>NC_046302.1:2424242-2727272 GCF_004115265.2 Rhinolophus ferrumequinum
AACAGGGCTGCTGAAACAGCCAATTCAGCCTGGGCCTGGAGTGTGCCTGGAGCTAAGAAGCACCTGTCAGTTTGCGACTCCCTCTAAGCTTGCTGACATCTCCCACCCCTGACACAGCTCCGCGATAATGGTGGGGCCAGAGCAGCCTCAGAAAGAGAGGCTGTGGGTTGGTTCCCTGCAGGAGCCAGCTCTTCCGCAGCCCAGAAGCTTTCGTACAACAGTCCATTCATCTAGCAGATATTCACCGGGCACCTATTGTGTGACAGGCACTCACCAGGCTCTGGGATACAGTGGTGAACAGAGGCAAAAAGCCTAGCCCTCACAGAGCTTACATCTAGTGCAAGACAAACACACTTATCAAACCATCACAGAAGTAATTATCAGACTGCAGTTCCGCCGAGTGCTACCCCAGTGAAGGACACAGTCCTATGAGAGCCCCAGGAAGGCATCTGACATCCTTTGGGAGGCCAGGAGAGCTTTCCCTGCATCTGAAGCCTCTTGATCTGAGACACCATCTGAGTGAGGCAGGTGAAGAGGATTCCAGGAAGGATTAGGGTACATGCAAAGACCTCGAGCTGGTCTAGATGAGTGAGAAGAATGCGTGGCCTCATCTTTCTCTCCTTGGCGCGTCCCAGAGCTGCAGGCAGTGCAGGCACTATCCATTACTGTCTCTCCTCTCGGAGACCCTTGCCAGTCAAGCACACAGTTCTAGTCTTTTGCAGTTTAGGATGTTGCAGCCAGCTCCCTGAACTGAGACAAAGACTTTGAGCTGGAAGATACACTGCAGAGTTGTTGAAACTGAGGCCCAGAAACCAACAGCACCAAGGCACCCAATTGCAATAAAGGAAGGAAGTGCCAAAGACAACATAGCTAACTACCCACGGTGCCTTATGGATGGCCCAATCTCCCACTGCACACCCTCTCTACCAGGAGGACAGTTGGGTAGCAGAGTGAGAGTTACAGTGGCTCTGGCCCCATAGAACTGAAGGGGTCCCAGTGAGGCATGTGTGTGGGTGCAGATGTGCACATGTGTGTGCACATGTATGTGCATGTGCCATGACGTGGTGTGGAGGAGCTAGGGACACGAGCAGGCTGTCATTGGACACCCATGGTGTCTGTTCTGATTCAGCAGTGCTCATACCACAGGCTCGCTCAATATTTAGCAAAGATCCCCTGGTCTCGAGTCAGACAGTGGGCCCAGATGAGGGTCTGGGGAGGTCATCTGCATCTGGCAGCAGAGCCATCTGAGGTAGGGAGCATGGGCCCACAGCAGGCCAGGTGGTGTAGAGTGCACGTGGGCCGCCGTGTTTAAGGCCAGTGCTGGGGCAGACATGCTCAGCATGGCTCATATTTGGACTTCCAGGGAAGAGCCTTGGTGGGCTTTTGAGTACCAACAGGGAATATGAGAGATGTGGCAGAGAGAACCCACTGGTGCATTTCCCAAGTACTTTCCTGAGTGCCCAGTGCTGGCCAGCAGAGCCTATCCTGCAGAACCAGAGGGTCCAGGTCCCCTGGAATAGGCTGGTCTTCAGCCAGAAATGGGGGCAGGTCTGCTGGAGAGTCCCATGGGAGCAGTGCTCAGAAAAGGGAAGGACTACTTGCATTGTCAGAGGAGCAGAGACTTTTCCAAGGGCCCATTAGGGGCACTGCCTGCTTGCAGGGCACAAATACAATGTACCAGTTAGCTTTTGCTACATAACAAACCATTCCAAAATTCAATGGCTTAAAACAATAACCATTTTTATGTAGCATCCCATTCTGGGTCAGCTGATGCTAGTCGGTCCCAGATCTGACAGACTCACCCAAGTATCTGTGGTTAACATGAAGTTCTAGAGTGGCTTACAGCCCTATCTGGAAGTTGGCAGTTCTATTAGCCTTGGTGCCTTGATTCTCCACGTGCCTCCTTACCATCCAGCTGCAGGTTAGCCCAGGTTCGTCCCCATGACAGTCCCAGGTTCAAGTGTGGCAAGAAAGAGCAAACTCCAGCACACAGTGATTTTCCAGCCTCTACCAAACATCATATTTGCTAATGTCCCATTAGCTAAACAAGGTACACGACCAAGCCCCCATTTCAGAGGTAGAGAAGCAGACCCCAACAGGATGGGAAGAACTGCAGAGTCCATGTGCACATGGAATGGAAGGATTTGGGGCCATTTTTGCAATCAATTAATCGATCAATTGTCCAGTAGAGGAGATGGATGTGAGGATGAGATGGCCCCTTCCAGGTCTTCCATCGTCTCAGGTGCTCAGGCTGGGCTGGTGATGCACTTGGGGGAGACATCCCAGGTGTGGCCCACAGTAGGGTGTAGTAGGGACTATGGCTCAGTTGGGTGGCAGCCCTACTGAGCGGCACTCTGCACTATCACATGGGAACATGGGCCCAGTGCTGCCCGAGTTCCTGATGTTTCAACACAAGTCAGATAACTACATTTTTATGTGAAATCTGCTGAATTGTTGTCAACTAATTAAAAATATTCAATATGCTACAAAGTGTTTTCATATATTGAAATACTATATAACAACAACACAGAGCAAAGGACTGATAACCAACTTCAGAAGTGGGGCTCACAACATGATGTTTAATAAAAGCAGCCAGAGTCCCCATACCTGAGCGCCTCTGGGCAGAGCAGTCAGGCTAGTTAGTGGCTGGCTCCGTGGGGCAGGCATTTCCCCAGGATCTTCCTGAGATACAGGCAATCTGGGTGGGCCTCTTGATGTGGGTGGGCTTCCCCAAATGGATATGTATGTGGAGGATCAGTGACCTTACTGTATGGAACTTATACCTCAATAAAAATTTAAAAATAAAACCCACTCTACATAGGAGGCTAAGCAAATCTACAGATTGACCATGACGCAGGGGAGCAGCTTATCCTTCTCCTCTAAGTTTAGGGCAAGAAATAGGGGTTGCTGGAGACCATAGAGGGGAGTTACATGTGGCGGCACCTGGAGAGGATGAGGTGTGGGACAGAGGGAACAATGACTGAAGGTTTAACCATGTGCTGGCACTCTTCTTGCAAGAGGCTTATATTTATTAACTCACGTAATCTGATTTCACAACAACCCGGTGAGGTAGGAACTATTATTATTATCATCCCTTTTTATAGATGAAACTAGAGAGCAGAGAGGCGAATTACGTACCAAGATGAGTCAGCTGGTCAAGCTGAAGCAGATGCTACTCAGCCTCTCTAATCAGAGGCTGACACATACCGTCTTATGGGCTGACGTGGTCATAAAGGGGCAGCTCCCAAAGGAAGTCCACTGTGGGGGTGGAGGGCATCTGGGGACACAGATGTCCCAGGTGTGGGGGTTTGAAGGCATTGTTGGGCTGGCACCGGACACCTTGTGGGCTGGCTCAGGTGTTTAGCAGGCTGCAGTGGTGTCACAGTGGCCTGCGAGTGGGGACAGGCCGCTGCCCGCTCCAGCCAGTCTCCACTGAGGACCTGAAGGCTGCTGTCCGCCAGCACCACGGTGATGCCAGGGGCCAGCTGCAGGACTGAGACAGGTGCCTCACATGCTCGGCCCTGGCTACCTAGGTGCGGTGTCTGGACTGGAGGGAGCAGTGGGATGCAGATGTCACTGCTCTGAGAAAGCTGGACATTCCCAGGTGCAGGCTAGTTCCCAGATTGGCCCTGGCTGTCCTGGGTCCTGGAGCACAGAAAAGCAAGAGTGAAAGACCCAGAATGTTCCATCCCAGAGTGACCAAGTTCAGGGGCACCAGAGGGATATGAGTGGTAGTGGACATAGCCAGCGCTGGTCCCCCTTGCAGCTTTTGGCCCCTGAGGGTTGGGACCATTGTTCTGACTGTGTGAGGGGCACAGGGGTGGGAAGAGGCAGGGAGTGGAGGTCGCAGGGCAGGGCCTGTGGCAGAGGCTACTTAAGGTCCAGGAGGCAGAGCATATAAGGAGTCAGGGAGGTAAGGAAAAGCTGAGTTAAATATCAGTGAAACCCCCAAATCTGTAGCAACCTGTACCCTGAGGTCTCACCTACCAGGACCTACTGGGGTACTGGCATCATGGTGTGATCTGAGCTCTTTCCAGCAAGTTGCCTGAATCAGGAATCATGGCATCTGAGGGCATGCCCTTGGCTCTCCTGCAGTGAGCGAAGCCATACACACTGGGGCTTCACCTGGTTTCCAGGTCCAAGGCACTGAGCAGGTGCTGCCCCTCTCATGGCCCCCATGGGTACTGTAGTGCTCACCAGAACCCATTCCCAGCCATCACAAGGCCGTCCATGCTTCTTGCAAGGAGGTGAGCCAAGGCTGGCTGGGCATTGCTCATCTTGCAGAATACAGTGGGTCCTAGGCAAAGAAGAGAGTCCTCCTAGAAAAGGAAAAGGCTCAGAAGCTGGTGTGAGGGTTGGGAGGTGCCAGGAGGTTCAGCAGGGTGCCGGGGAGACCAACCTGCCAACTTCAGGCCCTTGGCAGAGAGAGAAAGCCTCTGGCCGGGCCATCCTCTGGAGCCAGTAAGGGACCAAGTTTCCCTGGGAGAAGCCAGACACAGAGAGAAAGACAAAATGCTTTTGTTTGTGACAATGTTCATCAGGAAGCCAAGGTTAGAACAGAAGCCCCTCAGAGGAGACCACCTCAGAGCCGGCACTATGCCTAGAGCTCTCCATTTGTCACCTTGTACAACCGCAAGACAGCTTGTCAAGCTCAGGAAGGGACTCACAGGTTCAGAGGCTGCACAAAAACCCAGGCACACAGCCAGGAAGTGTCCCAGAGGCCCCGATCTTCCCCAAGACAGCTGGCCAGCCGGCCCATACCCTGCCCCAGGAGAGGGCTTAGGCCCTTCCAGAACCACCTTTCCAAATGGTTTGGTGAAGCGGAGGCTCAGAGCAAGATGACTCCGAGTTTGGGAGAAAATGACAAAGGGTGGAAATTGGGTCAGCTTAAGGAGGAGGAAAAGAAACAAGAAACTGCGTGACTGCAAAGGAGCACAAGGCGGCGTGCAGGGCCAGTCCATCAGACAGCGGGTAATAGGAAAACTTTCTTCAATTATGTGAAGAGCAGTACGTGTCAGCCCAGCAACGGCAAGGACAGAGCCAATAACAGATGACTAGGAGAGGTAGGCGCTTAATGGGTTTTTCCATGGGACCAGTCAGCTCGAGCCAGTGTCCCTGGTGACAGCAAAGGATGAGGCACTGAGGGAAGGCAGGTGAGGGCCTGGGCTCACGGGTTCCTGTGTGCTAGCTGTTTTCTAGTCCCATGTCTGGTGACAAGGATTTGGGTGACAGCAACAGGACAAAGGGCTCTCGCACTCAGCAGACCGGTCTGGAGAAGAGGGCAAAGCCCCGTATGCAGATGGGCACACGGGCTCCCCGCCCACCAGTGCTCTTAGTGCTGACACGAGCACCTGCCCAGGGCACACACAGACATGACCACTCACATGCAAGTCACATGCAATAACTCACACGCTCAGATGCCCAGAGACATACAGAGCTGGCCACACAGACACACGTTCGCTCACACAAGTTCTCATGGACACACCACACTTATACTCCTACACACTGGTTCACAGACAGCCATGGACACCTAGACCCAAGATACACACTCACACTCTCTCCCAGGTGCTCACTCAACACACCAAGACAATAAGCACTCGTGCACAATCTCAGAAAGACACCCAGACATGCTTACATCTAGAAACACATGGGTCCATGGGGAAGCACACTCAAATTCACATGAACACACGTCGACACAAATCTCACACATGCACACAGGCATACACAGACATTCACACTCTCAAACACAGACACAAAGACACAGATACTTAGGCACTCACATATGATCACACACACTCAACACTCATAAATATACGACACACCCACATGTATACAAATCACACTTCAGACACACACTCCTAAAAGTTCCCACACCGTTGACTCAGTGACCAGACCCTTCTACTCACAGGCACGTCCACACAAGCATGTACAGTGCACCTGATGTTCACACGCTTCCTGCCGTCAGCCAAGCTCAGCTCTCCGGGCAGAGCCCCACACTGGCGCTGCAGGAGACTCCCTGGCGTACAGCATCATGTTGTGTTTGATGACCACGGTCACTTTTTCAGGACTGCAAGAGCTGTGCAGGACCTGGACGCAGACGCAACTCACCCTCTGCCAAGTTTTCAAAATCAACTTCACTGAGGCGTGATTTACACAAAATAAGTTGTACTCACTTAGTGTGTGCAATTCAATGAGTTTTCACAAAGGTGTTTACCTACATGACCACCACCAAGATCAAGCTACAGATGCTTGCATTCTCCTCACACTCCCTGCACACACAGACACACACACATACACAGACACACACACACCCTGCCAACCACAGTCCCAGACAATTGCTGGTCTGCTTTCTGTCATAGGGGATATTTGCATTTCCTAAAACTCTATGAAAGTGGAATCATACTGTGTGTGTTCTTTCATGTGAGGCTTCTTTCGCTCACGTAATGGTTCTGAGATTCACCCGCTTGTGGCTTCTATCAGTGGCTAGTTCCTATTTATTGCCAAGTGCTTTCCACTGCATGGACCAATCACACTCTGTTGATCCACTCTTTCCTTTTTGAAGCACTTTCTTCACTTGGCTTGTAGTAGAAACCTTTCTTCTCAGCCTCTTTCTCTGTATTCTTTGGTCTTTCTGATCCCAACATTAGGGTCCCGGGCTCTGAATCAGTCCTCTTCTTTTTTCTATTACACAGAGTCCTACGGTGGCCTTGCCCTCTGTCGATTCTCCCTAGGAAGGGCTGAATGGCACCCCCATGGAACGCCACACTTGCCTTCTTACCATTTCCCACTGAGCCTGTCTGTATTTATTTCCTCTTACTGCTGTAACAGACTTAAGTCTGTAACAACCACAGACTTACAGGCTTAAGCAATACAAATGCATTCCCTTATAGTTCTGGAGGCCACAAGTCTGGGAATCAAGGTGTCAGCAGGATGGTGCTCCTTCTGGAGGTTCTAGGACAGAATCTGTTTCCTTGCCTAGAAAATAGCTTCTAGAGGCTGTCACAATTTCTTGGCTAGTACCCTCCTTCTCTTTTCAAAGTCAGTGGTGTAGCAGCTTTGGCTCTCTTAATCTCTTCTCCTTCTCCTTCTTCTTGTCACCACCCTTCTTTTCGTCTTCTTCTTCATCAGAACTAACATCTTCTATTTCAGGTTTGTCATCAGACTCCTTTTCTTTTTTCCTTCCTCTTTGTCTTCCTTTTCTTCAGCCTCATCATCACTGACTTCTTTATCACATCCCTTCTCCACAAAAAGAACGACCAAATAGGCATAGTAAAAGCAGACACCAAATTGGCCAATCACAGAGATATCTGCACCAGCCTGCAAAGTTTCCATGAATGCTTTGGTCCCAGACTTGGCAATAGCACCAAGATTACTGGTCAGATCGGCCTTGGTCATTCCAATTTCAGTACCTAAAATAGTGAGTGTTCGATCCTGTCTGTTTGTAATAAGGTTTATGAACAGTTCTTTCCCAGAGTCTAGTTTACTGGGATCTGTCAAGTTTTCATATCTGATTTTGTCCAGAGCATCAGATGAATTTGAAATAAGCTCCCTCAGAAAAATGTCTTTATTCCAGTAGAAAGTATTAGTGATCAATGATATCAACTGGGTAATTTCTGCCTAAAAGGCAAATGTCTCAACCTCACAATCAGGACTGACACAGGGGAACCTATGGTTCATGGAACAAAGGTTATCCTGCACCTGAAAGAAGACCAGACTGAGGAGAGAAGAATGAAGGAGATTGTGAAGAAAGACTGTTAGTTTATTGGCTACCCCATTACTCAAGTTAGCTATCAAGCAGATTTCTTAGTATACCAAATCTTTTAACACTGAAGTTCTGAGCTGTACCGATGTTTAAAAGAACATTGCTTAAAACAACTTTAATCTCCTAGTACCTTTTTAACCCTTCCACCCCTGTAGTTATTAACTGCATACACCCACCTCTAGAAATTAGTATATTAAGCTGAACCAACTTGATGGGAGTAACAATCCATAGGGCTTGTTTTCGAAAGAAAACTGTTCTTTAGAGTAGCGGTTTTTGCAATTATTTTTAACTTTTTAAACCGCAATTACTTTTGCACCAACCTAATATAAGCCTGCCTACTGAAGCGCATTGAAAAGTACCTGGAGCAAGTTTTGTAAATGGAAGCATTATGTTCAGATCACATTCTGGTTTAAAGGTTGTGACAAATACAGATGTATTGGGAAAAAAAAGAATCAGCAGAGGACATGATCAACTTCACCCTCTGCTGGTAGATGAAGCAGGATGAGGCCCAAGAATCACTGACCTTGTGATGCCCTTTGGTGGAAACAAGCCAGAGAAGGATGGACTGTGATGGTCTAAGGCCATCAGGGATGGGCATGTGGCCCAGTGATGGCCAATGTTGAGTGGGGAAGTCTGCTGCGGTTTCTAGGAGAGCATCCCCAGAAGTTTAAGACAGAGTGATGCAGGAAGGTCTTTTGCCCCCACCTTCTCCCAACCTGGTGGGGATGCTGTCACGTGAGCATGGTGTGTTTGTTGCTGCAGCAGGCATCCTCCCACCACAATGAGAAGGCAGGAGAACTTCAGAGACTGATGCACACTCTAGTTTTGTAGGGTCTCAGAAACAACCCTGGACAAGTTACTCTCCATTTCCCCCACCCCACCCCACCCCACCCACTATCTGCCTAGGAGGCTGGCCCCACGCACCAAAGTCAGCTCAGCTCCTTCCCAGTGACACTAGCCAGGCGGATGTGTACAAAGAGATCAGACAGAGTTACAGATGTCAGGATGTTTCTTCCTCTCCCTCCTTTCTCTGGGCTTCCTCATCTAGAATGGCTGCATCCCTTCCTCCCAGTCCCCTGAGTTCTGGTAACAGGATTTTCTTCCCTTGCCCTTCAGGTCTGGAGGTGCCAAGAGCTTCCAGCCTGTGAGAACTTCTCAACGACCTGTGAATTCCCTTTGACACTGCCCCTGCCTACAAAAGTTTAACTACAAAAGTCTCCAGAAAGACCTTTCAGAAAAGTACAAGGAAGATTTGAATAAATAGACATGTGCCCTAGCCTTGTTTGGCAGGATTTGATCTTAATATGGCATTTATGTTAATCCAACAAAAACTGACCTCTCAGTGTGATACAATTCAACTTGAAATCCAAACGAGATTTTTATCTCTTTGATTTTGAAAAAAATAATTGTAAAATGGACCTTGAAGATTTAGTTCACAAATGGACAGGGAAATGTTAAAAAGAAGTTAACTGAGGAAATACTTGCTCTCCTATATGTGAAAAGTTGTTATAAAGCCATAATATACAAAAGAGCTAGAAGAGCCATGAAGTGGAAAGGAGCGTTGGAGACAGCAGGTACTCACATGAGATGGGCACCATTCAGGGCCATGAGAAAAGGTGGTTCTGTTCAATAATGTCATCTAATGAAAATAAATTACAGTTTGTCACAAATGTTCCTATATCATCTTTTCTTACCGCTGAATAATATTCCATTGTATATATATATATATATATATATATATATATATATATATATATATATCACAACTTCTTTATCCACAGTCAATAGTTTAGTGGTTACCAGAGGGTAAGGGGGGTGGGGGGTGGGAGATGAGGGTAAGGGGGATCAAATATATGGTGATGGAAGGAGAACTGACTCTGGGTGGTGAACACACAATGGGATTTATAGATGATGTAATACAGAATTGTACACCTGAAATCTATGTGATTTTACTAACAATTGTCACCCAATAAATTTAAAAAAAAAAGAAAAGAAAAGAAATTACAGGGAAAACAAGAAAATTACATTAAAAATAAACCATAAAATATAGCTGAGTATAGAAACTTTGAGGTACAGAATGCTTTCTTAAGCATGACACCAAAATTAAAAGTCACTAAAGAAAAGATTCACAGATTTGACTATATAAACTACTGTATGTTTAAACAGATAAAACAAAATGAAAAATAAAACAAAGTGAAAAAGAGATGATGAGTTTGGGAAAAGCACTGCAATACATGTATTCAGGTAAAGTGTTAATATCTTTAACATAAAAATAATCAAGGAAATGTTAACATACAAAGAGAAAAATGAAAAAAAAAGAAAAATGAGCAAAAAAATGAGCAATTTGTAATAAAAGAAATACAAATACCAAAAGGCACTTAAAAAATTGTTCAGTCTCATTAGTATTCAAGTATATGCAAATTAAAACAATAAACTATCATTTTTCACTGATAAAATTGGCACTTTATTATTACTCTCATTATGTTCAACTTTAACAAGAATATGGGGATATGGGTATTTATACTATGTTGGTGAAAACATAAAGTGGTATAGCTTTTTAGAGGGCAATTTCAGTTTCCATATACATATCCACTTTGCATACTTTTTTTTTTATCTTTTCTCATTTTAATTTATCTATTTCTATTTACTCTCTATTTTTTTCTAAACCAAAATTTGCTAGGCCTTTGTTTCACACTACCTGTTAGTTTTTTTTTGTTTTTTGTTGTTTTTTTTTAATTTATTACGGTGACAATTGTTAGTAAAATTACAGATTTCAGGTGTACAATTCTGTATTACATCATCTATAAATCCCATTGTGTGTTCACCACCCAGAGTCAGTTCTCCTTCCATCACCAAATATATGATCCCCCTTACCCTCATCTCCCACCCCCCACCTCCCTTACATTCTGGTAACCACTAAACTATTGTCTGTGTCTATGAGTTCTTGTTTCTCATTTGTTTGTCTTGTTCTTTTGTTGTTTTTGGTTTATATACCACATATCAGTGAAATCATATGGTTCTCTGCTTTTTCTGTCTGACTTATTTCGCTTAGCATTATACTCTCAAGATCCATCCATGTTGTCACAAATGGTCCTATATAATCTTTTCTTACCAACAAATAGTATTCCATTGTGTATATATACCACAACTTCTTTATTCATTCATCTATCGAAGGACATTTTGGTTGTTTCCATGTCTTGGCCACCGTAAACAAAGCTGCAATGAACATTGGAGCACATGTGTCTTTATGTATAAATATTTTCAGATTTTTTGGTTAGATCCCCAGGAGAGAGATTGCTGGGTCATATGGTAATTGTATTCGTAATTTTTTGAGGAACCTCCACACTGCATTCCATAGCGGCTGCACCAGTCTGCATTCCCACCAACAGTGGATGAGGGTTCCTTTTTCTCCACAGCCTCTCCAACACTTGTTACTATTTGTCTTATTGATGATAGCCATTCTGACTGGGGTGAGGTGATAACTCATTGTGGTTTTTATTTGTATTTCTCTGATGATTAGTGATGTTGAGCATTTTTTCATATGTCTATTTGCCATTTGTTTGTCCTCTTTGGAGAAATGTCTCTTCAGGTCCTCTGCCCATTTTTCAATTGGGTTGTTTGTTTTTTTGTTGTTGAGTTGCATGAGTTCCTTGTAATTTGGATATTAGCCCCTTATCAGAGGCACTGTTTGCAAAAATCTCCCATTCAGTTGTTTGCCTCTTTATTTTGTCGATGGTTTCTTTTGCTGTGCAGAAGCTTTAAGTTTCATATTGTCCCATTCATTTATTTTAGCTTTTACTTCCCTTGCCTTTGGAGTCAAATTCATAAAATGCTCTTTGAACCCAAGGTCCATAAGTTTAGTATCTATGTTTTCTTCTATGCAGTTTATTGTGTCAGGTCTTATGCTTAAGTCTTTGATCCATTTTGAATTAATTTTGGTACATGGTGACAGATAGCAGTCCACTTTCATTCTTTTGCATGTAGCTATCCAATTCTCCCAGCACCATTTATTGAAGAGGCTGTCTTTCCTCCACTGTATGTTTTTACCTTCTTTCTCAAAAATTATCTGTCCATATTTATGTGGTTTTATTTCTGGGTTCTCAATTCTATTCCATTGGTCTATGTGTCTGTTTTTCTGCCAATACCATGCTGTTTTGATTATTGTAGCCCTATAGTACAAGCTAAAGTCAGGGAGTGTGATACCTCCAGTGTTGGTCTTTTTTCTTAAGATTGCTTTGGCTATTCAGGGTCTTTCGTGGTTCCAAACAAATCTGATGATTTTTTGCTCTATTTCTTTAAAAAAGTGCCATTGGGATTTTGATGGGGATTGCATTAAATCTGTATATTGCTTTGGGTAATATGGCCATTTTAACTATGTTGATTCTTCCAATCCATGAGCACGGAATGTCTTCCCATTTCTTTGTGTCTTCTTCAATTTCTTTCAAAAATGTCTTATAGTTTTCAGCATATAGGTCCTTCACATCCTTGGTTAAGTTTATTCCTATGTATTTTATTCTTTTTGCTGCAATTGCAAAAGGAATTGTTTTTTGTATTTTTTTTCCTGAGATTTCATTGTTAGTATGCAGGAATGCAATGGACTTTTGTACGTTGATTCTGTAGCCAGCAACTTTACTGTATTCGTTGATTGTTTCTAATAGCTTTTTGGTGGAGTCTTTAGGGTTTTCTATATATAGCATCTTGTCATCTGCAAAGAGTGATAATTTAACTTCTTTATTCCAAATTTGGACGCTTTTTATTTCTTTTTCTTGCCTGATTGCTCTGGCAAGGACTTCCAACACTATGTTGAAAAGCAGAGGTGATAGGGGACAGCCCTGTCGAGTTCCTGAATGTAGAGCGAAGGGCTTCAGTTTTTCACCATTAATTATGAGATTAGCTGAGGTGGTGTCATATATGGTCTTTATTATGTTAAGGTATTTTCCTTCTGTACCTATTTTATTAAGTGTTTTAATCATAAATGGATGCTGTATCTTGTCAAATGCTTTTTCTGCATCAATTGATATAATCATATGATTTTTGTCCTTTATTTTGTTTATGTGATGTATCACATTGATGGATTTGTGGATGTTGAACCATCCTTGTGCCCCGGGGATGAACCCCACTTGGTCGTGATGAATAATCTTTTTAATGCATTGTTGCATTCGATTTGCTAGAATTTTGTTTAGGACTTTTGCACCTCTATTCATCCGAGACATTGGTCTGTAGTTTTCCTTTTTTGTGTTGTCCTTACCAGGTTTTGGTACCGGGGTAATGTTGGACTCATAAAATGAGTTAGGGAGTACTGTCTCTTCTTCAATTTTTTGGAAGAGTTTGAGCAGGATTGGTATTAGATCCTCTTTGAAGGTTTCGTAGAATTCACTAGTGAAGCCATCTGGTCCCCGACTTTTGCTTTTGGGAAGGTTTTGGTTTCTCTCACACGGCAGTGCTATGTTTTCTCTGCACTATTCCAGCTTCTCACACAATGGGGGGATTTCCTGGGAGACAGGATTCTCCTCTGTTAATAGTTCGCCTGGGTCACAGGGCGCAGTGTCCGTGTGGGTATGCGGAGAGCTTTTGAAGTTCCAAAGCTCTTCCTGCACCAGATTCAGAGCCCATATGTTTCAGCAGTTCTGTTTACTCCTGCAGGGATCCGCCCAGATAGGTGGGTGCAGGGGCGGGGTGAGTTGTGAGAGGGGGCCCAGAGCAATGGCCACCACAGCCGGTCTTGCTTCCACAGCTCCCTCCCCTCTGCCGGAACTAGTTGGGCTGCGAATCTGTGTCTGTGGTCCACAGTTCCGTTCAGCAAATATTCTGAACAGGAAATATTCTGTTCTTTTGATCTGACACTGCTACTGTTCCACTTCTAGCACCGGGCAGGTGGGGGCGGGGTGAGCTCTGGGAGGGTCGGGAGGGGGCGGCTAGTCTCAGTGCCTAAGGCTTCTGTTCTCTGCTCGGCAGTGAGGGCTTAAACCACCGTTTTCAGACTTCTTCCCTCAGTCTTTTCTCCGAGGTCTCTGCCGTGAGCGTTGGGTTCAGCCCTGTTATATCTGCCCCCTCAGCCCTGTGGGCCATAAGCGGAGCCCTAGCTGTCCGAGTTCTTCCCTCTCCCGCAGCTGCGGTAGTTCCTGGATGCAGCGAGCTCGGAGCACTGAGCCAGGTCTGCATCCTGCGCCCCCCCACCACGCGGCTCCGTCTCCGCACTTCTCCCTTCCCTCCTCCCCCGCTCGTGCGATTCGCCCTCCTTTAGGTGAATTCAGTAGTGGGCCACCTCGTCCTGACTGTCTGCTGTGTAGGGAGTCCTTTGTGAAGTAATTGTTGTTCGATTTAGTTGTAAATTCCAGGGGAGCTTTACAGAGGTTCCCCTCACGCTGCCATTTCGATGACGTGTCCCTTTTGCATACCTTTTATCCACCCATTCTTTCGGTAGAAATTTGTCCTAAAAAATAATTAGCTAAAAAGCTGTTTGTTGCAGTGTGTTTTTAATGGCAAAATAACAAACCTAAATTTCAACTAATAGTGAATCATTTGTTATATAAAATAAGTTATTTTCATACAATGAAATTCTATGTAGCCATCAATAATGGTGCTATACAAGTACGTCCATCATCATTGTATTGTTAAGTGAAAAAAGCAAGTGATAAAATAGTAGACACCAAAGAAATCCATTTTTGGAAGAAAAGTAAGAAAGGCTGTAAACTAAAATATTAAACGAATTATCCATGGCTGGTGAGGTTGTGGGTCATTTGTACTTGCTACATTGTGATTATTTTAACTCTAAAAATTTCCTACAATAAACATACTAATGGTGTAATAAAAATAAATGTTTTAAGGAGTGAGAGGGGATTAAGTCAATTATAATACAATCATACAGTCATAATCAACAACCAGCAAAACTTGTGTTGTAGAATTATACTCATTGCTATGAAAGATGGTCATCATACACCTTTAAATGAAAATTGAACATTACGAAACAATGCATGTACTATAATCTCTTTTTGTTTAAAAATATAAAAATATGTCTATATGTATAGAAAAATAACAAGATTATGAAATGAAATATTCAGAATGGTTATCTCTGGAGGGTGCAATGGGGTGAGTCTTGTTGTTGTTGTTGTTTTTTTCCTTTGTGCCTTTCTGCATTTTCCAAGTTTTCTGCAGCTATAATGCATTGAATTTATAATTGAATTTATTTTAAAGAAAATATTTATACCCTTGCATCTCATAATCTACTTCTAAGATTTTGGTCCTGAGGAAATAACCCATCCTTATACTTGTTTCCTTAAGCCAGCAGTTTTCACTCATGAAGACAGTGTCCCCCAGGGGAGTCAGCAATGTCTGGGGCACTTCTGGTTGTCACAATGGGGTATTACTGGCATTTAGTGAATAAAGGCCAGGGATGCTGCTAAACATCCTACAATGCCCAGGATGGTCCCTACAGTCAAGAATGATTCTGACCTCAAATGTCGGTAGTTCTGAGGTTGAGAGACCTGCCTTAAACAATCTTTTCTTCTTTTACTACCTAAAGAACAAGTCATTCTCTCAACTTTACCCATATCTCTGCAAAGGGTCATATTCAGAAAAGACCAGAAGCTGGAGGCATCTGAAACTTGACCTCAATCCACAAAGAAGCTTCGAGGGGCTCTGGTTTATTATCTAGGGACACTTCTCAGAATCACCACCCCTCCCAGCCTGGATAGACCGGAAAACCTCCACAGTCAGCTCCCCGACAGGCCCCCGTAGCTCTCCAGGTTAGCAATACATGCTCTGACTTTGAGCCTCAGTTTCCTTGCCTATAAAAGAGAAATGGTACTACTTCTAGGATTGTCATGTGCATTCAGCCCCTAACATGGTACGTGATACATAGTGGGCCCAAAATAAATGGTGCCGATAAGAACAATGGGCTGTGAGAATACAGAGGCAGCCTCTAACTCAGCCACAGAGGTGGGTAAAGACCACCTGGAAGAGCTGATGCCTGAAGAATGGATAGGGTTTTCCAGGAGCCTTAGGTACGGGAAGGGTGTCACAGGCAGAAGGAGAGCCTATGGGAGAGAGGGAGCATGGTAGGGAATGCAGTTAGAGAGGTCTGTGAGAGCCCTTGAAAGCCAGGTATTGAGGTTAGATGGTTAACTCCCACATCTATTCCACCCGCACCCACTTAATCTTGCCTAACCATGATGTCCCATTCTCTTGCTAGTGACTGGTTTAGGGTAGGACATGTGACCCAAATCTGACTGTGAGACTTGAACGATCTATGGGAGGATGGAGGTACTGCTGGAAAAGGTTTCCTCTCCACTAAGAGGCACATGCATATGAAGTAGTATCTTCTTCCTCAGGTCATTTTTATGTCTGGACAAGATGTCCTGAGCTACGGCAGTCAATTTGGGACCATATAATATCCACCCAGAGGGAAGGCAGAACACAGACAGGGAAAGACCTGAGTCCTCATGGCTACCCTGGGCTGCTGAATGAACCAACCCCAAACAGGCTCAACTCCTAGATTTCTTCTCACCTAAGACAATAAATTCCCATGTTGGTTAAAGCACAGAGAGCTGATGTTCTCTCACTTGCAGCCTAAGACATACCATCTGATACACAAGACTCAGGAGTCAGGACTTGAGCCTAAAGGTGGTGGGAAACTGTAGGAAGTTCTGAGGTTCAAATAAAATAATGACTGTGAAGGCATTCCAGCACCATAGGTCCAATCCAGGTACAAGGGCGAGGGCTGGTTTTCTCCAACCATGACGGATTACCAACATTCCTCGGGTGCATTTGTCTTTGCCTAGGACCCATGGTTTTCAAACTATGCTGTGCCTCAGGGTGCCCTTAACCTCCGTTTCAACATTGTTCCCTTCCTTTGCCTATTGGAGTCCTGCTTGTCCTTCAAGACCCAACTCAGATGCCCTTTCATCCAGGAAGCCTGACTGATTTTTCACCCTTTTGTGGGAGAGGAGAAAGGGCCTTCATTTGTGCAGGAATAGTTGCAACATATGAGATTGGAAACCTGCTGCTGTTGTTTTATGTGGAAGTGTAAATTTGGATCACGGAGTGACAATGTGAGAATGAGTCCTGAGGGGTCAGAGGTGGACGGGGCTGCTGAGGCCTGCACTCTGTC
Source organism: Rhinolophus ferrumequinum (assembly GCF_004115265.2). NCBI lineage: Eukaryota > Metazoa > Chordata > Mammalia > Chiroptera > Rhinolophidae > Rhinolophus > Rhinolophus ferrumequinum. Next base: position 2,441,114 of record NC_046302.1, read on the forward strand.
ACCCCACTCTTGTCCTTTGTCCTCCCCTTTCCATGTCGCATGGGGTCTGAAAGCCTGACAAACTTAGTTCTGACAAGCTGGGTCCTTGTTAGGAAAGACAGTGAAAGGAAGCAACGGTGGCAGCAGAGGCCGTCACAGGCCTTGTCTTCCCCAAAGACAAGAAAGGAGCTCCTCCAACACAAAGAGTATCTCTTTGATTTCTCTGTGGTCTCCTATCATCTCCTCTCTGCTGTTCCCCTCAACACCCCCCCCACACACACACACAAAGTGCAAGCGCAGCTTTTGACATGTAGAAGATATCTTGAAATAGATACATGTGTGATTGATTTGGAAGAGTGCATGTTTTGTTTATGAGGCTGGATTCATATACCACTGCAAAGACCATATTGACAGTATCTACCCAAATATTAAGTAGACATTTCCTTTGCCCCAGCATTTCCACTGCTAGGAGTCTTTCCGACAGACCCACTTGCACATGCACATCAGATCTCTGTGCTGGAAGCTCCCTGAGGCAAGACCTTCACATGTTTGCCTCTTATCAGTCCAATGTCAGTTTCAATGTCACCTCTTCAGGGGGGCCTACCCTGGCCATCCAGACAAAGGACTCCCCAGCCTGTCGCACTCTTTAATAGCCTGCATCATCAGGACATTTAAACACCCTAAGTAAGACACACCAGGAACAGGGGTATTTATATAGCATATCGGTTATGAAAGCATTAAAATGATTCGGTTACAAAAAGGGAAAGGTTAGTTAACCCATACATTGGTAACTGAGGAAGTTTTACTGCTCTAGGGCTGGAGGGAAAGGGAAGCTGAGCGTACATGGGGTCCACGGGGCTGGACCTCTGAGACTGGGGCGGGACTTGCCATTACTGCCGTGGGAATCATGACCGCACATCTTCACAGAAAACAGGGCCACCTGCTGTGAAACTGAGGAGCCAGAACCCAGGAATCAGCACCAAGAGGGCTTAACTGGATGCCACGACCCCAGTTCACACCACCACTGCTGTTACCACCACTAGCTGCCGTCTTTCTTCCTAACGAGGAGCCAGCTCACAAGAGGCCCAGGAGACAATTTGCAGGCTTCCAGCCCCCTTGCAACACTGAAGGCTGATGGCCGACAGTCAGGTAGCCATCCCCTTCCAGACGTCAGCAACCCCTTCTACCCATTGTATTTTACCCATTACTCACACTTCCATGTAAAAACAACATCATTTTTATGATCATCCCTTGCACAAATGAAGGACTTCTCCCTCTCCCCAAAATGGGGTCATAGGCATCTTTAGGCCACATGAATCCCCTTTTAGTTTAGTCATAATCCAATCTGGGTATTCTTTGACATGAGGCTGGATGTTAAACACTGTGGAAGAGCAGGGGATAAAGACATAATTCATAAATAGATGTGAATAAATACATAAGCAAAGGAAGAGAGTGTAATTACCCTTGATTTTATAACTGATCATGAGGCCTGAGTTCATTTTTATCACTTTCTTCTCTGACCAGACCCTCTAAACCTTCCTTCCTGAAGGGTCATAGTTCTTAGTGACCCTGACTTACTGGGTTGCTGCAGTCTTCTGTTAGCTGTGATGACAAGGCATAGAAATACTAAGACAGGTACAAGAGAACCTCCTGGGTTCTGAGCATAATCTTCCCTCTCCTTACCCTGTGGAAGCACACCTACTTCCCTTTGATCAATAGGATCAGTCACCTCAGCCAGGACAAAAATCCCTTCTTTGCCTCTGGACACCGAAACATGAACAGCCCCGCATGGCCCGGTGGCAGTCTCAGCTTCCAGTCAGATGGAACCGCTACTCTGGCCCCTGTCGGAAACTTTTCTCCCTTGGGGAATATGGTGTCTGAAGTGGTGGTGCCTGGTGCTGTATGGATGACAAGTAAAAATTTTACAAATGTATCCATAGGCCTAAAGGAGCCACTCCCATTTCCACACTTGATTCCTGGACCCATGATTCTGGCTATGGGAAAAGCAGCACTGTTCACTGGTCACTGGTTCAAAGCAGAAACCAGAACCTGTAGCACAAGTCCCTGCAGGCGTGTTCTCCTAGTTGGCTCCATAGCAGAGTCCTCAATAGACAATTCCAATAGTCTCTATCAGGGGTTGGCAAACCATGGCCCATAGGCCAAATCTGACCTAGTGTCTGTCTTTGTAAATAAAGTTTTTTTAACACACCCATTCATTTCCACATTGTCACTGGCTGCTTTCATATTACAAAGGCACAGCTGAGTACCTGCGACAGAGACTGTGTGGCTCATAAAGTCTAAAATATTTACCATCTTGCCCTTTACAGAGAAAGTTTGCTAACCCTCAGTTTATAACATCAGTTGATACTGGGTGATAATATAGATGGTGACCAGTAAATCTGTAGATGTGAGTTCACTGCTATGCATATTTTGCATAAAAAGAAGTCCCTTGGCCAAAAGAAATGTTGTTGAGGACACCATGATGGTGAATAAAACATTTTTATGTCCATAGATAGCGTTATTGGCAGAAGCCCTGCAGGCAGAGAAGGCAAACCCATGTCCAGGACAAGCTTCTATTTCAAGGAGGTTGACGAGAGATAGGGTTCAATGTAACCAGTCTGCAGCAGGTGGCTGGCTAGAGAATGGTGCCACATCCAGGGCTCAGCACTGGTCTTCGCTGCTGACAAGTGGAACATTTAGTGGTAGCAGAAGCCAAATTAGCCTCAGTGAGAGGAAGTCCATGCTATTGGGCCCCTGTGTAGCTTCCGTGTGTATGGTCTCAAGGAGAAACAACTAGAGTCTGCAGAAAGGGGTTGGCTGACATTCATAAAACATGTCATTGTGACCACATGATGGTCCGGAACCCCTTCTGTAGTGAACACGTTGGGTGAGCAGTCACATGGGACATAAACATTCTCACTCCATGCCCACATACCTCTTCCTCCCATCTCTTTGTCTCCAGTCTTACGATCTTGTTCTTCCCAAGCCCCAAAGCACTAGCCAGTGTCCATGGATAAGTATAGATCCATACCTTTGGCCATCTCTCTAGCCAATCAGCATGGACACACAGGTTCTGTGTAGTGCTACAGTGCTCCATCTATGTGAGTGCCTCCATATCATGCAGAAGTATCTGTAAATCGTGGCTGCGTTTTCCCTTCCTTTGTTAATTTCTCATAGGAGAATCCCCATGAAGCCATAAATTGTCTTCTCTTGGGTCAAATCTCAAACTTGTTTCCTGGAGCATACTGGGCTCTGAAGGCAACCAGAGGCACAGGAGTAATTCTTGAGGAGAATTGGCACACTGTTGCAAGGAAATTGGCTCATGTGCGGTCATTACAGGATTTTCAAGAAAGGAAAGAATTATTTTCTTCAGAGAGGGAGAAGAAGCTGTTTTCAGACAAGATGCCCCTGTTCCGATTCTCAGGGCTCCTCTCCTTTCCAATCAATGCCCCAGCATTTATGTAACAGATGTGTCATGGCTGTTAATTCAATTTATGTTGTAATTCTGCAACCCTATGATCACATGTGTAGTCTTATTTTTGGCTGCATCAGCCCTGTAGCTACAAAGGAAAAGAGAATTTTTTTAAGGACATTGTAGAAGCCCTCTAACACTTTGACCATGTCTTGACCAAGCTGATATTTTAAAGCTCTGAGCTTGTCATTTTCTTTCTATGAACCTCCATGTGCAGTCAGAAGCAGCCAGTCAACTGCAGAACTCTTGTAGCCATCACTCCCCATACGGCCAGTCCCAACAGCAATTTATTCTCCCAAAGTGTTACCTTCAGTTGGGACCTTATCCCAGGAAACCACATCCATAACCGAAAGGTGGCTTGATGATCCATTTGTGAACCTGCAGATTGCTTTCTCCACCTCTGATAGAAAGTTCCATGAGAGCAGACTCTGTCTGTCATTTCTACCCTAAAATAGTGCTGCGTACATAGTAGGCACTGAGTATTCATAAGTGCAGAACCCACCCTAAGCTGGCCTATGGAGGAAAGGGGATGGATGGGCTGCCATAATTGGGAGGGCAAAGAGGAGCTGGCCTGGAGCAGATGCAGACACCAAGAAGCACAGGCTCTCTCTCTGACCACTCTCCTTGGTCCCTTCTTCAGACATGGGGTCGGCGATGGAGGGGAGAGGACAAGGGGGATGGGGTGAGGGCAGGGGGAAGTCCTGCTGGATCCCTGGTGCTCTCTTACAGGCAGTGACCTCACTTCCACATGCAAGGGTAAGGTTTCAGAAGGACTCTGATTGGCTCAGCTTGAGCCCAAGACCCTCCCAGAGCCCACATGGAAGTGGAGTCATGTCCAAGTCACAGGGCCACCTCCTCTAAGACCAAGGCCAGGGGCTCACAGAACCTGACGGGATGCACCAGCCATGGCTCCCAAGAAAGGGCTCCTATTTTATTACAAGAGAAGAGGAGGTACTGAGCATGCACACACGTGCACACACAAGCACACATATACACAAAGATACATATTTTTTACTCAAAAGAGTAATTAGAAATCATTTATTCATTGATTAGGGAATTGTTAGAAAATTATAGCCTAGTCTTAAAAGACCGTGATAAGGACACATTGAGATTTAGAAGGACCTCAGAAGCATATTGTCAACTGAAAAAAAATCAAGTTATAAAATAATAATATAATGTGATTCCATTTATTTTTTAAACTATGATTATACATGCATATGTATGTACATTTTTTTAAAAGCTCAGGACAAAAACAGATCTTTAAAAAAACCTGGTAACTCAGGAAGAGGAGTACAAAATGGCAAAGGGAGGGATAAGAGGACTTTCATCTTTTATTCTAAAATTTCTCTGTTGCTTGATTTGGCAGTGTTCAGGTATTGTTTTTGAACATAAAACGATTTTTCAGGCACGCGGCGTGTGTCTGAGCATCACCCTCTCTGTATGCAGGCTCTCCGAGCCTCTCTCAGCCTCCCACTCCCCAGCTCATCTCCCCCCGTAACACACATCTCTCAGCCAGGATTGGCCACAACAAGAAAAAGTATATTTTTTCTGTCACTACACTGACAGCCGAAAAGTCTGGGCTGGCTGTTTTTCCTACAGAAAGTGGACAAATGGGCCTTTTCCTAGCTCTTAAAACAACAATAAGACAGAATTGTGGCTTTTCATGGTGTGGCTCCAGTGGTGTATGTCCCCACCAATTGTTCTCTGAGCCTGGGGGAAGAAAGACCTTTCAAGGGCCCCCAGCTGGTCCAGGCTCAGTGCAGCAGTGCCCACTTTAGTGCAAGGAGGAGGGGTTGGGGACCACCCCCTCAGAGAAGGGACAAGGTAGAAGGCTGGCTTTTTGCTAGCTTTGGCAGCCAAATAGAACTGAGTAAAGACAGAGCACTTGGGACAGCCTGCTCAGCCACAAGTCCAAACTCCACCACAGTTAAGAGCCTAACAGAATACAGGGGGCCTGCCCCCACTGAACACATACAGTAACTGAAGACCATGAGGGAAGACTCGCCTAAAGTCACAGGGCTGGTGCTGGACAAAGCCCACAGAGATCTTTTCAAATGTTCGTGGGACCTGTCACCCCCATGCTTCACGCCTTGCATCCTCCATGCCCTCCCCTGGCAGTGTGGCCTCACACTGACACTGCCTGGAACACCCTCCCCTCGAAACCCCACCCAGTAGCTCCTTCTTGCATTTCAAGTCTTGGCCTAAACGTCAACTCCCCAGAGGCCTCCATAACCAGCCACCTTAGCATGCATCCTTCTCAGCTTGGATGTCCTCTTGCTTATTTACTTGTTTGTCCAGGATGCCAGCACTCTGAGGGCAGAGCCCTCATCTATATTATTCACTACTCTGCTTCCTACACCTAGAACAGATGCTAACACACAGTAGATGCTTAGTCATCGTGAGATTAAGGAGTGAACTCAGTCCATTGGAGCCCGTCAACCAGGACTAACCTGGACATGACTGAGTCCCAGCTACAGAGCTGGGACCTGGCTGCACTGTGCCTTGTACAACCGAGAAAGCTGAGGCTTGGGGAGGAGAGGCCCTGAGTCGACAGTCTGTCATGAGTGCATGGAGTAGTCACAGAGGTGCAATTCCAAGCATGAACTCTGGGGCCAGCCCACCTGAGTCCACATCCTGGTTCGGCTTCTTCCTGACTATGTGACCTTCAGAAATACACTCTGCTCCTCATCTAAGAAGTGGGACTATCAATAGCACTTACCCTGGGGTGCTGATATAAAGTGCTTAGAGCCTCACCTGGCACCTAGGACCACTCTCATGACTTGCTTGCTCTGTGCAGGTATGACCAGGTAAGTGATGGTGGGAGCTGGGTGGGTTTGACTGCAAGGTCCTTGCTCTTCTCCAGGTGGAGAGAGAAGAAGGATCCACGGAGACTTGTGCCATTGAAGGAAATCTCTCATGGAGAGGGTTAACAAGCAAGGATATCAAGGGCTTTACTTTTACGTGGAGGCAGGTGATGACAGGCAGCTCCCAGTGGGATTTAAGCAGAAGGTCAGGTATGTGCTTTCCAGGGATTCCTTAAGAGGGTGAGCCTGAGGGGACACGCTGGAGGCAGGAGACACAGTCAGATGAGCAGTCTGGTTCCCCAGCTCCCTTGTAGCCCTTGCTCCCACTCAGGAAGCCCTCGCCAACATCTGCTGGAGTGTTCTTCTTCTCTTGGCTTATCGTCTTATGTATACATGGTGCCCTGTCCTTCCTCCCTTCCGCCTGAGCCAGACTGCATGTAACACAGGACAAACCAGGAGGACGTTGAGGGGTCTAGAAGCCCCAGAGAGGACATCTGTTATTTTCACCTGCTCAGCATCCTTCCCCCTTCCTCAGCCCCAGCCCCCATTGCCCTTGGAGAAACCCCTTCCCCAGATGCAGCCGGTGGCTCAGATGCAGGTGACCCTCAGTTCTTTCTGTCCTCTTGGTCTGTGGCTGGTTTGAGGATGCGGACAAGACCCAAACTCACCCCCAAGAATGCTTGTCAATCAGTTGTGTAGAAGAAGCACTCCTCCTGCTTTGCTGTGAGCCTAGAGCAGCTTAAGGCCAACTCTGCTGTGCCTGGAGAAGATGAACAGCAGGAGGTGACCAGCTGTGGGAGGAGACAAATGATCAACCTCCTTGAGCACTGAGCATTTTTGCAGCCTAAAGCCTGACAAGATCCACCCTTGAACCTTAAGTAACTCAGACCAATGAAAATAACTCTCTTCTGAGTTAGTAGTTCTGAATTGGGTTTCTGTCACTTGTCTCAAAATTTATCTGATCGATAACATTCCAAAGTGGTTGCCCTGGACCACACTCCTGAAACTTGAAATTCTAGAATATCTGAATCAATCTATGTAGTCCTCAAGATGGGCCAGTCTTCCCAGATCACTTATAAAAAGAGGAGAGTTACCTGGGCCCCCAACACCCAAAGCTATTGGGATTTCTATGCAGCCCAGGAACTCCACCCCGGAGTTGGTTGTCAGCCACCTGGGAGCAGGTTTCTAGGGACCAGGTCATAGTGGAGAAAGAAGGACAACAGAGAAGAAAGGAAGAAGAAAGAAGAGCCTGGGTTCCTGACCAAAGAAAAGACCACACCAGCTCAGAGTTCGGCAGAACCTCAGAACACAGGACACCCAAGTCAGAAGGTGTCCTTCTAACCATTATGCTTTCTGGTCCTCCCGGGGACACGGAGACCAGAATTTCATCCCAAAACCCTTTGTTGTTAGATGAGAAAAGTTGGGTTCAAAGAAGAGATATGATTTTCCAAGTCACACTGCAAGTGTGACTGCAAGGACACACTGCAAGGACATCAAACCTATGGTGAGAACCTGAGTCCCGAGCCAACATCTTTACCCTACCCCAAACTCAATCCAGTTCCCCAACCACTGCTTCTCCAAGGTGAGCTGAGGATCTACCTTCCTTTCTTTGCAAACAATCCCATTCCCATTTCACGATCCCCGGAGTTGAAGGGCTTGTTTTTCCACTTTCACACTGCAGATTCAAAAGCTTAGTACAATGCTTCCATGCCACCCAGGACCAGTGTGTGGTCCATGTGCTCACTGTTACACCTGACCTGGGTGCTTCCTTTCACTCACCCCAGGCTGGCACCTTTCACTCACCCCAGGCTGGGCATCCAGGACCCAATACAAAGTCTGGGATACAAGAGGCCACGGATTGCAAACTCAGACCCAGTACAGGCAAGGACCCTATGTCAACTAGCTTTTGCTGTGCAATAAACCATTCAAAACTGGGTGGCTTAATACAACAACCACCGTGTTTCCCCGAAAATAAGACTTAGCTGGACAATCAGCTCTATGCGCCTTTTGGAGCAAAAATTAATATATGACCCAGTCTTCCTTTACTGTAAGACCAGGTATAATATGATATGATATGATATGATATGATATGATATGATATGATATGATATGATATGATACAATAATATAATATAATATACTGGGTCTTACATTAATTTTTGTTCCAAAAGACGCATTAGAGCTGATTGTCCAGCTAGGTCTTATTTTTGGGGAAACATGGCATTTATTTAGCTCATGATTTTGTGGGTCAGCGATTTGAGATGGGTTCAGCCTGTGGTTCTTCATTCTGGGCTGTGCTCAGCTGGCCTTATCTGTGTTTGGTCTTTTGTCTTCAGTAGCAGCACATTGACCAACAGAAAACTGATGGAGGGTGACCTCCCCTGGCACAGTTTTTCTCTGCTCCCCGGGTCTTTCATCTTCAGGCAAGCCAGCCCGGGCTTGTTTACACAACAGCTGAGCATTTCCCGGAGCCACAGTGGAGATGTACAGGGCCCCTTAAAACCTAGTCTGGGAACCAGAACACTATCACTCTGTCACCTTTTACTGGCGAAATCAAATCCCAGGCCAGCCCAGAGCCGGGGGTGGGAGAGACGGACTGCACCCCTGGTTGGGAGGGGCTGCATCACATTGCAGAGATTTTTTATATAACGATATAGAGAAGGAAACAATTGTGAATACTTTTGCAAGCAATCTACCAGAAATTCTAAATATTTGGTGAACATCAAGGACATGCTCTCTATAAAGAATGTACATCAGGACTTTAACCAACTGTGTTTCAGTTTCATTTTGAACAAAAACATGACTGAAGGTCAGATCCAGCTCAGGGCTACCAGCTTGAGCCCTCTATAGGACACTGTTTATGAATGCTTTGGAGAAAGAGAAGGAGAAGAATGAAAGTGCTTCCACTTTAAAAGATGCTTAGAAACTTCTGGTATAAGCAACTTGGCAGACTGAAAAATCTGAACGTCCGCCTGTTATAAACACAGAAATAGTAGATAAAATAGGACAAATATTCTTTTAAAGACAAGGGGAACTGGTAGAAAATGGGGGTCTGGGAGAGAGTGCCAAGATCTAGAAACCAGAAGAAAACTAAAATCCAACACAACAAAAAAGGGAGGAGAAGGAGCAGACACAGAAACCATGTAGATAGGCGGCTCAGGTGTGTGAGGGGATCAGACTCTGATGCTTCTGAAGGAGCAAGAGTAACAGCCTTGGCCTTAGGCAGATATGGGGTTGAAGTTGAAACCCCTTAGAATGAGAGACTGAATATGCGAGGTCTACCAATTAAGTTTGGGAACTTGTTGCAATAATGTTGCTAACCTTTTTTGATGTCAGAGGGATTATTCATTATGAATTTGTACCAACTGGACAAACAGTTAACCAAGTTTACTATTTGGAAGCGCTGAAAAGGCTGCGTGAAAAAGTTAGACGAAAACGACCTGAACTTTTCGCCACCACTTCATGGCTCTTACATCACGACAATGCACCAGCACACACGGCACTGTCTGTGAGGGAGTTTTTAGCCAGTAAACAAGTAACTGTATTGGAACACCCTCCCTACTCACGTGATCTCGCCCCCAATGACTTCTTTATTCACCCAAAGATAAAGGAAATATTGAAAGGAAGACATTTGGATGACTTTCAGGACATCGAGGGTAGTACAACGACAGCTCTGATGGCCATTCCAGATACAGAGTTCCAAAATTGTTTTGAAGGGTGGACTGGGCACTAGCGTCAGTGCATAGCTTCCCAAGGGAAGTACTCTGAAGGTGACTCTAGTGATATCCAGCAATGAGGTATGTAGCACTTTTTCTAGGATGAGTTCGCAAACTTAATTGTCTGACCACATACAAACAATGGCTGATCATATACAGAGGTGGAACTGGACCCAATCTGCACCAGCCCAGGTGTCCAGCCTGCTATCATCTACAGGTCAGACTTTAGGAGTCATACCATAATCTCTACCAACCAGTCCAGGAAGACAAACAATAACCTCTGTAATAATAGACCCAAATATCCAGGACTTGATTAATAACAGACAACTTCCCTAATTTTGTCCGTTTCCAATTTAGGACCAACCTAATTTAAGAAAGAAGCCAAATATGCTCTCCTAACCAGCCACAAGTTTGCCCCCTCCAGTTAGCTCACTTCCAGCTTCCCCAGGCCACTGCACACCTGAATCCCTCTGTTTTTCTACTATCAAACTTTTCTACTCCTCTGCCTGCCTTTGAATCTCTGCCAAAACATGAGTGACGGTGGCTGACTCTCCTGAATAAATGAGTAAATAGTCATTGCTTTTTCTCATTTGATTGGTCTTCATTTATTTTCACAGAGGATAAAACCTCCATAAACCTGGACCACTTCCAGATAGTTATCTCCAAATACATGTCCAAAATAACTCTCTTCCAGCAACGTAAGAGTGTTTACATTACAAACAACTATTAACATATTTATTCTCAATAGACTAAAGAAAAAAACCCATACGATTATCTGAATCTATGTACAATAAGCACTTTAAAATGATTTATGTCCATTCACACCAAAATCTCAACAAAATAAGAATAAAATGGAACTTCTATTGTATGGCCCAAAGTATGTATGAAAAACTCACTATAAAGTCACAATTGATGAAATATGAGAAACATCCAGTAAGTTGGGAACATGACAAGGATACCCACTATCACTATACCTATTCAACATCTAAAAGTCTTATTTTGTACAGTAAGACAAGAAAAAGAAATTAAATATATAAGGACTGGAAAGGAAAAAAACAAAATTTTTCATTGCGCACAAATTATAAGATCATCTACATTAGAAGTCCTAGAGAACCTACAAACAACCTAATGCAACTAATGTTACGCAAAGTTGCTGGAAACAAGGTCAAAATTCCAATCATACAAGAAAAATGCATTACAGAATTAACTGGTGAAGAATGTTTATGACTTCTGGTGGGGAAAGATTTATTGAATAAGACACAAAATCACGAACTACACAAAATCACAAAGGATTGAAACTGCACACATTAAAATTTAAAGCTGCTTTAAGACAAAGATGCAATGAACAAAATAAAAAAAAACATGCTAAAACTGGGAGAGGTATTTATTATGCACATAACTGACAATAAATTATTATTCAGAATATGTTAAGAACTACAAATCAGAAAGAAAATACCAAACAACCCAAAAGAATGGGCAAAAGATATAAACAAGTAATTCATGGAAAAGGGAAGTGGGATGGCCAGTTAACATGGAGAGAGGCCTGAACTTTCAGAGTCAGACAACTGGTTCAGTGATGGACAGAGGACCCAGTGTCGACCAATGAAGAGTCAGGCTGGGATCTGAAGGACCCACTTTCCCCTAGGCTTGGTGAGTTGACAGAATGGAGGCTGTGGCCATGGGGACCCAAGTGAGGTGAGCCTGCCTGAGAATGAAGCCAATGGAGAGGGAAGGAAAAAGGAGGAGTGTGGAGAAAGTCATTCTCAATGGTACCAGCCTGGACTGAGCACACCTGACCAGACCTCTCAAGACTTTCAGCCAATGTGTCGATCAAGTCTCCCTTTTAGTTCAGTGAAGTCAGATTTCTTTCCTTTGTAGCCAGAGAAGTCCTGACTGACATAGGACCCTCTAGCTAGAATACAATGATAAGGTATGGTCAAGTCGTCATGGAGCAGCAAAGCCATTCTCTATACAGCATCTCACCTGCATTTTCTTCATGTGAAGAGTCCAACCCTGCTTCTTAAGAAGCTCTCTCATTTGCCGGGCTCAGGCCAATGACCTATTATGGCACAAACTATGGCCAGCTTGGTGGGGTCATATAAAAACATAGCTATCCCTTTATAGCCACAGAGAGAGGGCCGTGACAGAGAGAGTGCTAAAAGATGAAAGTGACAAAACCAATTAAGTCTCATGAAAACAGGCATACAACTAGTACATAGGGGTTTGCATTTCTTTCAGTCTTGCTCCCCAATGTCAGTCAACTTAAGTTTTCAGGATGAAGGACATAAGGAGTGTATGTTTGATGAAGCTCAGGCTGCAGGGGTTGCTAATCCTTACCACAGGGTAGAGCTTCAGCCTTTGTGAAAATCAAAAGTCTGTCCTGCCCTGAGGGTCTGTGTGTAAAATGCCGGTACCACAGTGGTGACAGGTTGCATGGCACCATGCACACTCTCCTATCAAGTTCTCTCATCTCCAGAGTCACCAAGATAGTGTATTAGCAGATAAGTGTCACCTCACCTTCCCCAAGAGATGTAGCAGGATCAGTGCACAGGTCAATGAAATTGGGGTGTGATATTACCCAGCACAGTGCCCGCCTCCATGAAGGGTTGTATTTGCACCATTGTTAAATTATAATTGGTGTGATTATTTGTACCATGGAAATCTCCCCACTAGAATATAAGCCGTGCATTTGTCTAGTTTACACATATTTCTGTATCCCAGTGTTTTTATGAACTTAATAAATAACTGGCAAGTGCTAAATATTTACTCCCTCCTGCCCCTCCACTCAGTATTTTTATCACTATCACAAGATCCCTTTCTTAGATGAAGGGAGCCCACAGGACAAATCCAGCCTACAGCTTATTTTTGCATGACCCACTTACCATAGTAAAAATTTGAATAAGTTGAAAATATTTAAAAATGTGAAGTCTTTGTTTAAAAATTGGAATTACCAATTTCTTTTCAAAAATCTAAAAATGCGTTCCCTCTGGAGTAGCATTCTCACATGGCGTTGGTTTCCTGGCAGTAATCACTGGTTCCCCATTTAGTCAGGCAGTACCCTCCAGGTTGCCCAGTCTCCACCGTTGTCTATAGTCTCTCCCCTGCCTACTTTCTTCATGAGTGTTGCCTACTGACCTCTGAAGGCATTTGAGTTTGTAAGTCCTGAATGAAACACCGTGTGTGAGTGCGGGCGCGTGCGTGTATGTATGTCGGTGGATGTGTGGACCACTCACACATCAAGCATCAAGCTGTTATTCCCACTGAGCCCCAGTATAACTGAATTTATTATTTCATTTGGCAAGTAGAAGAGCCAAGATCTGAGCTGAGTGAAGGGCAGGAGGATCTAGAGTGAGTCCAAGGCTTGTTTTGGCGACTTTGAAAGAGGACATGGCAGCTTCACCTTTGGCTGCTCCTCCTGCCTCCAGCTTCCAGTATGGACCTCTTGCTCTCCTAAGAGGCAAAGGCCCCCTGATTCCATCTCTTGCAGGGCCATCCTTCACGCTGCAACTACCATATTCATTTCTTCCTTTCTGCCCCCGCAGCGCCCAACTCTGATCAAGTCACTTATTTTCTCTGGCCCTCAGTTTCTCCATCTATAGAATGAGAGGTGTGGTCCACCTGCTTTCTGGGGTGAGTCATCCTTCTCAAACACATCTCTAAGAATGAGATGACTTTGGGGAGAAACAATTAAATACACACATTTAAAATCTGCTTATTTATAAAACCTCTGTACCAGAGAGCCCTGAACAGAAGCAGATGGCACCCAGTTCAGCAGTTCTCAGCCCCGCCCCAGGATTCTCAGCCCTGGGTTCTGACATACCGGGGGTTTCCAACTATGGTGAGAGAGTTTGAGAAATTGAAAGAGAAGAATTCCTGGTGTAATATTATTTTAAATACACTCTGATTATTAAAATTAAGCTCTGACAAATGGTTAAAGATGAAAAGATGAGAATTTAAGGAGTGTATTTAAGACAGCACTGAGATACTATATGTAGCCTTGGCTGAATGAGAGGGATACGAAGAAGGACACATTCTTCTCCATTTTTCTCCCTTATTTCTAACTAAAGAGTTTGCCACAGGCAAAAATGTAAAATAAGGCAAAATCCACATTAGGTTGCTTCAATATACAATGTCATTATTATTATTATTAATTATTATTCTCAATCTGCCATTGATTTAAAAAGTTAAAAGTTACTGGTTCTTTATTTTGTTCATTCTCTATGCCCTATAAAACTTGAGGAGCAAAAAAACAACCAAATAACACAAAAGAAAGCTCTGCCCTTCCTCTGTGGGCGTGCTGGGGTCTCAGCTGAGTTGGACTCAGTCAACATGGGCCCATCTTCCCATCTCAGGCCTGCCCAGGCAAACCCGGGCCCCGGGCAGGGGTGGGACAGCCTTGTCTTCTCATCTCAGGCTTGCACAGGCCTGACTCTGAGAGGCTGGAGTCTCCCTTAAGTACCACACCTCCACCCTTCATCTTAGGGCCCGCAGTGTTACTGAGACCCTATGGGACTGCTGTTCAGCCAGCTACTCTCCCCAGAGTGCCTTTTAATACATCTCAGGGGTTACTCTCTCTAGGAAACCTTCATGAGTTATCTGCTTAATTATCTGCCTTCCTCAGCACAGTGGGGCCCCTCTGGGTGTCTGGGTATATCTGGGTGTCTCTATGTCCCCACAGTCCAACATGGAACTAAAGTGGCCCCACAGCCCACTCTCAAGAGACAGCGCTGGACATTCTTCAGGTCTCCACAAGCCCGCTCCAGACTCAGCCCACCTTCCATTACTCTCAGCTGCCAGTTAGGGCCCCGACTAAAATGGTCATCTGCCACCTGGGTTGAACATGCTTGGCCCTGCACTTGGCGCTGCCTGCGAAGTAATGCTACCTCCCCTCGCCTGCTCGGACCAGCCCTACGCCAGTTCGGTCACCTGTCATCTGTCCTTCTCTGCTACTGCCTGCCCCTGAGTCCTGTCACAACTACTGAATTGCAGTTGTTACATAAAAGCAGCCATAAAAAACACCTGGGTGAAGGGGTATAGCGTGTTCCAATAAAACTTTTTTGAGCAAAAGAGGAAGCAGGCCAGATCCGGCGAGTGCTCTGCAGTCTGATGCCCCATGAAGGAGGTCTGACCCACCTGGTGGTTGCTGGCTGAAAGGCCAGTGAACTGGCATTTCTTTCTTCATCTCTGTTCCTAGGCTGTGTACAGTGTCTGGGTGGCTGAGGGCACAACATGCTTATGGCTTCTCCCCTCGTTCCTTCTGTCTGTTGGTGGCTCAGACTATATACCTGGGGTTCTGCCTCCCTCATATTCCCAAGCTTCCACCAAAGCGTGGAGTGTGTAGGTGGACAGACCTGAATTTGAATCTCTGTTCCTCCTCCCAGTAGCTGTGTGACCTTAAGCACATGACTTCCCCTCTCAAAGCCTCACTTGCCATAACCCCTTCCTTGTTGACCCCTTCATATTATTGGCAATGAGGAATGGCATTGCCACGGGTGGTGGACACCTGTCACTCGTGGCTGCTCCAAATCTTTTGAACACTCTGTCCACATTCACTGTCACTATTCATTCACTGTCATTCATTCATTCATCTGCCATCAGCTTCCCAGAGTATAAATCCAGTTTCCCAAGTGGGAATTCCAAACTGCCAGCCTCCTTAGCTGCAATGGCACAGACTGGGGTGAAAGCCCCAGGACTTTGGCCCCACTGGATGCTTTCAACACCAAGAAGGCAGGATATTATAAAATGCATCACTGAAGGAAGTTCCCAATGCAGGCGCCAACAGAAGTACACACCCAGGGAACAGCTCAGGGAGAGCAAAATCACAGGAGCACAGCATGAAGCACAGTAAACCCAGACAATAAGGTGAGGCCAGAGGAGAAAAAAGTGTGTCCATGTCAGACACTCAGGACGAGAGTGTGATGGGAGAAGCAGGTCAGATTGATTCAGTCTAAGCATGTCTAGGAATATCTTATAGGATATTATAAGATATTATAAGATATAACATATTATAGGAATATCTACCACAGAGAGAAAAGGAAGCAAAGAGTTCTGTATAAAGATGCAACATTATCTACATTGTTTAAAAAAAGGAGAGAGAGGGAAACCTAAATGTCTGGCTATAGGGGGGTGGTTACAAATAGTGTGGTACAAAGATCAAAAACCGAATGTGTGAGGAAATTTGTGTGACCTGAAAAAATGCTCGAAATGAACTTGTAAGTTAAAAAAGCAGAATGTGTGATTACAATGTGGTTTTGTAAAAAAAATTGAAGACAATATGATGAAATCTTAAATAGGGAATGTCTATGACATGTGGGTGATTGCTTTTGTGGTAGGTTTTACATGGCCATAGAGACTTTGCTCTTCCTTCCATTAGAAGTGCAGCGTGATTCCTGCCCCTTTGAGTCTTGACGTCCCCCTGACCCACTGAACCAGCAAAGGATGCCAGTTCTAAGTCAAACCTTTGCAAGAATTGGGGCCTCTGCCTCACCTCCCAGGAGCCCTGAGTGCCACCTAAGGAGTTGTAAGGAAGTACAAGTCACACCAGTGGGCCACAAAGAGACTGCTGTTAAGAGACACAGGTGAGAACAGCTTTCCAGCCACCCTGCTAAGGCACCACACACAGAGGGAAACCATCTTGAACCCTCTAGAGCAGCCCCTCCATCAACTGTATACTGACGGAGTGACTTCTGTCCATACTTGTGAAACAAGAATATCCCAACTGTTCCTGTCCCACTTCCTGGTCTGAGTCACAATCCTGAGTCACAATAATATGATCATCCTTTTTTTTTTTTTTTTCAATTTATTAGGGTGACAATTGTTAGCAAAATTACAGATTTTAGGTGTACAATTCTGTATTACATCATCTATAAATCCCATTGTGTGTTCACCACCCAGAGAGTCAGTTCTCCTTCCATCACCATATATTTGATCCCCCTTACCCTCATGTACCACCCCCCACCTCCCTTACATTCTGGTAACCACTAAACTATTGTCTGTGTCTATGAGTTTTTGTTTCTCATTTGTTTGTCTTGCTCTTTTGTTGTTTTTGGTTTATATACCACATATCAGTGAAATCATATGGTTCTCTGCTTTTTCTGTCTGACTTATTTCGCTTAACATTATACTCTCAAGATCCATCCATGTTGTCACAAATATTCCTGTATCATCTTTTCTTACCAACAAATAGTATTCCATTGTGTATATATACCACAACTTCTTTATCCATTCATCTATTGAAAGACATTTTGGTTGTTTCCATGTCTTGGGCACCGTAAACAAAGCTGCAATGAACATTGGAGCACACGTGTCTTTATGGATAAATGTTTTCAGATTTTTTGGGTAGATATCCAGGAGACGGATTGCTGGGTCATATGGTATTTCTATTCGTAATTTTTTGAGGAACCTCCACACTGCCTTCTATAACGGCTGCGCCAGTCCGCATTCCCACCAACAGTGGATGAGGGTTCCTTTTTCTCCACAGCCTCTCCAGCACTTGTTACTATTTTCTTGTTGATGATAGCCATTCTGACTGGGGTGAGGTGATATCTCAATGTGGTTTTTAATCTGCATTTCTCTAATGATTAGTGATGTTGAGCATTTTTTCATATGTCTATTTGCCATTTGTATGTCCACTTTGGAGAAATGTCTCTTCAGGTCCTCTGCCCATTTTTCAATTGGGTTGTTTGTTTTTTTGTTGTTGAGTTGCATGAGTTCCTTGTGTATTTTGGATATTAGCTCCTTATCGGAGGCACTGATTGCAAAAATCTTCTCCCATTCAGTTGGTTGCCTCTTTATTTTGTCGATGGTTTCTTTTGCTGTGCAGAAGCTTTTAAGTTTCATATAGTACCATTCGTTTATTTTAGCTTTTACTTCCATTGCCTTTGGAGTCAAATTATAAAATGCTCTTTGAACCCAAGGTCCATAAGTTTAGTATCTATGTTTTCTTCTATGCAGTTTATTGTGTCAGGTCTTATGCTTAAGTCTTTTATCCATTTTGAATTAATTTTGGTACATGGTGACAGATAGCAGTCCACTTTCATTCTTTTGCACGTGGCTATCCAATTCTCCCAGCACCATTTATTGAAGAGGCTGTCTTTCCTCCATTGTATGTTTTTAGCTTCTTTGCCAAAAATTATCTGTCCATATTTATGTGGTTTTATTTCTGGGTTCTCAATTCTATTCCATTGGTCTATGTGTCTGTTTTTCTGCCAATACCATGCTGTTTTGATTATTGTAGCCCTGTAGTACAAGCTAAAGTCAGGGAGTGTGATACCTGCAGTATTGTTCTTTTTTCTTAAGATTGCTTTGGCTATTCGGGGTCTTTTGTGGTTCCAAACAAATCTGATGATTTTTTGTTCTATTTCTTTAAAAGAAAATGCCATTGGGATTTTGATGGGGATTGCATTAAATCTGTATATTGCTTTGGGTAATATGGCCATTTTAACTACGTTGATTCTTCCAATCCATGAGCACGGAATGTCTTTCCATTTATTTGTGTCTTCTTCAATTTCTTTAAAAAATATCATAGTTTTCAGCATACAGGTATTTCACATCTTTGGTTAAGTTTATTCCTAGGTATTTTATTCTTTTTGTTGCAATTGCAAAAGGAATTGTTTTTTGTATTTCTTTTTCTGAGATTTCATTGTTAGTATATAGGAATGCAATGGACTTTTGTACGTTGATTTTGTAGCCAGCAACTTTACTGTATTCGTTGATTGTTTCTAATAGCTTTTTGGTGGAGTCTTTAG
This sequence comes from Rhinolophus ferrumequinum, assembly GCF_004115265.2. Classification (NCBI taxonomy): domain Eukaryota; kingdom Metazoa; phylum Chordata; class Mammalia; order Chiroptera; family Rhinolophidae; genus Rhinolophus; species Rhinolophus ferrumequinum. Next base: position 2,459,832 of record NC_046302.1, read on the forward strand.
GGTTTTCTATATATAGTATCATGTCATCTGCAAAGAGTGACAATTTAACTTCTTCATTCCCAATGTGGATGCCTTTTATTTCTTTCTCATGCCTGATTGTTCTAGAAAGGACTTCCAACACTATGTTGAAAAGCAGAGGTGATAGGTGCCAGCCCTGTTGTGTTACTGAACATAGAGCAAAGGCCTTCAGTTTTTCACCATTAATTATGAGATTAGCTGAGGGCTTGTCATTTATGGCCTTTATTATGTTAAGCTATTTTCCTTCCATACCTATTTTATTAACTGTTTTAATCATAAATGGGTGCTGTATCTTGTCAAACGCTTTTTCTGCATCAATTGATATAATCATATGATTTTTGTCCTTTATTTGTTTATGTGATGTATCACATTGATGGATGTGAGGATGTTGAACCATCCTTGTGCCCTGGGGATGAACCCCACTTGGTCGTGATGAATGATCTTTTAAATGCATTGTTGTATTCGATTTGCTAGAATTTTGTTTAGGATTTTTGCATCTGTATTCAGCAGAGATATAAGTCTGTAGTTCTCTTGTTTTGTGTTGTCCTTACCAGGTTTTGGTATCGGGGTAATGTTGGCTTCATAAAATGAGTTAGGGAGTACTGTCTCTTCTTCAATTTTTTGGAAGAGTTTGAGCAGGATTGGTATTAGATCTTCTTTGAAGGTTTGGTAGAATTCACTAGTGAAGCCATCTGGTCCCGGACTTTTGCTTTTGGGAAGGTTTTGGATGACTGATTCAATTTCGTTACTGGTGATGGATCTGTTTAGATTTTCCAGTTCTTCATGGTTCAGCCTTGGAAGGCTATATGCTTCTAAGAACTTGTCCATTTCTTCTGGGTTATTGAATTTTGTGACATACAGTCCTTCATAGTATTCTTGGCTGATCCTTTGTATTTCTGTGGTGTCCATGATAACTTCCCCTTTTTCATTTCTGATTTTGTTAGTGTCTTCTCTCTTTTTATCTTAGTGAGTCTAGCCAAGTCTGTGTCAATTTTGTTAATCTTTTCAAAGAACCAGCTCTTTGTCACATTAATTTTTTCTATCGTCTTTTTGTTCTCTATTTAATTTAGTTCTGCTCTGATTTTTGTTATTTCCTTTTTTCTGCTGACCTTGGGTTTCACTTGTTCTTCTTTTTCTAGTTATTTAAGGTGTAACATGAGGTTATTTATTTGGGATTTTTCTTGTTTCTTGAGATAGGCCTGTAATGATATAAATTTCCCTCTTAAAACTGCTTTTGCTGCATCCCAAAAATTTTGGTAGGATGTATTTTCATTGTCATTTGTTTCCATGTATCTTTTGATCTCTCCTCTAATTTCTTCTTTGAACCGGTCGTTCTTTAAAAGTATGTTGCTTAATCTCCATGTATTTGTGTTTTTTTCCTGCATTCTTTTTTGCAGTTGATATTCAATTTCAAAGCCTTGTGATCAGAGAATATGCTTGGTATGATTTCAATCTTCTTAAATTTGCTGAGGCTGATTTTATGTCCCAATATATGGTCTATCCTTGAGAATGTTCCATGTACACTAGAAAAGAATGTATCGTCTGATGTTTTAGGATGAAGTGCTCTATATATGTCAATTATGTCCATTTAACCTAGTGTGTCATTTAGGGCTGCTATTTCGTTATTTATTTTCTGTTTGGATGATCTATCCATAGCTGTCAATGATGCATTTAAGTCCCCGAGTACAATTGTTTTGGTCAATTTCTCCGTTTAGTTCCGTTAGTAGTTGCTTGGTATATTTTGGTGCTCCCTGATTGGGGGCATAAATATTGATGACTGTTATGTCTTCTTGTTGTATAGTCCCCTTTACCATTATGAAATGTCCATGTTTATCTCTTGTTATCTTTTTCACCCTGAAGTCTGTTTCATCTGATATCATTATGGCTACACCTTATTTTCTCCTTTGCTTGGAGTGTCAATGTCCACCCTTTCACTTTGAGTCTATGCTTTTCCTTGTAGCTGAGATGTGTCTCTTGGAGACAGCATATGGTTGGGTTTAGTTTTTTGATCCAATCTGCTACTCTGTGCCTTTTTATTGGTGAGATCAGTCCATTTACATTTAGGGTGATTATTGATATGTAAGGATTTCCTGTCATTCTATCTTTAGTTTTCTGGTAAGGCTGTGTCACCATTGTTTCTTTGCCTTTTTGTTGTTGTCTATTATTTCTGTGTGGTGGTATTCTATGATGTTTCCCTCTGTTTCTTCTTTTATTACAGTATATATTCCAGTGCTGGATTTTTTTGGAGTGGTTACCCTTAAGTTTATGTAAAGGAAAGTGTGATAATTAGAGTATTCCATTTTCTTCAGCACGCTTACTTTCTCCATTCCCATATTCCGGTTCAGGACTTTACTCTCCCCCTTTTTATGTTTTGGTTGCCACAGATTGTTCCTGTTGATGGTGGTCGAATAGCCTCCTTCAGTATTTCTTGTAGTGCAGGTCGTCTATTAGAAAATTCCCTCAGCTTCTGTATGTCTGGAAAGGTCTTTATTCCTCCTTCATATCTAAAGGATATCTTTGCTGGATATATTATTCTTGGCTCATAATTTCTCTCTTTCAGTAGTTTGAATATTTGTTTCCACTCCCTCCTGGCTTGTAGAGTTTCTGCTGAGAAATCTGATGATAATCTAATGGGCTTTCCTTTGCAAGTTACCGTCTTCTTTTCCCTGGCTGCCTTGAGGATTCTTTCTTTGTCGTTGATTGTAGACAGCTTCAATACAATGTGTCTTGGAGAAGGGCTGTTGGGATTGAGGTAATTAGGTATTCTATTTTTTTCCTGGATTCGAGGATCCAGTTCTGTCCACAAGTTTGGGAAGTTCTCATCTACAATTTGTTTGAATATATTCTCTGCTCCCTTCTCTCTTTCTTCTCCTTCTGGTATGCCCATTATTCTTATATTGCTCTTTCTGATGGAGTCAGAAAGTTCTTGTAGAGTTCTTTCATTTCTTTTAAGTCTCAAGTCTCTTTCTTCTTCCATCTGTGTAATTTCCAGGTTTCTATCTTTGATGTCACTGATTCTTTCCTCCATCTGGTCAACTCTACTACCTAAGCAGGATATTTCATTCTTCATTTCTTCTACTGAGTTCTTAATCTCCAGAAATTCTATTTGGTTCTTTTTTAAAATTTCAATCTCTTTCGTAAAATGTTCATGTTGTTCTTTGATTGTGTTTCTGAGTTCATTAAACTGCCTTTCTGTGTTTTCTTGCATCTCGTTAAGTTTTTTCAGAACTGCAATCTTGAATTCTCTGTCATTTAAGTCACATATTTCCATATCTTTAAGTTCCTTTTCTGGAGACTTTTCACTTTCTTTCAGAGCTGTCTTGTTGTCTTGGTTATTCATGGTAATTACTGATTTATTATTTATCTTCCTAGACATCTACAGGAGTGGCGTCTGCAACAGGTTGATAGGAAGAGGTCTTTCTTTTGTTTTCCAATACTTGTTGGTAGAATGTTTTATTTTTCTCTCCTACTGCAGCCTTTTTTCTCTCTCTCACACAGTAGTGCTATGTTTTCTCTGCACTATTCCAGCTTCTCACACAATGGGGGGATTCCCTGGGAGATGGGCTTCTCCTCTGTTAATAGTTTTCCTGGGTCACAGGGCGCAGTGTCCTTGTGGTATGCGGAGAGTTTTTGAAGTTCCATAGCTCTTCCTGCACCAGATTTAGAGCCCATATGTTTCAGCAGTTCTGTTTACTCCTGCAGGGATCCGCCCAGATAGGTGGGGCCAGGGGCAGGGTGAGTTGTGAGAGGTGGCCCAGAGCCATGTGGGCGACCACCACCACAGCTGGTCCTGCTTCCACAGCTCCCTCCCCTCTGCTGGAACTAGTTGGGCTGCAAGTCTGTGTCTGTGGTCCACGGTTCTCAGAATGGCAAATATTCTGTTCTTTTGATCTGACACTGCTACTGTTCCACTTCTATCACCGGGCAGGTGGGGGTGGGGCGAGCTCTGGGACAGTAGGGAGGGGGCGGCTAGTCTCAGTGCCTAAGGCTTCCGTTCTCTGCTCGGCAGTGAGGGCTTAAACCACCGTTTTCAGCTTTCTTCCCTCAGTCTTTTGTCCAAGGTCTCTGCTGTGTGCGTTGGGTTCAGCCGTGTTATATGCTGCCCCCTCAGCCCTGTGGGCCATAAGCAGAGCCCTAGCAGTCCGATTTCTTCCCTCTCCTGCAGCTGCGGTAGTTCCGGGATGCAGCGAGCTCGGAGCACTGAGCTAGATCTGTGTCCTGTGCCCAAGCGGCTCCGTTTCCGCACTTCTCCCTTCTCTCCTTCCCCACTCTCACAATTCGCCCACCTTTAGATGAATTCAGGAGTGGGCATCTTCGTCTTGCCTATCTGCTGTGCAGGGAATCCTTTGTGGAGTTATTGTTGTTCAATTAGTTGTAAATTCCAGGGGAGCTTTACAGAGGCTCACCTCATGCCGCCATTTTGATGACATTGAGATAGTTTTTTATATAGTAATAGATAACCAGGCCACTACTCTTCTACTTTGATATCTCATATGACAGCAAAATAGAGAAAGAAGTGAATCTGGGAGTTACCCTGAGTCAAAGTGAGAGTAGTTGGAGAACATGCTACAGAATTGCCTGCCATGGGGTAACTCCTCATGTATACGGTCAAATGATCTTCAACAAAGGTGCTAAGACCATTGCATGTGGAAAAGGCAGTCTTCTCAACAATCAATGCTGAGAACTGGATATCCACATGCAAATGAATGAAGATGGATCCTTACATTATACCATATGAAAAGTTAACTCAAATTGTATCAAAGACCTAAACATATGAGTGAAAACTATAAAACTCTTAGAAGAAAACATGGGGGAAATCTTCACGACATTGAATTTAGAAATGGATTCTTAGATATGATATGAGAAAGGAAGAAGAGAGGGAGAGACGGAGGAAATAAGAAGTGTTGGTAAGGATGTGGAGAAATGGGAACCTTTGTGCACTATTGATGGGAATGTAAAGTGGTGCAGCTGCTGTGAAAACCAGTGTGGTGTTCATAAAAAGATTTGACATAGAATTACCATGTGATCCAGCAATTCTACTTTGAGTATATACCCAGAAGAGTTGAAAGCTGGGGCTCACATATTTGTACACTCATGTTCATAGCAACATTATTCACAACAGCCAAAAGCATCATTATTCATTAAAGCCAAGTGTCCATGGAGGGATGAATGGATAAATAAAATGTGGTCTATATGTACAATGGTATATTATTCAGCCTTAAAAATGAAAAAAATTCTGACACATGCTACAACATGAATGAATCTTGAGGACATTATGCCAAGTGAAATAAACCAGTCACAAAAGGACAAATACTGTTTGATTCCACTTATATGAAGTACCTAGAGAAGTCAAACTTATAGAAACAGAAAGTAGAATGGTGATTACCAGGGGTTAGGGGAGGCTACTGTGGTTCTCCGCGCTTTATAGGTGAGGAACCACACACAGGGAGGTTGGGTGACTTGCCCAAGGTCACAGTTAGGATGTCATAAGCTCAGAGTCTGATCTCAACCTCCTCTCTGTGCTAACCCTTGCTTTAGGAAGAAGGACCAGGGGTATCTCCACTGGTGCTGCCTCTGGCATCATTTTGGCCACAACATGAACTAGTATGCCTCACGAGTATGCCAACAATGAAAAGAAGGTGGATCATCCACAAGGAGATGGGTTTTCCAGAAAGAGCAACTTCAAGGCTCTCCTTTGGCTCCTTGCAGTCAATGATCAGAAAACAAGCCAGCAACCATGTCCCAAACCAGCCCCTGAGTACTGCCACCCTCTGTCCACCGCTGCGAAGTCTCCCACACCCACCCACTGAGTGAAGGTCAGTTAGCCATCCCTTGGCAGCCGGCTGTGCCAGCCCAGCTCTGCTCACCAGGAAGAGGCAGGCAGGCTGAACAGGCTCCTCTCAGCGGTCTTTGTTTTTAATTAAAGCATGTCAAGCCAGGGAGGGGGTCAGTGCCCTGGAGCCCCCCAGGCAGCCTGCAATTAAATCTCCCTCCTGCTGTCTCTCAAGGTTCTTTGAAACAAGGAGAGAGCTGCACAGCAGCACCAGGAGGTAGCATTCCCTTCCACTGAATTGGCAGTGGCATGAGGGACAAAGAGAGGGCAGCTCAGTGTCACCCACTCCCATTCATGGGGAGCTGGGCTGTTGCGCACTAACTGCCAAGAGAGTGGAAGGGTCAACCTCTGCCAGAGAACTCAGCTGGCCATTTCTGGGGTGGCAGGGGAGAGAGGAAGTTCAGGGAACTGGCAGAGGTCAGACCTCAGCCTTCAGAAATGGGGTCTTCCTTCTACACCCTAACCCAGAGCTCAAGCTAAGAGCTGACCTCGGATGTGGGGTGCGGAGCAGCTGTTCCAGAGAGAGGCCTCCTCTGATGGGAAGGCCCAGAAGGGTCTAGGGCCTGCTAAGTTGGGGGGAGGGAGTATGAACTCCTTGACCTCGGATGTTCAGGTTGGGTGGTCACTGCAGTGCTGCGCAGGCTCCTTGGGTCAGAAGCTGAGCTGAGAGAGCCTTATCCTCCTCTCACTGCCCCCTTATCCCTGAGGGAGCAGGTCTACTCTGACTTCACTCTCTGCTCCCCCCACCAGACTGCCTGGCTGGCTTTAGGCCACTGCTGCCACAGAAAACATGGTCTAGTCCCCTCCCACCCAAATGAGAGAAAACTTCCTTTCTTAATTTAATTCTGAGAAAACTAACCCTTAAGACCAGATTTCTTTTCAGGTTCATTCTATATAAACACGTAATGGCCTTAGGGCCTTTGCACATGCCATTTCCTCTGTCTGGAACTCTTTCCCCTGACAGTTTTCCTCACATCTCTGCTGGAATTAAACCCTCTTAATAAAATCTTACTTGACCATCCTTCCCCAAAACTAAGTAAGGTCTCCTTTAATAAGTCTCACAGTGCCAGGTACCGATTCTTCCAGCACTCTCTAATAATAGCAAACATCTATTAGTCACTTACTGCATATCAGGCACTGGCATAAGTTCCTTATAAGGATCATCTAATAATTAACTCCTCACAATGACCTTATGAGGAAGGTGACATTATTGTAGCAGATCGTGTCTTCCAAAGATGGTCACAGCAATACAGCCCACCTTACAATACGATATTGACATGCAACGGCCTACAATCAAACAATAGAGTGCAACAGGAGTGACTCTGTGTGTCTTCCAGAGCTAGGTCCTAAAAGGCAATATGGCTTATACCGTGCTTCCACCTGGTGTTCTCAATCTCTCTTTCTCTCCTCACCTTGGGAACCCAGCCATCCTGTCATAAGGAGGCCCAGGGCATATGGAGAAATAGTATGTAGGTTTTCTAGCTGAAAGCCCCAGCTAGACCAGCACCAACCAGTGTTGGGCCTTGAGATGGTTGCAGCCCACCTCCCACCCCCCAGCCCTCAAGTCTCCCAGCCAAGGCCCCAGATGTCAGGAGCAGAGACAACTCATCTTCACTTTGCCCTGTCTGAATTTCTGACAACAGAAAACATGGTAGATGACAGATGGTTATTGTTCTAAGCACTAAGTTTGGGGGTAAATGTTAAGCAGTGGCATACTTTCAATTAATTTAATTTAATACCCCCACTTTCTACATATGGAAACTGAGACACAGGCAGGTTAGGAAGTGCCTGAGGTCACCCAGCTGGCAGTGTGGGTTAGATTTTGTTCAGTGAAGTTCCACCCCTACCCCACTTCCATGAGTTTAATAACGTATTTCCCACCCCAAAGAGGTTGAACTTCCCTGTGTGACCTCCACAGCCAGTGGAACATGGACAGAGGTGAAACTGTGCGATTAAGAATCAGGATGCTTCTGCTTGCCCCTCTGGGAACAACCAAATCTGCCATGAGAACATGCTTCAGGGAGCTGCTGGTTCAGGAGAAGTGCTTGGTGGAGAAGACCTGAACTCAGCTTACAAAGCCTCCCAGCCAATGCGCCAAGTGAGAGTAAGTATATACTGTAAGTGCTGAGTTTGGGGTGCCTTGTTATGCAGCATTACTGCAGCAGTAGCTGACTGCTACAACTGTTAATGTGGGAGCTGAAACTTGAACCAGGTACAACTGGCCTCAGAGCCCATCTCTGAAACACAAAACCATACACATGGGTTTTCTGACTTCCACTCTGTCCCCCCAGACTTGATTGTGAGCCAATCAGGACAGGGTTTTGTTGGCCTTGCACACTGTACAGCCCCTCTAGTACCAAGTCCCCAGTACCAAGTACCCAAATACCCAGTGGGTGCTTACAAAGTATTCTGGCTCAAGTACCACGCACTCTGTCCCCAGGGAGCACCCCCTTTGGGGTCAGTAGTTGACAAAGACAGAGGTATGAGTAGAAGATGGAGGGCTGCCTAGAATGGATCTGCCTGAGGGATGCTAGGTCTCAGGAGAGGTGTCTCAGGCAGAGAAAGAGACAGCGTCACCAGGAGAAGGAACCAGCGAGGGCAAAGGTATGGTGGAAGAGAGGGCACAGTGTGAGGAGTAGAGAAGGAGGAAGAAAGTGCTGGAGAGGTGAATGGGCTTGAATCCCAGGCTGAGAGCTGGGTTTTCGTCCTAAGGATGGTGGGAGCTAGATCTATCACAGGGAGGGTCTGAGGTTGTCATGACTAAGAGGGCTGAAAGTGAGACTTTTATTGGGAAATTATGTTTTTAACAGGGATCAAACAGTCAAGCAAAACAAATGAAGCACCAAATGGAATGTCAGACACCCATCTGAGGAACGGCTGGGCAGGAAGTTCTGCCAAGCCTCCTAGAAACCACACAATGTCTGGTTTATACAAAGTGTCACTCAGACCTGTCTGCAGATTCCTTAGCACTGATCCCAATAAGCAGTAGGCTGCGGATGGGCTTGGGACTGACTCAAAGGATAGAGAACAAAAAAGGTGACAATGCACAACCTCTGAGTTCAGGTCAGACAAGGCTTGGAGCACTTGCTTTTGGAGCCTTGAGGCTTCTCATAAGAATCTGTCTTGAGGCCACCATGTGCCATGCTGTGAGGGATCCCAGGCTACAAGAAGAGGCCCCTCAGGCAGCCCAGTCTTCAGTTCTCCTTCCCTCAGATGTGTGAGTGAAGAAGCCTCCAGATGACTCACCCCCAGGTTCAGACTTCTCAACCAAGGCTGGACATCATGGAACACTATAGATAAGCTGTGCCTGTGTGCCTGCCTGAATTCCAGATCTACAGCTCCCAGGAGCAGGAGAGGATGAGTGGTTTGTTATGCAATAACAGTAATAGTAAATAGGAGTAGTTATTGTCCCCAAGCAGACACTAAAGCTGCTTGGGAAGAGAGGACATGAGTTCTGGGGGGCCCTGCCCTGCCCCTCTGAGCTTGTTCCTATGATAGTGACCCACCCAAGGGAGAGGGATAAAATGGGACAGAAAAACTATTTGCATCCTTCTTCCTCTTTGGGGTGGGGGGCAAGGTGGGCAGACTTGCTGGGGATCTCTGCAAGCAGTACCTCACCAAGAGGACACTGAGCTATCCCCCACTGTAGGGATAGGGACAAAATCCGCCTGCTGTGGCATTCAACAAAAGTCTTCTGGGAGCGCCTGCAGGAGTTCATGCGTGGACAGTCCCCACCCCAAGCTTTCTCAGACCCTGTTTCACAGATGAAGAAGCTGAAGCTCTGAGAGGGATGTGACATGCCCAAAGTCACTAAGGCTGAGATTGTAGCCCTGGTCCTAGCCCAGCTAACCTTGGCCTCTGGTGACACCATCAGTGCACTTGAAAGAAGAGCTGCCTATGGGTGTGGCCCTGCCCAGCCGTGACCCTCTTTGTACCTTCACCACACCAGCCCCTTCCTCCCTCTTCCTCCTTCCCCAACCTCCACAACTGTTATTCCCGCTGCCTAGACCTCACCCCTTCGCCTGCAAAATACATCTTTCAAGACCCAGCCTACGAGTCCCCTGCTCCAGGGAGCCTGATTGGCTTGTAGGCTGGGTCAGATCACAGCAGAACCTCCTCTCACTCTGGGTTCTAATAGTTTTTGTACACTTGTTTCTCCCTCACCCACCCCACCAACCCAGGATTTCCTTGAAGGCAAGGATGGAAACTTGTGTCCACCTCTGCATCCCTAGGCCAGCCTAGTGCTTGGTACAGACAGAGCAGGCAACAAGGAGAATAAGTCAGAGGCCCCAGGGGACCACTGGCCAGATATTGGAGTCAGACATTGCCTGCAAGCCTTGGCTGAAGCTAAGCCCCATCATAGGTATAGATTGTAGGACCTCCTGAGGCGCAATGAAGACTTCAGAGTGAGACAGAAACTTGGGGGATTCCCGCATGTCATTAATCAATGTGAAAGATGCCACAACAATGCAAAGAATGGTGACAATATGTGTGGATGTGTGGAGGGACAGTGTGGAAGAAAGGAGGCAGGATGTTGGGCTACAAGAGACCAAGGGAGCTGCGGACAAAGGGCACTAGCAGGCCGAGGACTGGGGAAATGAGCTCAAGGGGGTTGGGCGTCTTCTCTGGTCACCTCGGGGCCAGGAGAAAGGTAGGTGAGAAGAGGTGGCAACTTGGGGCATCTGTAGGGCACTCAGAGCTCCAGCTTCTGGCTAGCTGCCCACCAGGCTAATAAGTACCAAGCAAGGGAGCACGTCCCCCGAGCTGGATAGTCACCAGGACCTCCATCATTTGCCCCTATTACCTGGAGGTCAGTGGCTGGAGGTCTGGCACCAGGCTGGTCACAGCAGCAACAGCTCTGTGATGTCACTGCTCCTGTTCAGCATACGTCTACACCTGGGCCTTGGGAGGACAAACAAAATACCGAGTGGTGGTAGGGAGTGAGCTTAGAAGCCACCCCTTGCTCAGCACCTTGCGGCCTTCAGAGAAGGCAGGAGCAAAGCAACCGTCCACTTCCTGGACCCGCCTGGCTGTGTACTTAGTGTGGGGCAGGACAGCTTCTCCAGGGACCAGGTCAGAAAGTGAGGGCAATTCGCATTGTCTGTGCCTCCCTCTCCTCCACTCTGGGCCTCCTACAGCTCCCAGAAGTGTCAGGGCCTCTGTTGTCCAAAGCCCAGTCAAGATGAGGGACTCAAAAGGCCTGAGGTGCCAGGAGCGAGGCCCAACCTACGATCCCATGCCCACAAAACCTGCCCTCCTCGACTCTAGCCAGCGTCCCAAGTGCCAAACCCAACACAGGTGGCTCCTATGATTCAGGGAAGCAAGAAATCAGAATTTTTATATGAAATATTCAGATGTCAAAATGTTAGCACCAAATTAGAGACAAACAAAATGTCAGAGGGCGGATAGGATCCAGTCATCAGGTCATAGTCTGGGGCTCAGGGAAGATGACCGTCCAGGAGAAGGAGGGCTCAGAGGGTGAGCCAGGCACTGGGCCCCTGGTGGGGGACAGGGCACATCGCAGGTCAGGAGACAGGCTTAGGTGGCTGTGTTGCAGCCCAGCACACAGCTGTAGTGCTCACAGGTGAGGATTGACGTGGCTCTGAGCTAGGAGTCTCCCTTAATGGGGTAAGTACTATTAATAACCCCATTTCACAGATGAATAAACTAAGGCACAAATTGTTTAAATCATTTGCTCAGAGGCACACAATGACTTTGATGAAGCCATGTTTGAACCCCAGCTCCCAAGGACTTGGTTCCTGGCAACTTTTCTTAAATATTTAACAAGCAGCTCTAAGGAGCTAGAAGGATCAGCTGGGCAACTCAGACTGACAGCATTTTGTTTGTGGTGTGTGTGTGTGAGTGCACCTGGGGAATTACTATCCCAGCACCCATTAAAGATGCTGTCTGAAAGGAGCCCACAAGCTTGGGCACAGAGAAGCAGCAGAGAACCTACTGCAGAGCCTGGGCCACCCATGAGACCCTCCCCCACCTCCTGGGATTCCCATGACGTCAGGGATGGGGAACCCCCAGAATGACTGAAATAGATTTCCTACCCACCTCTCCTAAGCTAGATTCAATTTGACTTTTTAAAATGTCGCATTTATCACTCAAGTCTGTGGCACACGCATCATTGTGTTTAACCGTCATGGCAACCTCACAGGGAGGGAAGTCTGTCATCTTCCCTTCTCTGTAGCTCCAGACGCCAGGGCACAGAGGTGGGCTGAGTGGGGCTGGAGAAGCAGCCCACACCTGGGATGCAAGCTAAGAGGGGAGAGGTGGAGCCAGGGCCACCACCAGGGCCAGCATAGGGCAAAGTAATTGGAAGGATGCAGAAACCACATACTTGATGTCGTCAGGGTTTTGGAAGGTCCTAGCCCAGTGGCAAGGATGGTGAAACCGACCTGGATTCTGTGGCATCAAATTTGCCTGGCTTAAGCTCTTTTAATAAAATAAAGATATGGGGAGTGATTATAAAAGTAATTCATAGTCAACACAGCAAATTTGAAAAGCATAGAGGAAAAAATAAAGAAGAAAAATTTAATTGCCTAAAATAACACCAACCAGAAACATACTGTCCCTGGTTTGGAATATTTCCCACCTGTTTCCTTTTTTATTTATTTTTATAGTCAAAATAATACTGGATATATAATTATGCAATCTGCTTTTTTTTTCAAGTAAACACTCGTTAGCAGTCTCCCTGTCATAATAAATAATTTGTGAGCATACCTTTGGAAAGACTGCATAGTGTTCCACCATATGAGCTTGACCTCAACAATCCCTTTTTATTGGACAACTGTGCTGTTTCTTCTTTTCACTCCCATTAACAGCACCAAGATGAATATAATTTTTTAAAGATTTTTTGTTCTCTTTTAAATTAAAAAAATTTGAACATGGTACACACTTCAAAGACTACAACAGGGTGTACAGAAGACAGTGTCTTTCCCGTCTTTCATCTCCACTTCCTAAGCCTCCAAAGTACTACCGGTACCCAAGGTTTATGTTTCCACACGGAGACAAACACATATATGACAAGACTCCCTCCATTTTCCCCACAAATGACAGCACACAGCTTGCTTTATTCACTTAACTCATATGCTGGAAATTGTTCCTCACCGATACAGAAAGATACATCCCATTTGTCGTAGGATTGCGGGATATTGCATCCAACGAGCCAGTGGGGTGCTACTAAATTAGCTTTCCAGAATAAATAAGAGGCTCTGACTTGTAGCACTTGCCATTTTCTGTGGTGTAAATACTCCCACCACAGCCATGTCAAGCTACGAACAATTTAATAGCTGGCTGGCAACTTTTCCTGAATATGTAACAATCATCTCTCAAGAGCAAGACTGAGCCAGTGCTAACATAATGAATGGACATACAGTCTTTTTTTGGTATTGGGAAATTATTGCCTTATGATTGATCCCCAGATGTGGAATTTCCGGGTCAAAAGTTGTGAACGTTTTTAAGGTGTTGATCCATTTACCAAATTAACCCCGAGAAAGGTGAGCCCATCTACATGCCTACCAGCCAAGTGGAGCTCGTCCTCTGTGCACTCGTGTACCTGTGTTCATTGGGTAGTGTCGGGCTTCAATCCTGACTGATTGAATGTGAAGTATCAGTGTTTCTTGTGGCATTCATTTGGTTGTGGTGGCCATGAAGACCTGGCTGTAAGGATGAACGAGGCCTTCATTCCTGCAACCCACCACTGGAAGGGGCAGCAGGGCAATCTCTGCCGAGACTGGGGGACCAGGGTCCAAACAACTTTGATAGTTAGGCCTGCCCTTGAGCCACAAACAGGAAAGTCAGGGCACTTGTGGGGTCTCTGATGAACATCCCAGCTGCCTGGTTTGCTGGCTTGGACACTCTCAGGCTGTGTCCTTGACCACACCTGGAAGGGAAGCACGTGCATGTATGTGTGTACACACGTGTTTGGGGTGGGGACGAAAGGCAGCAGGAATCGTCCTTTTCTAGGACTCCCAGTTTACAGGCTTCCTTCCACCTGTTGCACAGCATCACCGGGTGTGTGAGGGTTGACCTCCAACCCAGGACCCAGATCTGCCACAGCTGCTAGGACAAGACGCAGTCCAGAGCCAGAGTGGTCCCAGCAGCCCTGGAGTCGCTTCACCCTACTCAGCCAACACTTGGAAGTGTGTTCCATGTGCCAGGCACTGTTAGAGCCCTGTGAGGTGCTGTTCTCATCTGTGTTACAGGTGAGGAACCTGAGGCACAGAGTACCCAAATAATGCAGTGGGGCAGGACAGAGCCAAATTCCCAAGTCCAGGGCCTTCGCCCCTAAATGCTACTCCTCATGAGTGTGCTCTCCCAGGCTCGGGACTGGACGTGTGGGTCTCCAAGCCCCAGCTGCTCCATCTCTCCAGATGCGCTCTTGAGTGTGTGCAGTGAAATGATACGAGGCACAGGTAGCTGTCTCATGCAGGGACTCCTGCGGGGACCAGCACAGGTTGGCAGTCAGTTGGGTGTCCAGTGGGGTGAGTTGCCCCTGCTCTCACCCCAGATTGACACAGAGAAGTCAGGAAGCAGACACAGTCTCAGGAATGTCTCTTACCTGTGCCTCAGTTGGACTTCTTGGTTGCCAGTGACAGGATCCCACCTCAAGCCTGCTTAGGACAATGAGAAAACAGATTGGCTCATATGACCCAGCGTTCAGACAGGGTCGACCCAGGGAGCCAGAATAACACCAGGAATGTGCTACTCTCTCTTCCCACACAGTTTGTCCTCACTTTGGGGAGGGCAAGGAGACTCTTCCCTCAAGGGTCAAGATGCCGTCAGAGCTCCGGGCTACATGCTAGGATCACGTGAGCCAGTGAAAGGGAATTCCCCAGAAATCTAGGGGAGTGTCTCAGAGAAGAGAGACTGGCTTGGGTCATGTTATCATCCATGAACCAGCTACTGTAGTCAGAGGGGTAGCTGTGCTGATGCCTGCCCTGAACTATGCATCCGTGCCTAGAGTCACCCTGCCTGAGCTCATGCACTGACAGGGGGAGGGACAGGTGCTCTACCTGAGCCCACACAATGACATGCGGAGGTCACTCTCCAAAGCAAAGTGAGGAACTGTTCCAGAAGACGGAGTGGAGGTTGAGCAGGCCAGATCAGCAGATGTCGCCTCTGCTAGATGGTTTAAGCCAATGGGAGAAAGACTGCAATATTTGGCATTGAGCCACCAGGAACCCCCCACACCAGCCTCTCATGCTCCTGGGGAAGTGACACCATCAGCTGATGCCAGGACAGTGCAAACCTGAGGCCAAAACCAGCCATTACCCTGAGGAAGGGGCCCATAAAGGGGCCAGCCTCCAGCTGCTGGCCGCAACGTGAGTCCAGCTGGAGTGGGGGTCCCAGAACTCCGTTAGTCTGGGAGGGGCCCCTCTGCTGGATGGAGCTGCCTTCCTAGTTCCCAGTCACCCCTGTGCCCTCAGGGCACCGGGAGCTGCCCAAGTGGTCCTTGGGGGCTGGAGACTGGTGGTGCAGAGCAAGGCCTGCAAGGCCACATAGCCTGGGTTCAACTCTCCACTCTGCACACAGCAGCCAGCCAGGTGACCTTGGACAGGTATTTCACCACCCTGTCCTCAGTTTCCTGGTTGTTGTGCAAGAAGGAAAACACTTAATGTTGGAGGGGGAAGGGAAGGAAGAGAGAGAGAGAGAGTTTTAGCAATTTCTGCCTTCTGGGGGTGGGGAGGGATGGGAGGAAGGGGGAGGAGTCGTTCACACAAGCCCAGGAAGCCAGGCCAAGGTCTGCAAGCATCAGGCAGAGCCTGAGAAGCTGGAGGTGGACACCTGTGAGGATTGCCCTCTGCCTAGCTGAGCAGGTCAGGGATCTGGTGTTTTGAAAGGCTGGGTCCAGCCCAGTAAGGGCTGCAAGCAATGGACACCTGACTCAAATAGGCTTGAACTGCAAGGAAGAGAATTTCCCCCAACTTCAAGGCTTCAGTTTGAAGGAGCACCAAACCCCAATGGGAAAACCTCAGGGACCACCACTGTTTGCTTTCAGGGGCTGCAGCAGCAGCCTCTCCAACCCAGGCAGGAGGAAAAACTGCATATACAGGGACTCCGGCTTCCCTGAGACCTTTCCCAAAGCCCCCAGCAAACTTTCCTAGGCCTCAGAAATGGGCCCATGCCTGTCCCAAACCCTCACCAGCAAGGAGATGGAAACCAGAGTCACCAACCAGGAGAGCATTACCCACTACTGAGGCGGGAGGCCAGAGAGATGTGGGAGCCAGGCTCTCTGAGGAGCCCCACTTGGGCCGACCTACACTCTATGGGAGCCCCTGCTCTGGAGCTCCAGTGGGACCACTGCCCACCCGCAGCATGTACCCCAGGTCCTGGGGCATATGTGAGGAGAAGGATCCAGTCAGGAAGTGCTGTGGCACCCCCAGTGGGAACGTGCAGGTTGAGAAGTCAGGAAAAGCAGGAGATCATGGGAAAGTCGCTTCTGATTCCTAGGAGTTATCAGAGGTGTGGCCAGTGGGTGCCCCCACAGAGCACACAGCAGGCTCTGAGGAGGGCCCTGGCCCAGGCCTGCAGCAGGGAGGAAGCAGGAGTGGGCAGAGGGGGACATCAAGCTGCTCAGGGCCTGGAGTTCCAGTGGTCCCGAGAACTGTTCTGAGTCAGGGTGGGGATTGTTGATGCCAGACTCCCCAGGGACCCTCTGGGGCCCACTCATGCTGTTTCTGGGCAGACCTGGGTTTTATGCTCACATAAAGCAGTGTTCTCATCACAGCTCATCAATACTCCCTGTGTGTCCAGCCACTAGCCTCCCTAAGTCTGTTTTCTCCTCTACATCAGGGATAAAATCGACTGGTCTGATTGTCCAGTGCCCTGGTCAACGGTGGTTGCATACTGAAGCATCTCCATGCCCTGATCCACAACAGATAGTCAAGTCCAGTCAGCATCTTCCCACATACCCCCAGCCTTTGGGCCCAGATTCCCTCTGCAGATCAACACACAGTCCCGGGCTCCGTGGGAAGTTGAGATAGCATTGCCCACTTGACCAAATGATGGCTAAGGACCCACAGCCCTCAGTCTGGTGCTGGCAGGGCCTTTGAGAAGCTGAGTTTCGGATAAGAAAGCAGGCTGACTCTGGGCAGCTGCCTGTGGTCCAGTTGCTAAGGAAACAATTGGAGGAGAATTTCCAGGCCTATTTATTAGCAGAGAGGAAAGGACCCAGGAAAGAGCTTTCCCCAGGGAAAAGAGCAGGGAGGGCCACAAGGAAAAGGCTGCTCCATAGGTAGTGGTGAGTGAGCCCCGCTCCAGGGCAGAGCAGATCAGGGGTGGCCTCCATGCCCAGACTCTTCCCAGGTGAAGTTGAGCAAGTGGCTGCACCTCTGTGAGCTGGATGTCCTTGTCGGGGACATTGGTCACACTGGCCCTCAGGGTTTCAGGGAGGATGGCATGAACCATCAGAAAAAAACATGCTTAAAGGGGTAGGGGTATCCACGCATGGGCTCTGGTGAAGGTTGTAGTTAAGCCAGACTCAGTGCTGACTGTGTGCTAAGACTGTACCATGGACTAACTTGTGAGGGAGATGTCGAATACAATTGGACAATACACACACACACACACACACACACACACACACACACACACACACCATAATAATCATGTGCAGAGGGTTTTCATCTTTGCTTCCCAGGAGGGAGCAGGTGGGATGTGGGAGAGAGACTTGGGGACAGGCTCTGTGGGAAGCTGCCTGCAGAGAGAAGGGACTGGGTATTGGCGATTCTGAGCACATGACAGGCGTGGTCATGCTCATATAGTGGCCCAAGAAGCTGGGCTATGGTCCAGGCTAAGCCAGGTGAACTGGGCATGAGATCACACCCAGACTCCTCTGCTATGGTTCATGTGTCTAGGGGAGGAGCTACAAGGGGGCCCGAATTTCTGGCATCCTCACCAGCATCCTCAGCACCCCACCCCTCTGCCCATCTTGCTCTTCCTCTCAGGCCTGCCTCATCCTTCATGCCAGCTCTTTCCCATAACATACAAGATAGTCACCGACAGTCCCAGGCCGCGGTCTCCAACAACACCCATGGAGAAAGGCTTTCCCATCTGTGACTACCCGCCTGTGGCCAGTCACTGCAGCAGTACATCACATGTTCTCACTGACTCAAACTGAAGCAGGCCAGGTGGGTGCCTGGCAGACAGGGATGACCCAGGGCACCCTCTGTCTACTCCCAGGGGACACCCTAACTTCAGGTTGCAGGAGGATTTTACAGTTTACAGAGTGTTTGGTGCCCATGATCCATGGGGGTCTCAATCACCTTCCTCCTGCCCCCAGGACACCCTGCCTTTCCTTCCACTGTTCCGTCTTCCCAAAATGCCCCTCACGTCTTCCTCCTCCTCCTGGGGGCATCTCTTCTTCCTGCCCTTGTTTCCAGTGGGCGTCTGTGGTCTTTGTGGGGACCCCAAACTCTCAGGTATGTTGTTTCTTTGGAGCCACCTTCATCCCTAGTTCCACAGTGGCCATGGGACCAAAATTACATTTCCTTGACTAGAGTCATTCACTCAGCGATGGACATGTGACCCCATCTGAGCCAAATGAAGCACAATCGTGGGACTTCAGTGGCAGCTGTTAAAAGGAAAAAAATCTCTCTTTCTCTTTTGTTGCTGGAGTGACTGAAGAGAAGCCACAGCCTGGAGTTGTCATGCACGGGGAGAGCCTCCTAAGGGCAGAACCAGTGTGGAGGAGAGCTGGAGAGAAGCCTGCTGACATCACTGATGCGCTTGGCTCAGCCACAACTAGAGCCTTGGGAGCTCATAAATGCTTCTTCTTCTTGGGCCAATTTGAGTAAGTTTATTTTCCCTACTATCCCTGGAACCAAAGGAGTTCTGCCTAATGCAACAGCTCGTATCTCCTGGTATTTGAATGGACTCCATGTCTCAACACTTTGTCCACACTCACTGCAGCATTTTCTCCATCCTGCTCATATCCATCTCCCCTGATGGGTCATAAGTTCCCCAAGGGCAGGGGTCATGCCCTCTTCATCTGTGAAGCCATGTGGCCTGGAGGAGACAGAGCTTGGTTCTGTGTTACACATGCCAGCCTCAGCCTACCCTGGGAGGTAGCTGTGCCTCTCTGAGCCTCCTCCTCTGTGAGAGTCATAAAGCTGTGCTGAGGATAAATTGAGAACATGTAATCTAGGGCCTGTATTTCATTTTCACTTATTTATTTAACAAGTTATTTTCTGTGTGGGCCAGGCACAGTTCTCTGGGTGGGAATAAGACCTCCTAGGTCATACAGGTCAGAGGAAACAGAAGAAGATAAGCAAATGCACAAGCAAGGGCAGATCTTTGCAGATGGTGATGTATGCCATGTG
Organism: Rhinolophus ferrumequinum; assembly: GCF_004115265.2. NCBI lineage: Eukaryota > Metazoa > Chordata > Mammalia > Chiroptera > Rhinolophidae > Rhinolophus > Rhinolophus ferrumequinum. The sequence continues at coordinate 2,479,014 of NC_046302.1, forward strand.
GACAAGAGCACAGGTAACGTTCTAGAACAGTCCAGCCCAGTAGAATTCTCTGCCAGGATGGAAATGTCCTATATCTTCTCAGCAGGACTACTGAGCACTTGTGATATGTATTGCCAGTGAGACTAAGGATCTGGGGTTTTCATTTTATTGAATTTTAAGTAATTTAAATTTTAAAATTGATGCTCAAATCAGTGAAGATATTTTGGGACAACTTGTGTTTGTAAATATACTCTTTCAATAGAACATTTTATCAAACTTATATGCATATCAAGTACTGCCAATGAAAATTTAGCTTCTGAATTGACATGTGCATAAGCAATAAGATATATACCAGATATCTAAGACTTAGTACAATAAAACGAATGTAAGAATATCTCATTAATATTTCTTTATTGATCACATTGAATGACAATATTTTTAACATATTAAGTTAAATAAAATGTATTAACAATAAATATAAATAAATAATATATATGTAAGTGTATAAATTAATTTCTTTTTTAATGTGGTCACTATAAACTGTTACATATGTGGCTTGCATGATCTTTTTTTAATAATTTTTTTTTTATTTTTCAATTACAGTTGATATAAAATAATATATTAGTTTCAGGTGTACAACATAGTGATTAGACATTTATGTAACTTATGAAGTGATCACCCTGATAAGTCTGGTACCCGCCTGACACCATACATAGTAAGTATTGCAATACTATTGACTATATACCTTAGGCTATACTTTACATCCTGTGACTGTTTCTATAAATTTGCACATCTTAAGCCCTTTCCTTTTTTCACTCATCCTCCAACCCATCTCATCTGGCAAGCACCAGAATACACTCTGTATCTATGAGTTTGTTTTCTCTTTTATTTGTTCATTTATTTTGTTTTTTAGATTCCACATATGTGAAATCATATGGTATTTGTCTTTCTTAATCTGACTTAGTTCCTTAGCATGATACCCTCTAGGTCCATCCATGTTGTTGCAAATGGCAAGATTTCATTCTTTTTATGGCTGAGTAATATTCCATTGTATATATGTATCGCTTCTTCATTATCCATTTGTTTATTGATGGACACTTAGGTTGCTTCCATATCTTATCTATTGTCAATAATGCTGCAGTGAACATAGGTGTGTGTGTGTCTTTTTGAATTGGTGTTTTAGGTTTCTTTAGATAAACGCCCAGAAGTGAAATTGCTGGGTCCTTTTTTGTCTCTTGTTATAGCCTTTGTTTTAAAGTCTATTTTGTCCGATATAAGTATTGATACCCCAGTTTTTTGTTTCCATTTGCATGAAATATCTTTAAGCATCCCTTTACTTTCAGTATGTGTTCGTCTTTGGATCTGAAGTGGGTCTCTTGTAGGCAGAATATGTATGGGTCTTGTTTTCTTATCCATTCTTTTGATTAGAGCATTTAAAGTAATTATTGATATGTATGTAGTTATTGCCATTCTATTATTTATATTTTTATCTCTTCTTATTATTATTATTCAAGAAGTCTCTTTAACATTTCTTGTAATACTGGCTTGATGTTGATGAACTCCTTTAGCTTTTTCTTATCTGGGAAGCTCTTTACCTTTCCTTCATTCTAAATGATAGCCTTTCTGGGTAGAGTAATCTTTGTTGTAGGTTCTTGCTTTTCATCACTTTGAGTATTTTGTGCCAATCACTTCTGGCCTGCAAAATTTTCTGTTGAGAAATCAGCTGGAAGTCTAACGTGAGCTCCCTTGTAGGTAACTAACTGCTTTTCTCTTGCTATTTTTAAGATTCTTTCTTTGTCTTTAACCTTTGCCATGGTGCGGGCCTTTTTGGGTTCATCTTGTTTAGGACTCTCTATGCTTCCTGAACTTATATGTCTATTTTCTTCACCAGATTAGGGAAGTTTTCTGTCATTATTTCTGCAAATATGTTTTCAATTCCTTGCTCCCTCTCTTCTCTTTATGGTACCCCAATGATATGAATATTGGTACTCATAATGTTGTCCCAGAGGCCCTTAAACTATCCTCATTTTTCGGATTCATTTTTCTTTTTGCTGTTTTGATTGGGTGGGTTCTGATACCTTATCTTCTAAATAGCTAATTTGATCACCTTCTTCATCTAATCTACTGATAATTCCTTCTAATGTACTCTTCATTTCAGTTATTGTATTCTTCATTTCTGACTGGTTCCTATCTCAATTTTTATGTTTCCTGTAACTTTGTTGAAGTTCTCAGTGAGTTCATCTACTCTTCCCCTAAGTTCATTGAGCATCCTTTAACCAGCGTTTTGAACTCTGCATCTGGTAGCTTGTTTGTCTCCATTTTGTTTAGGACTTTTTCTGCAGTTTTGTCCTGTTCTTTTATTTGGGACATGATTCTTTGTCTCCTCATTTTGGCTGCCTCCCTCTGTTTGCTTCTATGTATCAGGTAGAGTTGCTACATCTCCCAGTCTTGGTAGAATGGCCTTACATAGTAGGTGTCCTATGGAGCCCAGTGACACAGTCTTCCTGGTCACCTGAGTTGGGTGTCCAGGTGTGTCCCTTGTGTGGGTTGTGTGTGCCCTCCTGTTGTAGTTGAGCCTTATTGCTGTTGGTACCTCAGTGGGAGGGACTGACCCTCAGGTTGATTGGCTGTGAGGACTGGCTGTGACTACAGTGGAGAAGCTCTTGTGCAGGAGCTGACCACACAGAGCAGCATTTATTTTAACAATAATGTGTCTGTCAGGTCTGCCCTTTGGGTATGTCAGGTGTCTGTCAGGTCTGCCCTTTGGGTATGTAATTTGTGGCGGTGACTGTGTGGTGTTCTGGTGTGGTATGAAGCTGGCCATTGGTTGTGTTGGTTCTGGGGCCTCTTGAGAGGGACTCCAGTGTGGGCCAAGTTTAGCCGCTGTGTGTGCCCAGCCTGGGGCCACCTTATAGGAGCTACAAAGTGATCTTCAGATGGTTTTCACTTGTTCTGGGCTTGGATACATCTGGGGGAGGCTAAGCTGCAAACCAAGTCTGGCTGCCATTAGTGCTGGGCTTAACAAAAGGTACAGGGCATGCCAAGGCCAGATATTGCTTATTTTGGGTTTGTGAACCTTTGAGAGATTTTAGAAAAGTCACCGTGCAAACAGAGACCAGGTGTTCATATGGAGAAGACACTAAAAGTGGCTTTTGTGGGCCCACAAACTGAGTGGAGCCAAGTCTCAGGGAATCACCAGGGTGGGGTGAATAATGTTAGCCAGATTGATGGAAACTCAGTATGGTGCCTGCCTGCACCTGTAGGCTCAGTTGAGGGAGGGCTCAGCAAAGGAGCAATTGCTTCTGCCAGCACTTCTGTCTGAAAGAAAGCTGCACCTCCAGCCCTTTCTGTGGAGCCAGACAATTCAGTTCCTCCCTGTATGTACCTGACACCTTTGGAGCTGCTGCCTCAGTGCTGAGCTCAGAGCAAGTGAGTCCTTCAGTGAGTAAGTCTGCATGTATGCCTTTTAAGAGAAATTCCTAGGTCTCCAGCAGCCCTCTGTCTCACTCAGCCACAATTCTCTCTGGTTTTCACAAACATAAGTTATGGAGACTTCTCTGGGCTAGGACACCAGGTGTGGGGCTGGGACCCTTCACTTCTCAGGCAGGACCTCGAGGGCTGAAATATTCCTCACGATTTTTAACCACCACATATGTGTGTGGGACCAGCCTGTTCCTCATCTCAGTCCCTCCTACCAGTCTCAACACGGCTTCATCTGTATATCCTTAGTTATGAAACTTCTTTTCAACTAGACTTCAGGCAGTTCTCTAGATGGTTGTTCTATAGTTTAATTATAATTTCAATGTGTTTGTAGAAGGAGGAGAACACAGCAGTTATCTACTCCACCATTTTGACTGGAAGTCTCAGATCGCATGATCTTTCTATTGAATGGTGCTTTCCATTCTTGAAGGGGAACAGTGATTAGATTGATGGTCAGAGAAGGTCACCCTGAGGGAGTAACATTTGAGCTGAGTTCTCAGGAGTGGAAGGAGCAAGCCAGATGGAGACAGCAAAAACAGCAAGTTCAAAAGCCCTGCAGCAGAGTATATTCGGCACGTTTGAGAGATGGAAGGAAGGTACCCCGAAAATAAGACCTACCCCTAAAATAAGCCCCAGTTAAGATATCAGCCAGACGGATGCATTTAGTACGTTATGACGATTTCCACAAGATGACATGACTGTATTTGAATAAATGTAGATTGTTGTACATGAAAAAATAAGACATCCCCTGAAAATAAGCCCTAATGGAGCAAAAATTAATATAAAACCCGGTCTTATTTTCAGGGAAACACAGTAGTTACCTGGAAATAAGTGAGGGAAAGCATGAGGTAGCTCCCTCAGTTGTGTGGGGCCTGGCCAGACTGTTTGTACTAGACAGCCTAGTATTTTCCAGAGATGGTCACACCAGTGTCTCCCATCTCATATGCACTTCTGCAGTGAGACACAGCCACTTCTCCATCTATATTTCCTTCTTTTGTCACTGAACGTGTCTGTGGCTTTTTTAACCAACAGGACATAGTAAAAGTACTTTATTATGTGACTTCCAGGGCTAGGTCAGGAAAGGCCTTGAGCTATGACCTTTTCCCACATCTTGCTCTCCAGAAGCTTTCTCTCAGCACCCAATGCCATTCTGTCAGGGAGCCCAAGCCACACAGAGAAGCCACATGTAGGCACTCCAGTCAACAGTCCCAGCTGAATCCAGACCTGGCAGAGCAGAAATGAGCTGTTCCCCAGGTCTTTCCCAAAGTCCTGATGCACAGAACAAATGATAGTAACAAAATGGTTATTGTTTTACTCCACTAGGCTGGGATAACACATTACAAATTACCCATTGTATTTGCCAGAATACAGCACATAACAAGGCATTTGATCTGCATCCTAAGCTTCTTTGGAAGCTTTAAAGCATGAAAATGACATGATTTAACTTATAACATGTGAAATATCACTGCTGTGCTGAGAATTGACTGGTGGTAGGGCAAGAGCAGAAGCAGAGAGAGTTAGAAGGTACAAACAGGGGTGGGTGCAGCCAAAAGGGTGGCAGCACTCATGAAGCTCTATGCTTTACCTGCATTACCTGCCATTATCGTGTTTCCCCGAAAATAAGACCTAGTTGGACAATCAGCTCTAATGTCTTTTGGAACAAAAATTAATATAAGACCCAGTCTTATTTTACATTATATTACATAAGACCCGGCCTTATATTATAGTAAAATAATACTGGGTCTTATATAATAGTATATTGTAGGTAAAATAAGACCAGGTCTTATATTAATTTTTGCTCCAAATGACGCATTAGAGCTGATTGTCCTGCTAAGTCTTATTTTCGGGGAAACATGGTAACCCCATCATATAGATAAGGGAAGTTAAAAGACTAGCCCAAGTTCACACAGCTAGTGACTGCCTGGGGAGGGATTTGAACCCAAGTAGTCTGGCCCAGAGTCCACTCTATTAGCCACTCTGCTGTGCCATCCCCTGGGATGAAGAAAGAGCACTAGAAACAGAACCTGAATGAGGGCTCAATATACAGCACCAAGCTTGGAGATGCCAGCCATAGTCCTGTGCTGGGTGAGTGCTATTAGGAACCAATGAGCCAGTGTAGGTGGCATCCCAGGGCATTCTGCCTGCTTTTTCTCCCCCATGAACTCTTATCTTACCATCTCTCTGGCCACTCTTTGCTTCTGGTGAGGATCCTTGCTAACTCCCACCTCCCACACTGGCCTAGCCAGACCCCACAGGAAGGTATGGGGAGGGTTCTCTCCCAGGGAAGCTGACATTAGGCATCCGGAGAATACCATTAACATTCTCACCAACCTTAGGCCAGTCACTTCAGTTTCCCCATATATAAAATAGGAGGGAATAGAAGAAAAAAACCTCTAAACTCCTTCCCAGCTCCCATGCTCTGGAGGGTAGAAGACCTGAGATCTAGGCTGGTAAATCAGGACCCTTTTGGTTGCAAGTGGGAGAGACCCAGTTCCAATCAGTTTAAGCAGAAAAGGAAGAACAGACTGGCTCATGCAACTGAAAAGTCCAAGGAGAATCTTCAGGTGAGGCTGGAGCCAAGTGCTCACCCAGTGTCATTAAAAACTCATCTTTCTCTGTGTCTCGGTCCTCCTCAGGATGGCCTGCACTTCATGCAGTGCCTGCAGATCCTGGCGATTCCAGGTTCCCTGTTTTCACCCTGGGCTATGTCAGGCCCCATGTGGCTTTGACTGGCTCCTCATGACTCACATGTCCACTCAGAGACCAGTGAACACCCTTCCCCCACAGGGATAGGACGGCTCTTGGAGGACAGCTTGGTCACATGGCCTGGTTGACAAGGGGCTGGAGCCTTGCACCCACCAGTTGGGATTGGGGGTATTTTTGAAAGGCAAAGGAGTCAACAACTGTCCCCTCCATAGGCCCTTCCTCCTAGGTTCTTATGAAAGGGAGAAGAGGTTGGGGATGGTGTTCGGATACATGTGACTCCAAGTGCCCTGCTGGCCACACCCAGAATCACCCGTGCCCTGGAGCCTGCCTGTCCCCCACCTTTGGGCTCCAAGGCCTACACAACACTGGATCAAACATGTGGTGCTTCGTGCTTTGCAAAAGCTGCTCAGATCTCTGTCTCAGGGCCCACTGAAAAGCCTGCAAGCCTGTCTTTCAGCAGAAACCGTGGACCTCTGGGCTGGTTCTGCTAATCCCAACAAAGGATTACAGGCCCCTAATTAATTCTGCAATCTGATGGCAGCACAAATGCCAGACAGTCCACCCACTGTAATGAGTTTAATCGACTGGACTTGATGATTTTATTTGAAACTTAGGGCTGCAAATTAAGCTCTTAAAAATGCATCTGAACTTGATTGGCAGTGGTAATCCCAACGGTCGGTCTTTAATCCTTGGGCTGCCTGGGTGGGGCAGCCCGTTCAAGACCATAAGCTACAGAGAGACTGCAGCGCCTCTGGCTCCCTCCTTCCTCAGCTCTGGGCTAGGTGTTCTCTGCCTTCTGCCTCCAGGCCCAGGAGGGGGAACCAGAAGTCAGGAGCCCTTGCCCGGCTCCTACTGCCCACAGGTGAACTATACACCCTTCAAATCCTAGCCCAATCCTCTCCACGGGAATCTTTCTGTCACATTTTCCCACTGCTAGGTCTTCATTAGTGTCCTCCCCTAGTCCCCATGACTGTACACTCCAGAGGAAACAGCCACATCCTTCTTATCGTGTCCTAGCCCCCATCTTATGGGCTGTGCGCTGAGTATTGGCGGGCAGCTTTGCACAGATGCCCTGCCTGCACACTCGTCCTGCTGTGAAAGATGGATTGCAAAGCTGACCACAGGACTCCACCCTCCCTGTGTCCATACCGTGGACTACGTGACTACAGCACTTCTGTCAAGAGGTGAAGCCCATTTCTCCACCCCATGAATATGGTCTGACCTATGACTCGTTTTGGCCAGTAGGATTCTGTGGGCATGACATCGTGCCAGTGCCAAGCCTACATCTCTCTCTCTCTCAGAGCCTGCCTCTGCCCGAGAACAAGCCTGGGCCAGCCCACTGAAGAACCGGAAGAGCCCGATTAAAGGCTCTGAGAAGTCCTGCAAGGGGAGATTGTTAAACGTTACGTAACCAACATTTCTCAAACTAACTGATCCTCTTCTTTTCCCATAACATTTATTAGCACCCCATGGAGCAAGTGTTCTACAAAGTGAGCTTTGGGGAATATGGCCCACAATGGCCTCCCCTTCCTTTTCTGCTCAAATTCCACTCCTGACTCATCCTTCAAGGAGTTACTCAAATGTAATTTCTTTGAGAAGGCTTCCCTGCCTCTCCACATAGAATTAGTTGTTCTCTTTCACCTATACTCCTTTAAAACTTTGTGAAGACACATCATGTATGTATTTAACTTACAGCTGAATTCCTCTAAGTGAAAAAAAAATGGGAGAGAGAAAAGTTAACTAGCATGGGTACTTTTGTCCACTATCCCATTAGTAAGCTGATGTGCCAAAGTGATCCCTGAGTTGTCTCAGTTCTCACAAGCCTTTCATAATGTGAGAACATAGCCCAGTCATATCAACAGAGGCTGTCCTAGACCAGGAAGCCCAGCGGACCCAGTAGTTGACCAATGGTGCTTAAGCCAACTCAGCCCAGTCCAGCCCAGACCAGACCAGACGAGCTCAGCCCAGACCAACCAGATCAGACCAGCCAGCTCAGCACAGACCAGACCAGCACAACCCACACCAGCCCAGCTCAGACCACACCAGCCAGCTCAGCTTGCCAACCTTTACTCTATAGAAACAGTAAATGCTATTGTTGAAGTCACTATGCTTAGAGCATCACACTGGCACACCTCCATGGCTAGCCCAGCTCTCTGCACTGCTGTGGTGGGCTCCCTTTGGCCTCCAAGAGCATGGCGTGTTTCAGAGCAACCCACTTCAACATGCTTTCTGCAAACCTTCATTGTTCCCAGACATCTTCCACCCAGCTCTCAACTTTCAGTCATTGTTTTCCTTGCTGCCTGCTCTGAGCTGGCCCCTTGTCATGCAGACCCACCAGACAGGTCTCCCTAACTTAGATCTCCAAAGCAGGGCTGAGAGCATTTTTCCCTCCCCCAGAAGGCACTGGTCTATGTGTTCAGATTAAGCTACCTTCTCCTCAATGATGAGCTCCACAGATCCAGAGGCAAGGATGCTTCGAATAAGACACACAAATGCATGTGCACACACATGCATGCACACACACACACACACACACCAATCTGTATACTGCACACACAGTTCAAACAAACTTATTTTACTCTGGTCGATATTTTACTCAGAGACGATAAAGAAAATCAGCTTCTTTGTGTTTTTCCAAATGTGTTTTCTCCTATCCGATTGGCAAAACTCCAAGTGTTTACAACTTGGTCTATTTGTGAGAATATAGGAAGCAAACACTACTTGCACCGCTGCTGGAAAGACTCACAGAACAACCTCTGTGGAGGGGAATTTGGCAATCCCAGCAAAATTATCCATGCTTCTGCCCTTCGATTTGCCAGCAATCCCACTTCTGGAATTTTACCCTACCAAAGGGCCTGCCCACATACAAAATGACATCTGGGCCAGGTATCCACACCGCATCGCATATGGCAGCAAAGAAGCAGGAAACACCCAACTTGTCCGTACTTATTTTTAAACCATCTAAATGCATTATCCGTTTTTTAAAATAACAACAATATAATAAAAGCTGCAGCAAATGAGTGAGTGAATGTGTGCTGGTTCAGCGACAAGGAAATCACGGTCACTGGAACACTAGGAACATTGTCCTGGCCTCCATTCTACCCCTACTCCTGCTAGGCCCTAAACGGCCCCTCTCTTGGAGAATCAATGCCTCCCCACCCCCGGGTGCATGCATGCCAGGGGCACTCCGATTTCCTCCACCTGGGCAGCTCCCCACCCTGAGTCCTGCTCTTGGTCAGCGTAGCATCCAGTGCTGACCAAGCAGCACAACAACCTGAGGCCCCTGGGGCTCCCAGCACTGCAGTCTTCTGCCTGTGAGCCCAAGAAGCCAGCAGCTTTGATGAAACTTTCACACTTCATGCATCTTTCAGGAGGAGGCAGGGAGGAGGAGTCTGGCACGAAGAGGGAAGAGCCCTGGAGGCCTCCATGTAATGCCTGGGCATGGGTGTAGGAATGTGGAAGGAGCCAAGTCAGCCAAGGTAGACCAGAGGACCCCACACACATCCTTGGTCCACTGACCTTCATCCTGAAGTGGTCAAGAGCAAGGCCTCTCCCCACTTCCCTACACTAGCCCATAATATGGACAGTGGGCAAGCAGAGGGCCAGTTCCTGGTTGCTTATGTCCTGCGAGACCCACAGAGCCAGGTTCTGACGCTTCCTGGCAGCGTAGGCCTGGCTGAGTCCCAATCTCTCCATCTGTGAGAGACAACTATGCCACCCTTTGAGGCTGACTATGGGGTGGCCTGACCCCTGAGATGCATAGGACAGGTCGGGACCTGAGTGGCAGCCTTCTTTCTTTTCATCTCCATCTCTTTTCTCTTTTTACTGCAGCCCTTTCTCCATCTCCCTCTTAGCTTGATGAGGGGCCCTGTGCTGGACACTCCTTCTCTTCTCTTCTCTGGAACACCGGGGGGCCTGGGCACAGGCATCCTATCACCTGGGCAGCCCTGGCTGCATGTGCGCCTCTCTGCACCAGTGAGCCTGTGAGGCCACACAGGCAGAGTAGCAGCAGGGTGGCCGGGATCTGCCCCCTCACACTCATCCAGACCCTCTGTCTCTGGTTGGGTTCTCTCAGATTTAGACAAAGATTCAGTGTGAGTCGCTTGCATGGGAGCCAAGCTGGAAGGACAATGGAAAGATGATACAGGGAAGAGAAAGCTGTCCAAAGTGTGCGGTACCAGTGGTGACCAGCAGCTAGGCCCAGTCCTGTTTGGGACCCTGAAGATGTCTGGAGCCCATTGAGTCTGTCCACGTGCACTTCCCACCTGTGTGCACAAGAGCGGGACAGGCTCTGGCCACCTGCAAAAGCCAAGGGCCAAGGTGATGGGATGAGCTTGAGCATCATCTGCATCACCCTCTTCATCAAGTGCCAGGTCACTGTGCCCCTCATCAACTGAAAAGCTTGGGCAGCTCCTGTTGTCCATGGGAAGGCACTATTCAGTGAACGGAGGGCAGCACCCCACCCCCACCTGAGAACACGCTGCTGCTTGTCATCTTCCCTGTCTGCTTCTCTGGACCCTCCCTTCTCCACCTCTTGCTGAGGGCCACTGAGCCCAAGCTGGCCAGCAAAGGAGACCATCCAGCCCCACTGAACAAAGTGCCTTTTTGACTACTTGCTGAGTGACAGCACTGACTAACCTTCACAACCTATAAGGTTCACAACTTACCGCCTTTTACAGGTGAAAAAATCGAGGTCCAAAGAACCCAAGTGATTTGCCCAAGATCTCTCAGTTAGTGAAGAATGGAGCCAGATTGAAACCTGGCCCGTCTATACCAATCACCATGCTCGGAGACCACTCAGAGGATATGCACGGACTCGGGCTCCATGGGGATGCTCAGGAACCCCTGGGGATTCTGGCTGTCTAGGGTACCCATGTCTGCTGGAATAGCAAGGAGTATAAGCCACCACCCCCACTCCGTGCCCTGCCCACAAGTGGTGGCAGTGTCTCAGCTTTGACTTTACTCTGCCCACCCAGTCACTTCTGGGCATCACGGAACCACACCCCTCTGCATCCCACACCCATTTCAGCCTGACTCTTGTTGGTTCAGCTCATCTCTCTTGAATCTGCTTATTACCCCACTCTGCACAACTACCACGCTGCAGGTCCCTGCCACCATCTTCTGCTCTGGTCAACTGCAAGGACCTCAAAACTGTCTCCCATGGCCACTCTTTTACAATTATATTTTTTGCTTCAGATCATGCCACTTCTCTGCCTGAAGCCTCTGAGGCTACCCCTTGCCCTACACCAAATGGCCTGGCCCCTGCTGACCCTTCCACCATCCTCACCCCTCAGCTAAAACCCCTTCCTGAAGACTTAGCCTCCATCCTCTTGGCTCAGATAACTCCTTTACCTCCTGCAAGTCCCAAATCAAATGACCTTTCCGAGGAAGCCCTGTTGTTCCCGTGATTGTCCGGAGCTCCCTACGCTGTACATCGGAACCTGTGCAAATTGATTGAATTCTCCGGAGGTAACAGACTATAACAGTGCTTTCCATTCAGAGCTCTTCCGCTGTGTGACCTCCCAATCCTGCCATCCGGCCGCTTGGATGCCAGTGGGAGGGTGCCTCACTTGTACCCAGCAGAACCTGTGTGACTACTGAGGTAGGTCAGACAGTCATGCTGCCTGCGCCACCTTCCCTGGAGCACTCACTTTGAGACTCCACAGAAATCCCACCAGCTGAGGCTGCCATACTGTGAGGAAGTCCAAGTGACCCAGAGGTGACACACACTCCAATTGACGGTCCTCCCAAAGCTAGAACCAGACATGGGAGGGAATGAACCCCAACCCCAATCCAGCCACCCCAGCCTCCCAGTCTCCCAAGCTGGGGTCTGGAACACAAACCAGCCATTTCCTGCTGTGTCCTTTCCAAATCCTAATCTGTGAGTATAATAAAATGGTTGAAGTTGTACATCAATGGAACCTGGACAGGCCAAGCCCTCCCAGCTGAATGAGGTCCTGTCTGTCTCTCCTTCCAGCTGCACTGTGAGCTCCTAGAGGGCAGGCTCCTTTATAGGAGGGGAAGCAGAAGGGATCTTTGAGAAACAATGTTCTTTTATTTGAGGAAGCAATTTGTTGGGTCTATTGAGTCAACAAAGGTCAATCTGTGGCCGCTTCTGGAGGAGGGTCGGCATCTGGCTTCAATGTCCACTCTAACTAGCTCCCTTTAGATACTGAGGCAGAGGAGAGCAAGTGGCAGTCCTTGCTTAGCTGAAGGGACTCCATGGTGGGGAGGAGGGGCCCACAGCGTGACACAGTCAGAAAGAGAATTGGGAGCTGTCTGAGCTGGAAGCCAGTTGTAAGGCATCCTTTCCTGAGTAGCAACCCCATAATACACTTGAAGTGCGGTCCCAGTTAGCAGTGTCTGTCAACTTGGGGTGTTAGAGCCGCACCATCCAGTCTAGCAGGGACATGGGCTCAACACACCTCCAGGTGACTCTGCCGCAGGTTCAAATATGAGAGCCTCTGCCTCCTGCACTGTCTACCATCCGTCTGTGCATCCATCCATCTGTCTGATAACGGGGACAGCTGGGTGGCTATGGTTTGGGGAGTTCCATAGGGTCCACACTTGAAGGGAGGCAGATGCAGAGTTGCAGAGATGATGAGATGGCTAGAGAGGCCTGCAAGGCAGCACTCAGCAGAGGTGGGGCCGAGCTCCCAGAGTCAAGGTGAAGACCAGCCCCTGAGCAAGGACTGGGAGAGACCTGTCTCAGGGCCCGTCTGGCAGGTAGAGAAGAAGAGGGCTTTGATTCTTTCTGAAAATTTCCCCTGAGGCGATCTGGGCTTTTGGAAGAAGAAATTGGCATTTACTCACAAAATTTTAGCTCATTATCTTTGTCACTTTGTTGACAGATACTATTTGAATTGATCCTTTTTGCATTCTTACTTAATTTATCATCTTTTATCTTCCCTTCCTGGTTTTATTTACTCTGACGATGATTGGGCTGCCTGTGTTATTTGGAGGCGACAAAGTTTCATTCTTTCATAGTATTTTCACTTCAGTTTTCATATTCATTTCCACTCTTGACTTCTTAGCCCTTAGTTCTCAATTTCAATCTACAATTTTATCTACTTAAAAAATTATTTTGTGGATATTAACTTTATCCTAGTATTTCATCTTTGTTCCTTTGTGTTCCAGCCTTGTGCTTGGCATGTCATTGGTTTCTTGCCTTTTATCTCTTTATCATAAATCTCACTTTCATATTTCTTACTGTTTTTTTACATTCTAAAGTTCTCATCTTTTTTAGATTTTTTAAAAGCTTTTGTTTCAAAATCTATGTCATACATTATAACTATATCCATTCTTTTACTGTTATGCTTAATTATTTATTTATTTATTTATTTTTATTTTTTATTAGTTTCAGGTGCACAAGAAAAAGTAATACTTAGACGTTTATCATTTATATCCCTCACACTGTGTGAATCCCCCTCCCCCATACACTATCCCTCTGACATCGCACAGAGCCATTACATTTCCACTGTCTCTATTCCTAACGCTGTACTCCGCTTCTTGTAAGTATATACATATATATATAATTATAGTTGACATTCATTATTGTTCAGCTTCAGCTTCAGGTGTACAGTGCAATGATCAGGCATCTACATCATCCCTCAGGTGGTCTCCCTAATGAGACAAGTGTCCATCGAATGCCCTACAAAATCTTCACAACATTATTGATTACGTTCCCCAAATTAATTTTCAAAACTCTGTGGCCATCTTGTGGTTACTGACTGTTTTCTACACCCCTCACCTTCCCCCTTATCCCCACCCTCCACCATCTAGCAACCCTCAGTTTTTCCTCTATGTCTCCAAAGCTGTTTCTGATTAGTTCATTCACTTATTCTTTTCTTTAGATTCCACATATAAGTGAGATCATATGGTATTTGTCTTTCTCTGTCTAACTTATTTCACTTAACATAATGTTCTCTAGTTCCATCCATGTTGTTGCAAATGGTAAGATTACTTTCTTCTTTATGGCTGCGTAATACTCCATTGTATAAATGTATCACAGTTTCTTAATCCAGTCATCTACTGAGGGGCATTTCAGTTGTTTCCATGTCTTGGCTATTGTGTATAGTGCTGCAATAAACATAGGAGTGCATAAAGATTTTTGAATTAGAGTTTTGGATTTCTCCGGATAGATACCTAGGAGTGGAACTTTTGGATCATAAGGTAGTTCCATTTTCAGATTTTTGAGATACCTCCATACTGTTTTCCATAGTGGCTGCACCAATCTGCAATCCCACCAACAGTGCACAAGCATTCCCTTTTCTCCACATCCGCGCCAGCACTTGTTGTTTGTTGATTTATTGATGATAGCCATTTTGACTGGGGTGAGATGGTATCTCATCTGAAACCATAAAATTCCTAGAAGAAAATATAGGAAGAAACTTTATAGACATAACCCGGAGTAAGATTTTTACTGATATATCCCCTTGCACAAGGGAAGTAAGAGAAAAAATGAACATGTGGGATTACATCAAACTAAAAGGTTTTTTCACAGCAAAGAAAACCATCAATAAAACAAAAAGGGATCCTGCTGAATGGGAAAAGATATTTGCCAATGATATATCTCATAAGGGGTTAATATCACAAATTTATAAAAAACTCACTCAACTCAACTCCAAAAAGAAAACAACCCAATTAAAAAATGGGTAGAGGACATGAAGAGACATTTTTCTAAAAAGGACAATACAGATGGCAAACAGACATATGAAAAAATGCTCAACCTCACTAACCATCAGAGAAATGCAAATTAATTCTTTATTTTAATTTCCCCTAGCTTCCCTTTAATTTGCATCTGCCCTTTTTCTTATATGCTTATGCCTCACACTGACTTTCACAATGACAGACAGGAAGTGCAGACTGTGGGGTTGGTGGCTGTGGGAGTTGCCAACACAGGTTAGAAAGGGGCCTCTTTCACCTAATAAGCTTCACCTGCAGGATGTTCTCTGAGACCCCAGGTCTCCCTCCCCAAGCCCATGGCCCCTCTCTCTAGGAAGAGGTCCCTATGGTTTTCTGGGATAAGAAGCCTCCAAGTGCACACAGGAGCAGCTGTCCTCAAGCTCAAGCTTGCCAGCTCATCGTTTGGACACAGCCATAGGGTGGGGAAGCACGTATGCCGAGTTCCTAACACCCTTGTATGAAAGGACCCACGCTCACAGGAGACCCTGGCCTAGCCTCTCCCTGTGCTCTGACCTCAGGGTGGATCTTCCTTCAGAGGGTCAGAGCAAGATTTTCTTAAAGTGAATCATCCCTGGGTTTTATTTTTAAGGTATTTGGGACAGTGGAATAGAAAGATGGGGGAACCTGAATTCCACATGTTTCCAGAGGAGAAAGTTGCAGCCATTTAAAAGAAGAAGGCCAAGCCAACTGTTGTGATGTGGGGAGGTGCCCAAGACATGTCGTTAAAGCAGATTGTACAATGTTTGCTTGGTATGACCGACTATGGAAAAAAATGGTGTGCCTGCGTGTATGTGCACACGCGCATGCACACGCATAGGAAAAAGACAGGAGACAGTCACACCAAATTACGAACACTGGTTATCTATAGGAAGGGAGAGTGCGTTGTTGTTCCATGTTTGCTTCTATATATTTCTTTATTGTTTGACTAGTCTATATGTATACATTTATTATTTTGTAATTAAAGTTTGTTTTCAAGTAGCATATCAAAGAAAATGGCTACAACTAAAGTCATCCAAACAGTTTTCAAGGAACCCCTGTCTGAAAGCTCAGAAATTGTCAAGGTCCTTCATGGGCAACCCCAGCTTACCTGGAGCAGGAGGCCCAAGGGGGAGCAGGGGCGTCCACCATCTTTAGTATTGATGAGCATTTTTAGTAGTAGTGAGTAAAAGTCCAACCCAGTCTGGATTAAACAACATCAAGATCCTACAGACATATGTGAGTAAAACCCCTCAGAAAAGCCAGGAGGAAACTTGGTCAATGTGAGCCTTCCCCACTTCATCTTTGGGGCTCAGGTTGCAGCACTGGGAACACAACAGCCAAGCCCCACACCCCAGCCCAGCTCCAGAGATGATTCTGCACACACTCATAGGACAGTCACTGGCAAAGGGGCTCCGATGTCCAGGACCGGCTTCTACCACCTGCCAGTCTGCACTTGAACTAGGCACATTTCTACCTAAATGATACTGAAGTTCTTCCATTGGCAAGGAAAGAAGGAAACAGCTGGTGAGTGAACAGTCAGCAGTGGTTGCATCAACTGAATACAACTCTTTATAGTTTATAAAGCACTTCACAGTTTATAAAGTGTTCTATGGTTTGGGAATAAAAACACACTGCCCTTAGCAAGCATTGGTGAACTTAAAAGCGAGCTCATTCTCTCAATCAGTTCTCACAGTTACACACAGAGAGAGCATTCGAGAGGCATCTTTGAGGCTCAGAGAGCTACCACACCCACAGCTCTTTTCTGAACAAAACAGCCTCTTTCCTTCCTAATTCCTAATTTTGGTGCCTTCCTCCCAAGTGGCCACTTTCCCTGGTCACTCAACCCTGCTGCTCAGGCCACAATGTTTGGGCCAAAGACAGGCACCTAAGCAGCCTCTGAGGTGAGCTGGGGCTGCAGGGCGGGGAGGTGGAAGGGGAGCTCCGTAGTGGACATGCCTGGACCTATGAGAGCCCATCTCCTGCAGAACCTGAGTGTAAAATGCATCCCCAAGAGGGTGAGAGGGCCAAGGTCATGATGGAGAGGCAGGGGACAGGGACATTAGGCCACAAGAGCAAGGAGCACAGACAGTAGGAGCAGAGCCCCAGCGTGGTGGTGTACAGGGCAAGGTCTGGGCAGCCAGGCTGTTGGGTCTTGGCTCCATCATTCCTTGTGTGTGCTTAACTCCTCTGTGCCTCAGCTTCCTCTTCTGTAAACAGGACAGTGACAGGCCCAACTCAGAGCAGTAGGGCACACAGTAAGTTTCATTCAAGCATTTGTCATCATACTTGCTATTTCTATAAGGAACCAATGAGTGGGCAGGTCCCCAGAGCTGGTACATAGATCCAGGAGAGCAATGCAGTCCTCTTGCAACCAGACATCCTCCCAGCAGCTGGATCCTCTGATGCAACACTTGATTTATTCCAAGGGACAGGATTTATCCAAGATCTCACTTTGAGACAGAATAGAGCAGGAACAAACTCAAGGGGCCTGGTTCCAAATCTGCTTCCCCTCCCAAGAGGGCAGGACAGTCATTAACCACTTCATTGTGCTGGGGGAGCAGAGGTCCAATGATCTGGAGTGAAGATACTGCCTATACTGGCAGTTCTTTGGTTGCAAATTTGGGAGAAATGGCAATTTGTGGAAGGCTAATAGGCTATTCACAGAATCAAAGAAAAGCAGACAAGTGCAGATCTCAGGAAAGCGCAGACCCAGGTTAGCTCTAGGAGTTTGTAAGTGGAGTGGGACAATCCAGGATGAAGCAGCTCCATACACTTCCAGGCCGTGTTGAAATTAAGGGGTCCCATAGACAGTGTCCTTTCCCCCACCTTAGGCAAGGGCAGCAGGATGGAGTTCAGAACGTCAGTTTGAGCTGAATGAACCTGGTGGCAAACATGTTTTGTTTTTCTTTTAACATTCTTTATCTCAAACCCCTTTTCTCAGTCTAGAACTTGAGACAGCAGCCACCTAGAAAAAGCCTGGGTCTCAAAAGTGGACCTAACTACCAGAAATGATACCTTTCTCCCTTCTGGGACAATGAGGGAAGAGAAAGGCAGATGGTCCACTAGGGTAGCCTGGAACAAATTAGCTCTACCCTACCAAGAAAAGCAGACCACTGGCTGACACCCACCAGTCAAGGGCCTTTGTATCCTCCAGGGGGTGAGAAAAAGAATGGGTGTGGCAGGAAGTCCTGGGTGTAACCCTAGAGAAGGTCCTCCCCCAGGATAACACAAGAGTGAAGCATAAATGTTCCTACTTAATATTTGTGACCCTTTGAGCAACATTCCAATTCCAAAAAATCTTATCAGCCTAGCTTTGTCACAAATCTACTCTGGTGAGATATTGATTGAGCACCCAACTAAATGCAAATGGCGAGGATAAATCCTCAAATGAAAATCTTCAGGGAAAGGAACGGAAGCTGAGCAAACACATCAGTTGGCTCCCACACTGCCCAGCCCAAGGTTCCTCTGGCACAGGAAGCTTAGGCCTAAGACACCTAGGGCCCAGCTGGATTTCTAAATGCCAGAGAGACCAATAGGAAAGCTGAAAATCCCTCTCCCTAATGAGAATCAAGGAGATGCAACACCCACTTCAGAAAGCATCCACTGAGGAAGACTGAGCTGAAATGTTCTGGAAACTTTGTTTTACTAGCCTTCCAACGGGCCCCTCTCGGTCTCTATCTGCCGGTTTCCTCACCTTGCATTGTGAGCACTTCTAAGCAGATACACCTCCAAACAGGCACACACCCATAGGCAGTTAGGATTTCTCTGGTTCAGGTTCCAGCCTTGCTTCCCCTGCTTGTGGGACTTTGGGCAAGTCCCAGCCTCTCTGAGCCTCATTTTTCCACCTGTGAATGGGGATCAGAATCTCCACCTTGCAGGGAGATTCTGAGAGCTTGTTCTTAACACACTGGGCACAGGGTCATTGCACAGTCCTTCCAGTTTCCTTCCTTCTTCTTCCTCTTGTTTCCAGCAGCCAACTTAAGAGCCAAAGTCATTCCTAAAAGCTAATTCGTAACCCTCCGTGGTCTGTTTATTAGTTCTCTATGCTGCATGACAAATTACCATAAATTTAGTGACTTAAAAGAACACCCATTTACTATCTCACAGTAGCTATGGGTCAGGTGTCTGGCCATAGGTTGACTAGTCCTCTGCTTGGGGTCTGCCTAGGCTGAAATCAAGGCGTTGGCTGGGGCTGCAGTCTCATCTCAGGTAAGGTCCCCCTTCAAGCTGCCTGGTTGTTGACAGGATTCCATTCCTTGCCATTGTAGAATTGAGATGCCCATTTGTTTGCTGACTGTCCATGGAGACCCCTGTCAGATTCTACAGGTCACTTTCAGGTCCTCACCATTTGGTTTCCTAACAACATGGCAGCTCACTTCTTCACAGCCAGCAGGTGAACTTCTCTCCAGGTTGCTATGAAGAACAGAGAGTGTCTAATAAAATACAACACGATCACAGGAGTGGCTTCCCCATATATCTCTTTGCTATCTGATGTAAACTAATCAAGGGAGCAGCTATCACATCATATTCACAGTCCCTGCCCATTCTCCAGGGAAGGAGATTATCCAGGCAGTGTGACCTGGGGAAAGGAATCTGGGAGCCATCTCAAAATTCTACCCACCACAGTCTGCAGATGCATCAGCATTCCTGAGAGCTTCCAATCAAGAGCCCTGAACTCTTCATTAATTATGAATTTTACCTAGTAACCATTGCCAAGCAACAACTCTTCAGCAAGAGATATTAAAAAACTTTGTGGTTGCTTCATAATAGGGATGAGGGAATGTGAGTCTGTGGGTGCTGAGCCCAGGACTACACATGGGCAATCTCTGTCCAGGTGGCTGGGTGTTGGAGAGTCTGGTTGGTCCAACAATCAGCTGTGCGACCTTTACAAAGTCACTTTACCCCTCTGGATGTCAGGTTCTTATCTGTCAAACTGGAATCATATCTGAGCTGTCTTCCTTGAAAGGATGCAGGGAACCCAAAATGCTTGGATCAAGGACATGCACACTTCTGGAACCCTCAAATGCTATGGTAGCATAAAGGAAGAGCTCTGAGACGGTTTTCCTCAATTGTATCAAGAGAACAGTTTGGTCCTACCATGAATGTTTTTCATTTAACACTCAATCAGCACTGCTTTGTGCCTGTCCCTCTGCAGGGCCCTGGGGTCACAGAGATCCTTCACTCTCTCACTTATCCATTAACTCATTCAGTGAATTGCTATTGAACACCTACCATGTGTCAGGCACTGAGCACGGTTACATTGGAGGGAGGGAGGAACAATGAACAAAATAAACGAGTAATTATATATAGTATGTCACATGGTGAAAGTTCAATGAAAATAATTAAAGCTGGAGAGGGGAAGAGGGCGTGATCGGGGAACAAGGAGTTATAATTTTAAACAGAATGGTGACGGAAGTTCTCACTAGAAGAGAGAGCTTTGAGTAGAGACCAGAAAGGGGTGACGGAGCAAAACACACAGTGCAGGCATCTGGGGAACAGCAAATGCAAGGGCCCTGAGGCACAACATGTGCCTTGCCTGAAGGAGCCAGCCAGGGAAGCAGATATGCCCATAACACAACATAATAAGGGCTTCTGTAGAAAGAACCACAGGAAACCCCTTAGGGAGAGAGAAGCTCCCTGAGGAGGAGTCAGCAAACTGGCCCAGTCTGCATATGTCTCCACCTGTGAGGCAGCACCCTGACTGGTCCCTGCTGTCACTGCAGTCCTCTCTAAACTATATACCACAGAACAGCTGGAGTGAGATCTGTAAGACACATGCTCCATCCGCCCAGCTACATTTCCTGAGTAAAAAGCACTCAACACTTCCCTGTACCCCCTGGTTAAAGTGCAGGACCCTCTCTAACGATGGCCTTCACATCCTACTCTCAGCCCTGGCTGCACTGGGGTCCGAGAAGCTTCAATGCTGCTATTTGCCTTTGGCTGCAGGAGAGGAGACACCCCTCCCACCAAGATTCCCCATGGAGAATTCTGTCCAACAGACCCCAGATGTAGGAAGAAAGTTGTTCACTGAGAATAGAAGAGATCTGGAAACAGATCCACATGTCTATGGACGCTTCATTTATAACCAAGGTGATCTTGCAGGTCACACAAAAATGATGGCTTAGTCAAACAACAGTATCTGATCACTGGTAATCTATATGAAAGTCATGAATAAAGCTAGAGCTCTGCCTCACACCTTATACATAACCCAACTCCAGTCAATCAAAGGCTTAAATGGAAAACTTCTATGGGAGAATATCTTTATAGGCTTTAGGTGAAGAGGGATCCCTTCAACAAACAGAAAAAAGGAAAAGACAAAGTCAATTATATTAAAATGAAGAATTTCTGTTCACCAAAGCTCCACTAAAAGCGTGAAATCACCAGTCACAAACTACAAGAAGGTATTTGTAACACGTTTCATGTTTACAAAGGATTAATATCCAAAATATATAAAGGATTCCAAGAGTCAATAAAGAAGCAGTGTAATAGAAAAGTGAGCAAAAAGTTATGAATAGACATTTCACACATACAACAAAATCTAAATGGCTAATAAAACTTATTTAGTAACATTAGAAAGTCAAGTTAAACCTACAATGAGGTCCATTTCATACCTACCAAATGGGTAACAAATAGAAACTGGACAAAAGCAAGTATTGGTGACAATGTGGTGGCATGCAGATGCTGCCATGCCAGTGGGAGAGTGACTGCTGCAGTTCCTTGGGAGAAGGTCTGCTGTTATATGGAAAGTCAAACATGTAACACTGACCATCAGCGATTGCTCTCCTGGGAATAAACCCCTGAGCAACAGGGGTTATTCGGGAATTTCACAGCAGCCCTGTTCAAGTGACCCCAAAGTGAAAGTGGCCACATGTCCACGGCTATGGGAGTCGTGGTCCACTCGTGCAGCAGAGCACTGCAGCAGTGCAAACTAGGGAGGCCTTTCCCAGGACTGCCCAGTGTGACCTCCCGAAAAGAACACCAGCTACACATCAATACCAGCAATCTCAAAGCCCTAGTGTTGAGCAAGAGAGGCAAATCACAGAAAATGCACAAAGATTAGTCCATTTATATAAATTCAAAAATGGACAAATGAAACAGTATATTGCTTAGGGGTGAAACTATCAACAAAAGCCAATAAACTTTCAGCACACATTCCAGAAGAGAGAGTTACTTTGGGGGGTGGGGACTCACAGGGGCTTCTTAAGGATTATCAATGTAACCGTTGGTAACATGAGCTGGGTACACAGTTATTTGTTTTGTTATAAATATACTTGTACACATACATTTTATATACATTCTGACATGTGTCATATGTTACATAATTTTATAAAACAATTTGGAAGAAAAATTACTGTAATGTGCATTTCTATACTGTTTGAAAACCTCAACTCTGCTAGAGAAAGAAAGAAAACAAATGGCACAGGTGAAATTCAAGAATAGATAAGTAAGTTAATGACCCATGAGACATGTCAGAGAACACAGCACATGTGTGCTGACCACAAAAAAAAAGGGACGGAAAGACCAAGTAGACACTAACTATTCATGACACACTAAATATGCAACACTGAATATTCATGATACATTAAATGTATGAACCACTTCATTTTTGTGAGGTCTTAAATTGGTCACTCACTGGTGACACTCATTTGGGACCCTCTTGTCTTCTTCCAGATGAAACCCATAGCTGTACCTTGGCGAGCTGCTAATTGGCTAGTTTGAATGTGACGGCTCTTGGCCAAGACTACTTGCCCTTGGGCTGCCAGCAGAGCAAGCTAGTGTCCTTCACCCCAGGCACCTTCCGTCTGTCGGACCCCTGACTCACCTCAACACTGGTCCTTACAATGTACCATTAGGGGCAAGAGCCTGGACCTGGGCACATTGCATACCAGGATGGAGGGAGTATGGGCCTCCAGCCCCTGCACCTATCCTGTGTCACATCCCATCTCTGTCCCCTTGCTTCTTGCTGTGTGATTTTATAATACTTTATTTAACAAGCCATGTGCTTCCGGCATCTGATGTGATCCACAAGCCTCGATGGTAACCTGTGGGCATGTACAAGGTGTGATATAAAGCTACGGTGAATGTTTAAATTTTTTTTAAAAAATTATTACAATAAAGACACATTGCCATTAATCCCCCTTAAAACACTCTCCCTCTCTTCAGACACATTTATCCCTTTGTTCTGAATGAGAGTATGTCAGTAGGATCCTACAGGTAACAGATGCTGTGCCAGGACAGTGCAACGGTCTCTTGGAAGGACCACCTAGGAAAGGAAGAGCAAGAAAGAAGGATTGGGCGGGGGATTCCTCAGTCTCCATGCAGACCCTACAGTCTTGCCACCCGACAGGTGTTCCAGAGTAAAGATGGTCATTGGAGGAGCTACGTTGGGCAGAAATGAGCAGGTTGCCATCTTCCTGACAACTGTCTGGAGCTTCTCCAAGAAAACTATGATCTTGCCTTAGAACCTGAACCCCAATAGAACTCACAGCCAAATGTCAGCCACCCACACTCCTCACAGTGGGGCAGTGAGCCCTTTTTAGAAGGGAATCTCAGGGGCACATCTCTATGTCTGCCCAAGTAATATGATCACATTTTTGTGTGGGGGAATGTGTTCACACAGGTATGTATTCTCAGTCTATAATTATCTATGCACATAGGAAAACATCTCAAAGGATACATTAATTCATACAGTTAATTCAAACAGTTAATTCATACAGTTAATTCAAATCAAATCAAATTCAAATCAAACAGTTAATTCATACAGTTAATTCAAACAGTTAATTCCCCATTTCATCTGGGAAATGGAAATGTGGCACAAGATGGTAAGAAAATGTCACTTTTTTCTTTAACTTCACATACTTCTGTAATGTTTAAAATATGTCTCTATCTACTACTATTATATTTATAAAATACTTGAGGGAGTTTGGTTAAAGATGACGGATTGATTTCTGCTTTCAAAACTCAAGGTTATACTAAAGGAATTAAACATGTTTTAAAAACTTAAATCCACAAATGCATAGGAAACATAAGAGGGAATGTCAGTAGATAGAGATTTTCTCTTTTGGAAAATAAGAAAGGACACCTGACTTAACAGGTTGGAAAAGTCTCGATCTTGAGGACAAGCCAAGAGAGATGCTGGTAAGCAGTGAGCCCATTTTCCCTGCAGAAGCCCCAAGAGGCTTGAGACTTGACAGCACCAATGACAAAAGGGATGAGGAGCCAAGGAGAACACAGCGGAACGGATTAAAAGTCTTCATGCATCACAGCCAATCCCTTAACATGCCCATGCCCCCAACACCCTGGCAGATGCCAACCCACCCCCAAGCACAATATTGCAGACTTATTCTGTTGATGTATTGAATGGGAGAAATGAGAGAGACGCGAGCACACAGGAGGAGAACTGGGGTTAAATGCAGAGTGAATTCTCGAAAGTTTGGATATAGTCAACACTTCCCCCAACCCTCTTTCTCTACCCCACATACAACACCAGCATGAAGGAGGCTGCCCATTCCTCCTCCTCCTCCAAGTAGAAAAACAAAAAAATTATTCTCCAGACATTTATTTGGCAGTCCTCCAATAAAACAGCTGCTCTTGCTTGCAATTAAATAAAAAATAAGCCCACCAATCCAAAAGCCCAGCCCCTGAGCACATACATAGCATCCAATTAGCTCTGGATTATGAATAGAAAAGGAGGTTGACCAGACTTATGCAGAAAGCCCAACACAAAAGATGGAGAACAAAATAAGCATAGAAAAATAAGCATTGAAAAACC
The DNA here is from genome assembly GCF_004115265.2 of Rhinolophus ferrumequinum. Taxonomy (NCBI): domain Eukaryota; kingdom Metazoa; phylum Chordata; class Mammalia; order Chiroptera; family Rhinolophidae; genus Rhinolophus; species Rhinolophus ferrumequinum. The sequence continues at coordinate 2,503,615 of NC_046302.1, forward strand.
AAAGACAAGGTAAGAAACAGAAGGAAACTTTCCAAAACTGCTAATTAGTATTCTTATAGAGATAAGAAGAATGTTGCATCCATAAAACAAGAACAGTACGCTCAGTTTAAAAACAATAATACTAAATGCTGGTGGGGATGCAAAGCAACAGGCACTCTCATTCATTGCTGGTGAGAATATAAAATGATACAGCCTTTTCTGAAGATTGGTGGTTATCTAGCAATCATGCTGCCAGGTATTTACCCAACTGAATTGAAAACTTATGTCCAAACTACTGCAATTTTTATATCAGTTTTATTCACATCTGCCCAAAATTGGAAACATTTAAGATATCTGTCAATAGGTTCATGGATAAACAAATGTGGAACATCCATACAATAGATTATTACTCAGTGATAAAAAAAGAAATTGATTCCTCCAGATAATTTAATAAGTTATATAAATGTCTAACCACTATGTTGCACATCTAAAACTAATGTAATATTGAATGTCAACTCTAATTGAAATATTTTTTTAATTAAAAATAAAATACTGGCCTAAAATATACTGGATTTTTAAAAGTTTAAAAAAAGAAAAGAAAAAAGAAATGTGGTATCAAGCCACACACACACACAAAGAAACCTTAAGCGCATATTGCTAATCGAAAGATGCCAATATGAAAATGCTACATACCATTTGATCCCAACTCTGTGACATTCTGGAAAAGGCAAAATTACTGTGTTTCCCTGAAAACAAGACCTAACCAGACAATCAGCTCTAATACATCTTTTGGAGTAAAAATTAATATAAGACCTGGTCTTATTTTACTATAATATAAGGCCAGGTCTTATGTAATATAATGTAATATAATATAATTAATATAATATAATATAAAATAAAATACTGGGTCTTATATTAATTTCTCCTCCAAAAGATGCATTAGAAATGATTGTCCAGCTAGGTCTTATTTTGGGGGAAACACAGTAAGAGGCAGTAAATAGATCCGTGGTTGCTAAAGCACAGGGCATTTTTAAGGCAATGAAACCATTCCGTATGATACTGTAATGGTGGATACATGACAGTATCCATTGTCAAAACCCACAGAACTGCACAACACTAACTGTGAACTATAGACTTTAGTTAATAATAATATAGTAATATTACTTTATTAATTTTAATGAGTATACCACACTAATGCAAGACGTTTATAATAGGAGAAACTATGTGAGGGAGAGAGGTACTATATGGGAACTTTCTATACAATTGACTCATTTTTTTGTAAATATAGAACTGTTCTGAAAAAAAAGTCAAGTGATTAATTTTTTAAATGACAGCTGCAAAAAAATGAACCTCAACCTTACATGTTATATAAAAATTAACTCAAAATGGATCATGGATTTAAATATAAAACTTTTAGGGGGAAAAAAAACAGAAGAAAATCTGAGGATCTAGGGCTAGGCAAAGAGTTCTTAGACTTGGCACCAAAAGCATGACCCATAAACGGAAAAACTAATAAGTTGGAATTCATCCGAATTTAAAACTTTTCCTCACAAAAGATCCTATTAACAGCATGAAAAAACCAGCTACAGACTGGGAAAAACCACATACTCAGCCAACAAAGGATATATAAAGAACTCTCAAAACTTAGCAGTAAAAAAACCAAACAATCCAATTAAAAAATGGGCAAAAGAACTAACACTTCACTGAAGAAGATATATAGATAGCAAACGAAAGCATAAAAAGATGTTCAACATCATTAGCCATTATGGAATGCAAGTTAAAACCAGAAGATATACTATACACCTATCAGAATGGCTCAGTTCGTTACAGCGCAGTGCTCTTAACAACAGGTTGCTCCTGTGCCCTGCACACCAAGATTGAAACACCTACTTGACTTGGAGCCAATGGGTCCTGGAAAAACACACTTAAAATAAATTTTTTTTAAAAAGTTAAAAAAAAAAAAAAGAATGGCTAAAATTTAAAATAGTGGTAACACCAAATGCTGGTGAGGATGTAGAGAAATCAAATTGCTCATACATTGCTGGTAGGAATGTAAAATGGCAGAACTAGTGTGGAAAACAGTTTGGCCGGTTTTTTGTAAAAATGAAACATGTGTGGTAATACAACCCAACAATTGTAGTCTTGTGCATTTATCACAAAGAAATGAAAACTTACGTTCCAACAACAACCTGTATATGAATATTATGGTAGCGTTAGTCATAACAGCCAAAAACTGAAATGACCGAGATGTCCTTCAGCAGGTGAATGGTTAAATAAACGTGGTCCATTCATACCATGGAAGCCTCCTCTGCCATAAATGAACAAGCTGTTGATACACACAACTCAGATGACTCTTCAGGGAATTATGCCGAATGGAAAAGGGCCAATCACAAAGATTACGTACTGTATGATTCCATTTATATTTACTTTTAAAATGACAAAATTATGGAAATGGAGAACATATTAGAGATTGCAAGGGATAGAGTGGGGGAGAAAGGAAGGTGGGTGTGGCTATAAAAGGGTAGTACAAGGACCCCCCGTGACGACAGGAATGTTATGCAGCTGAGCTGTATTGATATCAATATCTTGGTTGTGAGATTATGCTATAGTTTTGCAAGAGGTTACCATTGGGGGAAACTTGGTAAATTGTACATGAATCTTTGTATTATTTACTATAACTGCATGTAAGTATAATTATCTCAAAATAAAAAGTTTAATTAAAAATGTAAACTATGATAGTATTTTTAAAAATCTACATGAGGATTGGAACATAAAGTTGAAAAATCTACTACAAAGTAGAGCAAAAGGAAAGGGAGATAGAAAATATGAGAGGAAAAAGTCTTAGACAATTAGTCCAGATTATCTCTCACTTACTAATAGGAGGCCCAGGAAGACAAAACAGAAATTGCAAGGAAATAAAATTTGTTTGGATGCCAGAATTGGGGAAGCAAAGCAGAATCAAGCCAACTCATGCACAGAGTTCTAGAAAGGTTGCACAATTGGAGACACCAGATGCCTTGGAAAGAGGATCTGGCCACTTGGATCCCATCGCCACTCTACCACACCTGAGCAGCTAGGGAAGTCTCTCTCCCCATCCCAAAAGAGATGGAAGATTTACTCTGCAGAAGGTGAACCAGAGGCTCTCTAGGCTAAGGGAGATCAGCTCTCCTGGGGCAAAAGTAAGGCTCCTTACTGACAAAGTGGGGAGCATGAGAAATTCTGCACAGTCATGAGACCCCAGTGCACTTATGGAATAGCTCCTCAGGAGGGATGGAAGGCATCTCTCCAGAGGAACAGCTTGGCCCTCTGGAGTGACCACCAGGAACACTGCCTGTCGACAAGTCCCACACCCAACACACGAAGTTTCATTTTTATGTTATTTTCAATTACAGTTGACATGCAATATTATATTAGTTTTGGGTGTGCAACATAGTGATTAGACATTCATATAACTTACGAAGTGATCACTCCATAAGTTTTTTGCAAATGATACCATACATAGTTATTGCAATATTATTGACTATACTCCCGATGTTGTACTTCACATCCTCATGACGGTTTTTGTAACTGGAAAATTTTACCTCTTAATCCCTTTCCCTTTTTTACTCATCCCCCAGCCCATCTCATCTGGCAATCACTAAAATATTCTCTGTATCTCTGAGTTTGTTTCTCTTTTATTTATTCATTTATTTTGTTTTTAGATTCCACATATAAGTGAAATCATATGGTATTTGTCTTTCTTAGTCTGACTTATTTCCGTAGCATGATACCCTCTAGGTCCATCCATGTTATTGCAGATGGCAAGATTTCATTCTTTTTTAAGGCCGATTAATATTCCATTGCATATATGTACCACTTCTTCTGTATCCATTCATCTGTTATTGGACACGTAGGTTGCATCCATATCTTGGCTATTGTTAATAATGCTGTAATGAACATAGGGGTACACATGTCTTTTCGAATTAGTGTTTTGGGTTTCTTCAGAGAAACACCCAGAAGTAGAATTGATAGGTTCTTCTTTGTCTATTGTTATAGCCTTCGTTTTAAAGTCGATTTTGTCCAATATAAATATTGATAGCCCAACTTTTTTTTTTCATTTCCATTGGCAGGAAATATCTTTAAGCATCCCTTTACTTTAAGTATGTGTTTGTCTTTGGATCTGAAATAGGTCTCTTGTAGGCAGAATATGTACATGTCTTGTTTTCTTATCCATTCTATTGATTGAAGCATTTATTCCATTTACATTTAGTTATTGATTGGTATGTAATTATTGTCATTTTATTATTCACATTTTTATCTTTTCTTCTTTTTCTTCCTCTTAAAGAAGAACATTTAACATTTCTTGTAATACTGGTTTGGTGTTGATGAACTCCTTTAGCTTTATCTGGGCTGGGAAGCTCTTTATCTTTCCTTCATTCTAAATGATAGCTTTGCTGGGTAGAGTCATCTTAGTTATAGGTCCTTGGTTTTCATCACTTTGAATATTTCATGCCAATCCCTCTGGCCTGCAAAATTTTCTGTTGAGAAATCAGCTGACAGTCTAATGCAAGCTCTCTTGTAGGTAACTAACTGCTTTTCTCTTGCTGCTTTTAAGATTCTTTCTTTAACTGTAACCATTGGCATTTTAATTATGATGTGTCTTGGTGTGGGCCTCTTTGGGTTCATCTTGTTTGGTACTCTCTGTGCTTCCTGGACTTATATGTCTATTTTCTTTGCCAGATTAGGGAAGTTTTCTGTCACTATTTCTGCAAAAATAGTGGTTTTTTGCAGGTTTTCAATTCCTTGCTCTGTCTCTTCTCCTTTTGGTACTCCTATGATGCAGATGTTGCTAAGCTTGATGTTGTCCCAAAATCTCCTTAAACTACCCTCATTTTTTTTCCTGGATTCTTTTTTCTTTTTGCTGTTCTGATTGGGTGTTTTCTGCTACACTGTTTTCCAAATTGTTGATTCAGTCCTCTGCTTTATCTAATCTACTGTTGATTTCCTCTATTGTAGTCTTCATTTCAGTTATTGTATTCATCATTTCTGACTGGTTCCTTTTTGTGTTTTCTATGTCAGATTTTATGCTTCCTATTTCTTTGTTGAAGTTCTCACTGAGTTCATCTACTCTTCCCCTAAGTTCACTGAGCAACATTTAACCAGCGTTTTGAACTCTGCATCTGGTAGCTTGCTTGTCTTGATTTTGTTCAGGATTTTTCTGCAGTTTTGTCGTGTTCTTTTATTTGGGACAAGTTTCTTTGTCTCCTCATTTTGGCTGCCTCCCTGTGTTTGCTACTATGTATTAGGTAGAGTTGCTACATCTCCCGGTCTTGGCAGAGTGGCCTTACATAGTAGGTGTCCTGTGGGACACAGTTACACAGTCTTCCTGGTCAACCGAGCCTGGTGTCCAGGTGTGTGCCTTGTGGGAATTGTGTGTGCCCTCCTGTGGTAGTTGAGTCTTGATTGCTGTTGGCACATTAATGGGAGCTACAAATTGATCTGCAGATAGTTGCCACTTTTTCTGGGCTTGGATGCACCTGGGGGGACTGAGCTGTGAACCAAGTCTGGGTGACATTAGTGCTGGGCTTGGTGCCACTTACCAAGAGGTACAGGGCATGCTGAGGTAAAATGTTTTTGTTTGGGGTTTGTGAACCTTTGAGAGTTTAGAAAAGTTTGCAGCATGAGCCAAAACAGGTCATTTGTGTGCAAAAGCTGCTAGAAGAAATTCTGGCCTGCTGCTTCTCTAGCTGCTGCCTTAGCACTGGAGCTCAGAGGGAGTGAGTCCACGAGAGAGTGATTCTGTGTGCAGTCTCTTTAAAACCTGCATTGCCTAGGTCTCCAGCAGCCCTCTGTTCCACTCAGCCACAATTCCTACTATTTTTCACAGCCAGAAGTTGTAAGGATTTCTCTTCCCAGCCCTTGAGCCCTGGGCTGGGGAGCCTCCTCAGGGGAGATCTCTGCTGCCAAATTTTTTCTCCCATTTCTTAACCACCACACCTTGGGTGTGGGGCCTGCCTGTTTCACATCTCCACCCCTCCAACAAGTGTCAATATGGCTTTGTCTTTATATCCTTAGTTATAGACATTCTGTTCAGCTAGTTTTCAGGTGGTTGTCAATTATGGTTGTTCTGTAACTGAGTTTTAATTTGATATGGTCTTGGGAGGAGGTGAGCACAACATTTACCTATTCTACCATCTTGACTAAAGTCGGGTCATTTTTATGTTTTTAACTGTAGTAACGTATAATCAATGTATGGTGATGTGCACTTACCATAAGTGTCCAGCTGGATGAATTTTCACTAACTGAACATACCTATTCCATCAGTACCCAGATCAAGAAATAGAATATACCAGCATCCCAGAAGCCCCATCTGCTCTGACCTGCTCTCACCCCTTTTCAAAGATAACCACTCTCTTGACTTCTGGTAGCATAGATTCGTTTTGCGTGTTTTTATGCATTATGTAAATGGAATCATGCGTGTGTACCGTTTCATGTCTGGCTGCTTTTGTTGAACATCATGTTCGTGATAGTTGCCTGTACAAACGTGTGTATGGATTGTTCACTCTTACTTGCATAGTGTCCCATTGTGAGAATATACTGTTTTAGCCATTCTACCATTGATGGGCATCTGGGTAATTTCCAGTTTCAGCTCTTACAAATACTCATCCTGTGTTTCATCAGCCTTTAGTGTCTCTCTTTAAATATGAATAGACAGGCAAGGACCACCTGGAAAAATCCTCTAATGTGGAAAATAAGGAGTAAAACAGAGGGTCTCAGTGGGCTTCTGACGTAGGCAACAGAGAAAAACTTCAAAGAAAAACTAAAACAAATATTTTCAGAGAGACAAGGGAAGATCTGTAAAAGAAATACAAGATGCTCTAAGAAAGGAAATGCAGAGAACAATTTCAAAGGAGCTCTTAGAAATTAAATATGTGGGAGCACAAACTTAAAAATTCAATAGGATGACTGAAAGACAAAGTTGATGCAATCTTTCAGAAAGTAAAATAAAATGACAAGAGGGAAGAAACCATAATAAAATCAGAGAGTCAATCTAGGATGTCCAATGTCTGAATAATAGGAATTCAGGAAGAATACAGAAAACAAAGGAGAGAAAATTATCCAAAAACATTAAAAGAGAACATTACAGAGCTGAATAACATTAGCTTTCACAAAGACAAGCCTCACTAAGGCCCAATGAATGAAAAAAGACACACACTGAGGACAATACCATAAAGCTTCAGAACACTGAAAGCAGAGGGGAGACAAGATTTTTGTTTTAAGCTTGAGAATGCTACCTCTGAATTTTTAAGCTATACACATTTTATTATGTTAAAAAATAAGTACAGTAAAATGTCTACTCACAATTCAATAAAACTAACATAAAGGCCCGTTGCCTGGAAATTTTAAAGCTCTCTCTTAAGTAATATTTGGGTCAAAGAAGAAATCAAAACCCAAATTTGGAACATCCAGAAATAATAAAAACACTACATTAGAACTAATGCTCTCCAGGGAAAAATTCATAGCCTTAAGTATTTATATTAATAAATAAGATGCAATGAAAAAATTGAGTTAAATACCTCCTATGATTCTGATAACCAAGTTCAATGTATTTGTTTTTTTTAACAGCCACTGAGCAAAGACATCCTTATCACTCTCACTACTTACAATATTCCAAGGGTTTTAGGAGCTCTGTGCCAGGTACTGGGATGCAGAAAAATATACATATATTTCTTATTATAAATCACAATCCCACTAAAAAGGTTAGAAAATGAACAAAAAATCCTGATCGTTCTTTTTGGCTGTTCTGCATGTGTGCACTCTCTGTGAGCAAAGCCCTCCAAAAGGCTTTTCTTCCCAACCCCATGCATTAGTGCTGAGCTCATGGCAAAGCCAGGGCTTCTCCAGCTGTAACAGGTATGATTGGGAGCCTCCAAGGTGGCCCCAGCATCCCCATCCCTGGTAGTCCCTCCCAAGTCTGAAATCACATGCAGAACTTTTAAGACTAGGCCATAGCAGGCACTGGGGTCTTTTCCTGGCTTTCTCTTGGATCACTTGCTTTGGGGCAGCTTGCCACCACGTTGTAAGGACACTCAAGCAGTCCAATGGAGTGGAGAAGCCTCATAAAGAAGAATTCCCACCTCCTGCCACACCAGCATTTACTTGCCAGACAGTGAGTGGCCCCCTTGAAAGTGGACCCTCCAGCCCCAGTCAAGCCTTCAGATGACCACAGCCTTGGCCAATATCTAGCTAAGCTATTTTGCCATGTAGTAATAGATAATTACATGTAGTAATAGATAATTAATATGAACTATCTGGGAATCTTGCCAAATGCATATTCTCTCCCAGTCCTCTGGGGAGGCCTAAGATTTGGAACTTTAACAAGATCCTAGTGATGCCATTTGCTGGCCCTTAGTTGGCACTTGAAGAGCAAAGATTTTGCTCCACAAGCAGAAGACCCCAACCCCAACTTGAATGGGCACAAATAAGCAGAGACCATGGTAAGGGCAGGAGGACCTAGAGTGCTGTGACAATAGTGAAGATGGTACAAGTCCTGGTGCAGTGCAGCGGCAGTGATGACAGCAATGTGCCTGGCCTTGCAGAACAACTTTGTCCTGTAGATTCCTGGAGGTCCTGTGAAGTGCCCCATAGCATCTCAGTAAATTCTGGTTCTGTTGAAATCAGAGTTTGTTTCTATTTGCCTGCAACTGGGAACATAGGTTGATGTAGCTGGTCAGTGCTAGGGAACAGTTTCTGGCCAATGTTGCAATGCAATATCATCACATAGGCAAGGAGAACACTACTGCAGGGTCTCATGAGGCACGCCTGCCTATCATGAGGCCCACCACCTAAGGGGCAGAAGAGGAAGTTACAGGCCAGGTCCTGCCTGGGATATGGGTCCTGTGACAGGGCAGTGGGCCTAGTGGAGCTATAGGACCGGGGCCTCTTACAGAGGTCTCAAGACAAACACTCCATCATCAATCTGTAACTGAGTGTACCACAGTCAGAAGCACTGAAGATATGACACAGAGAGATGTCATCAAAATAGCGGCGTGAGTTGAGCCTATAGAAATCTCCCCTGGAATTTACAACAAATTGAAAAACTATAACTCCACAAAGGACAACCTGCACAGCAGACAGGAAAGATGAAGAGTCTCACTACTGAATTCCACTAAAAGAAGACAAATTGTGCAAGCAGGGGAGGAGGAAAGGGAGAAGAGCGGAGACGGAGCCGAGAGGGCACAGGACGCAGACCTAGCTCAGTGCTCCGAACTTGCTGCATCCCGGAACTACCGCAGCTGCAGGAAAGGAAAGAACTCTGATTGCTAGGGCTCTGCTTATAGCCCACAAGCCTGAGGGGACAGCATATAACACAGCTGAACCCAATGCTCATGGCAGAGACCTTGGAGCAAAGACCGAGGGAAGAAGGCTAAAAATGGTGGTTTAAACCATTACTGCCACAGAGAATGGAAGTCTTAGGCACTGAGACTAACCATCCCCGCCCAACCCACCTAGAGCTCGCCTCGCCCGCACCTGCCCAGTGCTAAAAGCAGAACAGTAGCAGTGTCAGATCAAAAGAACAGAATATTTGCTGTCCTGAGAACTGTGGACCGCAGACACAGCCCAACTAGTTCCGGCAGAGGGGAGGGAGCTGTGGAAGCAGGACCGGCTGTGGTGGTGGTCGCCGCCATTGCTCTGGGCCACCTCTCACAACTCACCCCGCCCCTGGCCCCACCTATCTGGGCAGATTCCTGCAGGAGTAAACAGAACTACTGAAACATACAGGCTCTGAATCTGGTGCAGGAAGAGCTTTGGGACTTCAAAAGCTTTCTGCATCCCCACAGGGACGTGGTGCCCAGGCGAACTGTTAACAGAGGAGAAGCCCGCCTTCCAGGGAATCCCCCCATTGTGTGAGAAGCTATAATAGTTCAGAGAAAAAAACACTGCAAGGTGACAGAGAAAAAAAGGCTGCAGTCGGAGAGAAAACAAAACATTCTACCAACATGTACTGGAAAACAAAAGAAAGACATCTTCCTATCAACTTGTTGCAGAAGCCACTCCTGTAGATGTCTAGGAATATAAATAATAAATCAGTAATTGCCCTGAATAACCAAGGCAACAAGACAGCTCAGAAACAAAGTGAAAAGTCTCCAGAAAAGGAACTTAAAGATATGGAAATATGTGACTTAAATGACAGAGCATTCAAGATGGCAGTTCTGAAAAAACTCAACGAGATGCAAGAAAACACAGAAAGGCTGTTTAATGAACTCAGAAATACAATCAAAGAGCAACATGAACATTTTACCAAAGAGATTGAAATTTGAAAAAAGGACCAAATAGAATTTCTGGAGATTAAGAACTCAATAGAAGAAATGAAGAATGAAATAACCAGCTTAGGTAGTAGAGTTGACCAGATGGAGGAAAGAAACAATGACATAGAAGATAGAAACCTGGAAATGACACAGATGGAAGAAGAAAGAGACTTGAGGCTTAAAAAAAATGAAAGTACTCTACAAGAACTTTCTGACTCCATTAGAAAGAGCAATATAAGAATAATGGGCATACCAGAAGGAGAAGAAAGAGAGAAGGGAACACAGAGTATATTCAAACAAATTGTCGATGAGAACTTCCCAAACTTGTGGAAAGAACTGCATCCTCGAATCCAAGAAGCAAACAGAACACCTAATTATCTCAACCCCAACAGGCCTTCTCCAAGGCACATTATATTGAATCTATCAAAAATCAATGACAAAGAAAGAATCCTTAAGACAGCCAGGGAAAACAAGACAGTAACCTACAAAGGAAAGCCCGTTAGATTATCGTCAGATTTCTCAGCAGAAACTCTACAAGCCAGGAGGGAGTGGAACCAAATATTCAAACTATTGAAAGAGAGAAATTATGAGCCAAGAATAATATACCCAGCAAAGATATCCTTTAGATATGAAGGAGGAATAAAGACCTTTCCAGACGTACAGAAGCTGGAGGAATTTTCTAATACACAACCTGCATTACAAGAAATACTAAAGGAGGCTATTCAACCACCATCAAAGGGACAATTTGTGGCAACCAAAAAATAAAAAGGGGGAGAGTAAAGGCCTCAACCGGAGTATGGGTATGGAGAAAGTAGGCATGCTGAAGAAAATGGAATACTCTAAATGTCAAACTTTCTTTTACAGAAACTTAAGGGTAACCACTCAAAAAAAAAAAATCCAGAACTGAAATATATACTGTAATAAAAGAAGAAATAGAGGGAAACATCCTAGAATACCACCATAAACAGGAATAATAGACAACAAGAAAAAGAAAAAGAAACAATGGAGACACAATCCTACCAGAAAACTAAAGATAGAATGATAGGAAATCCTCACATATCAATAATCACCCTAAATGTAAATGGCCTGAACTCACCAATCAAAAGGCACAGAGTAGCAGATTGGATCAAAAAACTAAACCCAACCATATGCTGTCTCCAAGAGACGCGTCTCAGCTACAAGGACAAGCATAGACTAAAAGTGAAAGGGTGGAAATTGACACTCCAAGCAAATGGTATCCAGAGAAAATCAGGTGTAGCTATACTGATATCAGATCAAAGAGACTTCAGGGTGAAAAAGGTAACAAGAAACAAAGATGGACATTTCATAATGGTAAAGGGGACTATACAACAAGAAGACATAACAGTCATCAATATTTATGCCCCCAATCAGGGAGCACCAAAATATACCACGTAACTACTAAGAGAACTAAAGGGAGAAATTGACCAAAACACAATTATACTAGGGGACTTAAATACATCATTGACAGCTATGGATAGATCATCCAAACAGAAAATAAATAATGAAATAGCAGCCCTAAATGACACACTAGGTTAAATGGACATAATTGACATATATAGAGCACTTCATCCTAAAACATCAGACTACACATTTTTTTCTAGTGTACATGGAACATTCTCAAGGATAGACCATATATTGGGACATAAAACTAACCTCAGCAAATTTAAGAAGATTAAAATCATTCCCAGCATATTCTCTGATCACAAGGGTTTGAAATTGAATATCAACTGCAAAAAGAAAGCAGGAAAAACCATAAATACATGGAGATTAAACAACATACTTTTAAAGAATGACCAGGTGAACGAAGAAGTTAGAGGAGAGATCAAAAGATACATAGAAACAAATGAGAATGAAAATACATTTTACCAAAATTTTTGGGATGCAGCGAAAGCAGTTTTAAGAGGGAAATTTATATCATTACAGGCCTATCTCAAGAAACAAGAAAAATCCCAAATAAATAACCTCATGTTACACCTTAAAGAACTGGAAAAAGTAGAACAAATGAAACCCAAGGTCAGCAGAAGAAAGGAAATAATAAAAATCAGAGCAGAACTAAATAAAATAGAGAATAAAAAGACAATAGAAAAAATTAATGTGACAAAAGCTGGTTCTTTGAAAAGGTTAACAAAATTGACAAACTATTGGCTAGGCTCACTAAGATAAAAACAGAGAAGACACTAATAAACAAAATCAGAAATGAAAAAGGGGAAGTTATCATAGATGCCACAGAAATACAAAGCATCATCTAAGAATACTATAAAGGACTATATGCCACCAAATTCAATAACCTAGAAGAAATGGACAAGTTCTTAGAAACATATAGCCTTCCTACGCTGAACCATGAAGAACTGGCAAATCTAAACAGACCGATCACCAGTAACGAAATTGAATCAGTCATCCAAAACCTTCCCAAAAGCTAAAGTCCGGGACCAGATGGCTTCACTAGTGAATTCCACCAAACCTTCAAAGAGGATCTAATACCAATCCTGCTCAAACTCTTCCAAAAAATTGAAGAAGAGACAATACTCTGTAACTCATTTTATGAGGCCAACATTACCCTGATACCAAAACCTGGTAAGGACAACACAAAAAAGGAAAACTACAGACCAATATCTCTGATGAATACAGATGCAAAAATCCTAAACAAAATTCTAGCAAATCGAATGCAACAATGCATGAAAAAGATCATTCATCACGACCAAGTGGGGTTCATGCCCGGGGCACAAGGATGGTTCAACATCCGCAAATCCATCAATGTGATACATCACATAAACAAAATAGAGGACAAAAATCATATGATTGTATCAATTGATGCAGAAAAAGCATTTGACAAGATACAACATCCATTTATGATTAAAAAACTTAATAAAATAGGTATAGAAGGAAAATACCTTAACATAATAAAGGCCATATATGACAAGCCCTCAGGTAATCTCATAATTAACCGTGAAGATCTGAAGCCCTTTGCTCTATGTTCAGGAACACGACAGGGCTGTCCCCTATCACCTCTGTTTTTCAACATAGTGTTGGAAGTCCTCGCCAGAGCAATCGGGCAAGAGAAAGAAATAAAAGGCATCCAAATTGGGAATGAAGAAGTTAAATTGTCACTCTTTGCAGATGACTTGATGCTGTATAGAGAAAACCCTAGAGACTCCACCAAAAAGCTATTAGAAACAATCAACGAATACAGTAAATTTGCTGGCTACAAAATCAACGTACAAACGTCCATTGCATTCCTATATACTAACAATGAGATCTCAGAAAAAGAATTTTTAAAAAAAATTCCTTTTGCAATTGCAGCAAAAAGAATAAAATACCTAGGAATAAACTTAACCAAGGATGTGAAACACCTGTATGCTGAAAACTATAAGACATTTTTGAAAGAAATTGAAGAAGACACAAAGAAATGGAAAGACATTCCGTGCTCATGGGTTGGAAGAATCAACATAGTTAAAATGGCCACATTACCAAAAGCAATATACAGATTTAATGCAATCCCCAACAAAATGAATGACAATTTTTAAAGAAATAGAACAAAAAAATCATCAGATTTGTTTGGAACCACAAAAGACCCCGAATAGCCAAAGCAATCTTAAGAAAAACGAACAATGCTGGAGGTATCACACTCACTTCCTGACTTTAGCTTGTACTACAAGGCAACAATAATCAAAACAGCATGGTATTGGCAGAAAAACAGACATGTAGACCAATGACATAGAATTGAAAACCCAGAAATAAAACCACATAAATATGGACAGATAGTTTTTGACAAAGAAGCAAAAAACATACAATGGAGAAAAGACAACCTCTTCAATAAGTGGTGCTGGCAGAGTTGGAAAGCAACGTGCAAAAGAATGAAAGTGGACTGCTATCTGTCAGAATGTACCAAAATTAATTCAAAATGGATCAAAGACTTAAGGATAAGACCCGAAACAATAAACTGCATAGAAGAAAATATAGGTACTAAACTTATGGACCTTGGGTTCAACGAGCATTTTACGAATTTTACTCCAAGGCAAGGGAAGTAAAAGCTGAAATAAATGAATGGGACTATATCAAACTTAAAAGCTTCTGCACAGCAAAAGAAACCATTGACAAAATAAAGAGGCAACCAACTGAATGGGAGAAGACTTTTGCAAACAGTGCCTCCGATAAGGGGCTAATATCCAAAATATACAAGGAACTCATGCAACTCAGCAACGAAAAAACAAACAACCCAATTGAAAAATGAGCAAAGTACCTGAAGAGACATTTCTCCAAAGAGGACACACAAATGGCAAATAGACATATGAAAAAATGCTCAACATCACTAATCATCAGAGAAATGCAAATAAAAACCACAATGAGATATCACCTCACCCCAGTCAGAATGGTTGTCATCAACAAGACAAGTAGTAACAAGTGTTGGAGAGGCTGTGGAGAAAAAGGAACCCTCATACACTGTGGTGGGAATGCAGACTGGTGCAGCCGCTATGGGAGGCAGTGTGGAGGTTCCTTAAAAAATTACGAATAGAATGACCATATGACCCAGCAATCCCTCTCCTGGGTATCTACCCAAAAAATCTGAAAACATTTATCCATAAAGACATGTGTGCTCCAAAGTTCATTGCAGCTTTATTTACGGTGGCCAAGACATGGAAACAACCAAAATGTCTTTCAATAGATGAATGGATAAAGAAGTTGTGGTATATATACACAATGGAATACTATTCAGTGGCTGGAAAAGATGAAATAGGACCATTTGTGACAACATGGATGGATCTTGAGAGTATAATGCTAAGCGAAATAAGTCAGACAGAAAAAGCAGAAAACCATATGATTTCACTGATATGTGGTATATAAACCAAAAACAACAAAAGAACAAGACAAACAAATGAGAAACAAAAACTCATAGACACAGACAATAGTTTAGTGCTTACCAGAGGGTAAGGGGGGTGGGGGGTGGGAGATGTGGGTAAAGGGGATCAAATATATGGTGATGGAAGGAGAACTGACTCTGGGTGGTGAACACACAATGGGATTTATAGATGATGTAATACAGAATTGCACACCTGAAATCTACGTAATTTTACTAACAATTGTCACACCAATAAATTTAAAAAAAGAAGAAGAAAATATTTATGAATAAAAAAAAAAAGAAAGAAGGAAAGAAAAGAAATGACATAATATACAAGCTCCAAGTTTACAAGCCCTGGCTCTGAGGGAACATAAGAAACCTGGGAGAATGACACTGTGCACAAGGGACAAGACCGGGCCTCCTGCATCGAAGGTGGCCACCTGGCTGCCGGGGCGAGCAGGGCTGCTCAGTACTAGACTCACAGACAGCACATCACCAGGCACGCCAAGAGGAGGAAGGTAAGGAAACTGGTTTCTTGCCTAGTCAGACATGTTTTGTTTGCTGGAAGATTTCAGCTCGTCTCTGGAGCGCCAGGTAAGTACAGAAAGAGTGGCTGGGGGGGAAATGGGACTGCAGTAGCAGCGTGTTTGGATAGTGAGCTTATTGTCAGGGGCCTTGGAAGGGCAGGAAAAAGTAGTCCAGGGTCCTGGGTCACTGGAGTGGGAAGCAGAGGAAGTCAGCACACAGTGCTAGCATGCTGCCTGTGGGGCAGTGAGGGCGGGGGGTGGTGGGCATAGTTTTTCCGTCTGGGAGTATACACAGATCGTCCCCACTCCCGACTCTAGCTCGTTCAACTGCAGGGAACGGTTGTCCTAAGTGACCAAGGGCCAAGCTGGCCAAGCATATCGTCAGCTTAACTTCAGCGTCTGACAGACTCGAGGACCTTGAAACCATCAGAGTTCTTGCTTTGCAAGCAACATAAACTTCAGTATTGACGGTTAGGGCTAGCTGGCAGGCTCTCTAGGAGGCCTAGACAACAGGAGAAAGGGGAAGTAGGCAGGAAAAGCCACATCAGGACCACAGCCAAAATCACACCACAAAGCCAGGGTGGCGAGGAGTACACAGGGTGGCACGGAGCAGCAGGTGTCACTCTTGCACAGTCCCTGACTCTGGTGAGCAAGGGGGCCTTGGTCCAGAGGGTCTGATCACAACAAACTGTGGACACAGGTCACCTACAAGGTCTTGGCTGCAAAGAGGACTGGGAACGAGACCCTCACTTTTGAATTCTGAAATGGAAAACCTGCAAGACTCCACCTGCTAGCTGGACAGGTGGGACAGTAGCAAGAAGATCACACCCTTGTGGTCAAGAAAAGAGAGCAACGCTCCAGCCCCAGCTCAGGCCTGAGGAGAACCAGGCTCTTGGCCGTAGGATATCCTTGTGGACAAAAAAGCGGTCACATACTAAACCTGACAAGCTCGGGGAGGCCTGCATGGTGGGCCTTACAAACTCAGAGACTGAAAGTAACCACATAGGATGGTCAGAACATAAAAATTCCTAAAGTGGGTCATGGCAGGTAGCTTCCTTGACAACAGTCAATCTTTACCTTAAATGAGCCTGTCTGTTGTCTTTTTGCATCTTGGATAATACACCTTTGAAATGCTCCTTTTCCAGACCCCTGAGGGCTCAGCCATGTACAAGAGCACGAGACCACAGAACCCCTCACTGTTATCGTGTTCCCCCAATACCATCTCTATGTGCTGTAAATGTTTGCTATTTTGTGCACACCAATGTAAAAGAAGTGTGTCTCTCTCCATTTTGCTTTTTATCCAATTCCAGAGATTTCCCCACTTTACTTTCTCCCTCCCCCTTAATCTACTACCAGTGGATTTCATGTAACCCTCCTTACGCCTCCTCCTTTGGTTCTAACGTATAAAATAAGGTGCAAAACTGCCATACTCCGCAGCATTTTCTCAATCCATTGAGATTTTGCTTCCCAGCAATTGTTGTCAGTTTAGCTCAAATAAACTCATAAAAATTATCTATGGGTTTGGAGGTTTCTTATGTCAACATCCCCCAGGGCACACAGGGAACTTGGACCACTCAAGGACACGTCAGACTCCAGCCAGCTTCCACAGATATAGCAACCTGGCTTGGAATGCTGAAGCCATGTCCTGGGCAGTCACTCATCTGCTCCCACCTGACAGAGGGGCCCATGCTCCTCTTGGAAAGCAAGCTTGTACCTCAAATGTAGATATGTTGTTAGATGATCTGCCAAACACAAACAGAAAAGGGCCTCCTCATTTTACCAGCAGGGAATTCACTGCATAGCTCTGTTTGCTGGTAAAGACTGAGAACTAAGTGCAGATATCTCAGCTCCGCACCCCAGCCCAATTCATATGCCAGGGGCTGGTGTCCTTGGGTGTACAGCAGGGGCAGCTCACCCCCAAATGGAAAGACATGCTAAGCATCCCCCACCCCCAAAGAAGGCAGCCCACCACAGCTGTGTCATCAGCTCGGGCTGCTGTAACAAAGATCACAGACTGGGTGGCTTACACAATAGACATTTATTTTCTCACAGTTCTGGAGGCTGGATGTCTGAGATCAGGGTGTCGGCAGGGCTGGTTCCTTCCAAGCCTCTCTCCTTGGTGTGTAGGTGACCATCTTCTCCCTGTATCCTCACGTATTCCTGCGTGTGTGTGTGTGTGTGTGTGTGTGTGTGTGTGTGTGTGTGTCGTAATCTCCTCTTCTTATAAGGGCACCAGTCCTATTGGATTAAGGCCCAGCCATGTGACCTTATTTTATTTTAATTACCTTTAATGGCTTTATCTCCAAATTCAGTCACATTCTGAGGTACTGGGGATTAGGATATCAACATGTGAATTTGAGGGGACACAATTCAGCACATAACACTGCTGCTTAACTAGGTTGCCAAATTTAGCAAATAAAAACACAGGACACCCAGTTAAATCTGGATTTCAGATAAGAAATAGGAAACTATCTGGAATCCAGATTTAACTAGGTGTCTTGCATTTTACCTGGCAACTTCCTGCTTAACAAACCACTCCAAACTCTGTGGCTTAAAATCACAAGCATTAATCATTGTTCATAGGCCCACAGGTCAGCTGTTTGGGGTCAGCTGGTCTTGGATGGCCAGAGCAGCTGGCCTGTCTTCCACATGGCCTGTTATCCTCCAGCCAGTTGGCTCAGGTTTGTTACTATGATGCAAGAGAAAGGGACGGCTACAAGGCCTCTTGAGACCCAGACTCAGAACTGGCCAATACTTAGGCCACATTTTATGAGTCAAGTTGAGTTACAGGGCAGCCCAGATTCCAGGGGTGGGGAAATGGACCCTGAATCCTCCTGGAAGGGGCAGCACAGTGTGTAACAGGCAGAAGTAAGGATCAGAGACGCTTTTGCAATCCATCTACCCTGGCAGCCTTGGAATCCCCCAACCTTGAGCCCACGGTGACTTCTACATGGTGTGGGGAGGGGACAGCAGAGGGAGAATTTGGACTCAGAACTCTGTAGACAAGTCAGAGTTGGGAGCCATCATCATGGGCAAGCAGTGGTCCTAAGGAGTGGAGGCACAGAGGCTCTGCTTTGCAATGGGAGAAGTCATCTATCATAACAAATTATAGGCTCCTGCAGAGTCCTGGGAACAGGCTGTGGAAACAGCTAATCCTGTCTTGGAATGGGCTACAGCTCTGTACACCTGCAGGGGAAATGGTGCCTATGCACCTGGCTGAAGACAGGCAAGAATGGCCACATAAAAATGTGGGCCATGCACATGCAAAGACCAAGCAACCATTCACCACTCATTCATCCATTCAACAGATATTTCCTGATGGCTTGCTGTGTGCCTGGCACTGTTCTAAGATACAGCAGGGACCGACACAGGCAAAATCCCTGCCCTCACTGGGCAATAAATAAGACAAGTAAAATGATGGTGAGACGTGCATGGGAGAAAAATACAGCAAGAACAGAGAGCTGGAGACAGCTCAGCGGAAATGGCCATTTTGAATAGGGTGGTTGGAAGTCTCACTGAAAATGTGGCACCTGAGAAAATGGATGGAGAATTCAGACTAACAAACCTCGGAAGTACTAGACTTTGATGTGTATTGAGTTTCTAGAATCCAGGGGTCATAACCTGGGGACCCCACGCCAGGGGGACAGACCATCCATTACTCGTGCTGGTGCTTCTCAAAGTATCTGCTAGACCCACCTGCCTAGAGCTGCTGGGAGGTTTCTTCTCCTGATTCCAATGCAGCCTCAGGGTGAGAGACATTTTGAGAGTCAGTTGCTATGGGAAGTATTTCAATTGGCAGGAATTCAAAAGTCAAGAGTGACCGCCTGTCAGCCCTCGAGGACCCCCATCTGAGAGATTAAATGGGCCTTCATCAGGAGGGCTGAAAACTCACCCTGGGTGGAGTGGCTCTGCAGCCGTGCGGCTGTGTCCTAATCCAGGACTACTTGCCACGACGGGGGGGCCAGGGCTTCATGTCCTTCCCATTGATGTCCAAGCAGAATCTCCAGCCATCTGTTGACCTCTGTGGGTGGAGGCAGAAGGAGACAGTCCCAACAAGTGAGTAGTTAAGCTGAGAAATACATTGACCTCGAACCTGCTGGTGGTCATAGCAGCTCTGGACAGATGCCCCTAATATCAGCTTTGGGGTCCTGGGCTGCAGAGAGAGGACTGGACTTCTACAGGGAAACCAGAGCCAGGAGAAAAGACCTCCAGATTTTGAGAAAGGCCAGCTAGGAGTTCCTTTGTAAGGAACTGTCAGAGGCTGGGGCTGGGGCTGTAACACTTCTTGACAACATCCTACGCCCTGCTTCAGATCACTCACAGAAATGACTGTGATCTACTGGATGGTCGGGCTCCAGGGGGGGCCTACAGGGAGGCCCCCTGCCTCCCCAACAATGATCCATGAGGGGGTGGGAAGTTAGTAGGAACAGAGAAGGCAAGAACTGGAAACACATCAGAGGATACAGGCTTTCCCCCACCCCCAGGGGAAGCATGAGCTATACCCGCCAACACCTCCATCAGAAACATTGGGGATAGAGCTTAAGGGACTCAGACAAAGGGCAAAAACGCAGCTCACGGTAGTGTGGTCAAGGGGTGAGGGCCCCTGTACCCATGAGGGCATGTTGCATAAACCAGAAACCATTCCAGTGATTTCAAGAGAAAGGCGTTGAACAGTGGGGACGAAGTCTTTGCACAGTCACTGGAAAGGCCTAGAAATGGCCTCTGCATGAGTCCTCTAGGTGGCCCCCACTGGGAGTGTGATATCCAGAACATCCTGCTACAACTGTGATGTAAGAGCCAGAAGACATTGGATCACAACACCAAAGATTAAAAGCAGATCCTAAAAATAGCCAGTAAAAAAGAAAATCACCTTCAAGGAAAGACAATTAAACTGATGGCCAACTTCTTAAGATTAATAATGGTGGGCATAAAACAATGGATTAATATCTTCAAAGTGCTGAGAGAAAAATTACTCAATAGATTTGTGTATCCGGTAAAACTATTTTTCAAAAAAGAGGATGAAATGAAATAAAGGTAATTTCAGAAGGAAAAAAAACAGATGTTCTCTGTTGTACAGGCAACAAAAGGAAAAAATAGACATTAGACCTCATGAAAATTAAAAACTTTTGTGCATCAAAGGTCACTATCAACAGAGAAAACAGGTAACTCATAGAATGGGTGAAAATATTTGCAAATCACAATAGACAAGAGGTAGAAACAACCCAAGTGTCCATCGACAGGTGAGTGGATAAGTAAAATGTGATCTATACAGGCAATGGGATATTATTCTGCCTTAAAGAAGAAGGAAATTCTGACACCTGCTACAACAGGGATGAACCTGAGGACATCATGCTTGAGTGAAATAAGCCAGACACAGAAGGACAAATACTGTATGATTCCATTTACATGAGAGCCCTGGAGTAGTTAAATTCATAGAGACAGAAAGTAGAATGGTGGTTGCCAGGGGCTGGGGAGGGTGAGTGGGGAGTTAGTGTTTCACGGGTGCAGAGTTTCAGTTTGGGAAGATGAAGAAGTTGTGGAGCTGGAGGGTGGTGACAACTACACAACAATGTGAACGATGTGAATGTACGAAATGCCACTGAACTTAAAAAGGATTATGAAGGTAAATTTTGTTATGTGTATTTTACTACAATTTTAAAAATTAAAAAATGAAATAGCAAGTTTATCACCAAATAACCAATTCCAAGTACTCAGTACTTCTGTTTTTCAGAATTCCTTTTCCTCTATCTTTCCCAGGCACCACCCTGCCTGCCAGCTCCAAACTTTCTTTCCTGGATTCCAACCGACACCCTTGAACCTAACATCAGATTTCTCTTCTCTTATCAAAAGCTGAGTATTTAAAAAAAGCAGCAAGAAAGTAAAAAAAAAAAAAAAGACAATCCACAGAATGGGAGAAAAATTTTTGCAAATCTTATGTCTGATAATGGACTTGTATCTAGAATACATAGAGAACTCTTACAATTTAATAATGAAAAGACATATAACCAAGTTTTAAAACGGGCAAAGGATCTGAATAGATGTTTCTCCGAAGATATATAGCCACTAAGCAGCCAATAAGCACATGACAAGATGCTCAGCATCACTAGCCATCAGGGAAATGCAAATCAAAACCACAATGAGATACCACTTCACACTCATTAGGATGGTTGTAATCTAAAAGACAGATAATAACTAGTGTTGGGAAGGATGTGGAGAAAGTGGAACCCTCATACATGTCTGGTGGGAATGTAAAATGGTGCAGCTGCTATGGAAGGCAGTCTCGTGGGTCCTCCAACTACCAAATAAAGAGTTACCATATGCCCCAACAACTCCATCCCTAAGGAGCTACTCAAGAGAAATGAAAACATACGTATGTCCACACAAAACCTTGCACATGAATGTTCACAGCACCATTATTCATAATAACCGGAGTAGAAACAGCTCAAACGCCCTTCAGCTGGTGAATGGATAAATAGTATGTATGTGACCTAACCATACTATAATAAAATAATGTAAATGAGGCCACTTTGGAACTTTAAAATAGGCCAAAATCACCAAAATAACAACAGGTACTATGACTATTGGACTGGTGACTACTGGACTGAAAAAAACTTTAATTCTTTAGAATTAACATCACTATGTTATGTTACCTGCACCAATAGAAATGCCTTCCTTCTATTGATGTAACTGTTCCTCTTCCCTGTCTCATAAATATCCATTGCCTTTTTCTCCTAATTAGAACACTGTTATGCCCCTGCCGAATAGCTATGCTTTTGATCTCAAATATACGCCAGTTGCCTCTCACTTCAGCCTATTATAGTTAGGTTAACAATACAATGGAGTATTATTCAGCCATAAAAAGGAATGAAATACTTATTAATGCTACAACATGGAAGAACCTTGAAAATGTTTTGCTAAGGGTAAGTAGCCAGGCACAAAAGGCCACATATTGTATGATTCCATTAATATGAAATGTCCAGAATAGGCAAATCTATGGAGACAGAGAGTAGATTAGTGTTGCTGGGGAGTGGGGCAAAGAGGAAACGGGGAGATGGAAGCTAAAGGGTGAGGGGTGATGAAAACGTTCTAAAATTTATTGCAGTAAATGTTGTACGACTGTGTAAATATACTATAAAGCACTGAATTGTACACTCAATGTGTGAATTGTATGGTATGTGAATTACAGCTCAATAAAGCTGTATAGAAAACAAAAAGCAGAGCTTTCTTTTCTTCCCCAGTTCTCATCCCAAACTTGCATGCCCAGATCAATCATACATTCAGAAAACAAAAAAGTCCCCTTGTTAGCAGAAATCATTCTCCCCAGAAGCAGTTGATATTAAAACAGTCACCTACACACACACACACACACACACACACACACACCTACACACACATACACACACATACACACACACCAATACACACACCTACATACACACCTGCGCATGCACACACACACACACATTAAAAAAGCATGTTCTTTTATTCCTAGAAAATTTGTCTACTCCTGCTCTGTCAAAAAAACATAATGTGAGCCAGAAATGCAATTTCAAATTTTCTAGTAGCCATATTTTTAAAAGTTAAAAGGAACAAGTAAAATTAAATTTAGTAACACATTTGACCCTATCTATCCAATATATTATCATTTCAACATGTAATCAATATAAATAATTTTAAAGAAACATTTTACGCTGGGTGTGTATTTTACAGTCACAGCATATCGAATTCAGATTACCCATGTCTAAAGTTCTCAGTAGCCACATATGATAGTGGCTACCACACTGCAACAGTGCAGGTTTGCCCTCTTGAAGTAGCACATGACAGATTGATTTGAGCAAAACCAGGAAAAAAGGGAACTGGTTATCTAATGTAATTAAAGGCCAGAATAGATCTTGTCTTTAGGCAAAGCGGGATCCAGGAGTTTAATCTCCCTCACCCCTCTCCCCACTGACTTCTTCCTCTCTCCCCATCTCCTCTAGCCCTCCTGCTCTTCCCTGTATTTCTCTCTCTCCCCCTCTCTACCTCTTTCTGTTCTCTTTATCATCTCTTGGTTCTGCCTTCCCCTGAGCTGGCTGCACTCTTAGGCAGGCTCCTGAAGTGGCCGCCAGGAGCTCATGGTTTACAAACTCACCAAATGGAAAGGAGTGTTGTCTGTTTTCAGCACTTTCAGGTGACGTGCTGAGCCTGACAGGAGGAAGGGGTGCTCTGACTGGGGTCATGTGTCGATCGGGGGAGTGGCTAGCTGCCCTGAACGGGAAGGAGGAGCGGTTCCCCAGGACCAAGGACTGGAGGTGGGCAGGCAGCCTCCACCCTGCACTGGAGCCCAGCGTAGTCTCTAGGATTGAAAATGCACACAACTCTGTTCAGGTATTTTTGTTAATGTAGCTTCTTAATTGTCTGTGACTTATCTAATCTTGCTCCCAAGCTTCTGCCCTACTGGGAAATAGGAACAAAATCTTAAACTTTAAAAACATCTCAATCTAGGGGCCGGCCTGGTGGCTCAGGCGGTTGGAGCTCCGTGCTCCTAACACCGAAGTCTGCCAGTTCGATTCCCACATGGGCCTGTGGGCTCTCAACCACAACGTTGCTGGTTCAACTCCTCAACTTCCACAAGGATGGTGGGCTGCGCCCCCTGCAACTAACAAAGGCAACTGGACCTGGCTGGAGCTGAAATGTGCCCTCCACAACTACAATTGAAAGGACAACAACTTGACTTGGAAAAAATCCTGGAAGTACACACTGTTCCCCAATAAAGTCCTGTTCCCTTCCCACCACCCCACCCCTGCCAAAACTAAATAAATAAATAAAATAAAAACATCTCAATCTAGTGCTATTTAAACTATCTCTTGTGTTTTAACACCATCTCTGTTGGAAAAATGTTATGTCTAGGTCATAATTCAACTTCCTAAGAGGCTGCTTTCTCCTTTTTCTTCCTTCTTCCTAAGAGGACGCTAGGGTCTAAGGCAAAGCTTCCTGACACTAGGGAAGGGACGATCTGCTCCTCTGTCAGCCTTCAGTGGCAGTGTCTCACCCATTCAGGGCCACCTTGTACAGCTCTGCCAGTTGTGCCCGGCACAACTCTAGAGGAGGCCACTGGCATAGACTACAGAGTGCACGGTTCTCCCTGCGGTAGTGTAGGCAACAGCCCTGATTCCATACACCTCTGCTTCTCAGCCTCAGTCCTTACTGAATGCCTTGGCTTTATGACATGTGCTTTTCCTCTGTCTGGAATCTGGATACCATTCTGTTCCCCCACCCTCAACCCAGTAGCTTCCTCTACCTGACTCCTGACTCCTGAATTTCTGGATCCCAATCCTGCCCACTGCGGAAAGGGGAATGGAGGGTTCTTTCATCTTGAAACTGCTTCTGGCACGTGAGGCAACGTAAGAGCTTTAGAAATCCCCCTTCACTCCTGTCCGTTGCCTCACAGGAAGTGGGCACTTCAGCCAGAAGTGATAGGAGAATTCCTTTGCTCTGGGTAGTATCCATCCTCCAGGATAATACGATTTATAGGGTATGAAAACGTACCTGCAAGTATCTCAAACATAAGCTTTGTTACTCTTTCACATGTTATCATACAATTCTGCCATCAACCCTGACAGGGGCTGTTAGAATTGTTCTTCCATTTTGCAGATGAAGAAACTGAGGCTGAGGAAGAGACAGAGGCTTGCTCCATCACACAGTGCTACCGTGTTTCCCCGAAAATAAGACCTAGCCATACTATCAGCTCTAATGTATCTTTTGGAGCAAAAATTAATATAAGACCGGTCTTATATCATATCATATATATAAGACCCGGTCTTATATTAAAGTAAGATTGGGTCTTATATTAATTTTTGCTCATTAAAGACACATTCGAGCTGATAATCTGGCTAGGTCTTATTTTCGGGGAAACACGGTAAGTATGAGACCCAGGGTTCCAAGCCATGGATGCTCCGCCCCCTTTTGCAGACTGCTCACTTAAAGATAAATCTGTGTCTTGAAAAGTATTTTTAAGTAATTTGTTTCAGCAAGAGAAAAGAGGCCTTTCTGGCTCCCTTTCTTGGACTGAAAACTATTTCTGCGTCCTCCCCTCTGTCCTTTCAGGCCCTGCAAATATGCAAAGAATGGCAGGAATCTCACACCTGTGCTGTGCTGTTGTCAGAGACCGGCCCACAGGGAGATAGAGCAGTTGCTCTGACACACATCGGCCGGTAGGCACGGGGCGAGGGCCCTCGGAGCTTCCCTGTGAGATGGCAGGAAGCCAGCAGAGAAAGGAATGAAAAGTACTACAAAAAGCGCTAACTGTGGCAACTGAGCCAGGCAGGGCAGGAACAGGGACAAACAAGGGGACAGGACCACCCCTGCAGGTCCAGCGATGCCAGGAAACTGAAACATGTGGGCAGGCACTCTGGGTGGTATGTGAGTGCTTTAGACCTGACATTAGCTGGAACTGAGGGCTCTCCCAGGCAGCGGTCAGTCACAAGAGGAGCAGTGTCCCAGAGAGAACTTCACACGGGGGCAAAGCAGAGGGGGCAGGAGCCGTGATCACCCAAGTGAAGGAGCGGCAGGCAGAGGTGACAGCACTAGCTCAGGCCTGGGCTGCCAGGTGGTACAAGTGCTGGGGGACACTCAGTCTGGGGGATTGCAGGGACCCTCCTCTCCTCCCACCCCAGCCTCCTGCCAGGGCTGCTGGCAAGGGACCAGGAAGCTCAGTGTGCAGCCTCAGTCAGGGGCACAGAGGAGGGTCTGAGAGCCCCATTTGGGTTCTGGGTGTCTCTCCAGGCCTGGTTGGCACTTGGTGACTTTGTAAGACAGAAGGACTTTGTGTAGGCAACCACTTGTTACTGAAACATAAATATCATGTTCACTTTTATTGTGTTATTTTTGCAGTCGCCTTCTATTTACGGCGAGCAATACTGGTCACCCACTTACGATAGCGCTGTAAGGTTCCCCGTTAAATAATTTCTTCAACTTAAAAATGGGAGAATGTATTTAGAGGAAAATTTGAGTAGATGGAAGGACCCAGGGAGCAAAAGAGGTGAGACGAGGGACCCACAGAAACAGTAGGTCACCTGGGCTTGTGACAGGAGAGGGCAGGCTGGAGGCTGGGCTCCTGGCCAAGTGCTCCGGGAAGCACAAGGCCTGTTCCCTGGAGAATGGAGCCGGAATCCAGCCAAGCTTCTAGATCCACTATTCCAGCCACATGGGGCAAAGGATCGAGTCGGTGCCACCTCACACCCACACTGTATCAGTCTTAAGGACAAAGACCTGCTCCTCTGAGCAGAAATGGCTTTAAAACAGAAGGGGGCTTGCAGACGCAGAGGAAGGAGATGGAAAAGTGTGACAAGGCAGCTCCTTGATTCTCCTCAAACAAACAATCTGCAAAGATGCAGTTTGGGGGCAACTGAGAAAATTTGATACACAAATATATTAATTTTATTAGTGTGATGACATGGCAGCTACTTTTTTTAAAAAGTGTCTTTTCCATTTAAAAAATAACAAGTTTCGTGAAGAGAGAAGAGAGAGGTGCTTTTGCAAGCTGGGCTTGAGGAAGTTTCACCAGAGAGCCACCAGGTGAAAGACAGAGGCTGGAGCCCCAGGCCCAACAGAGGCTTGAAAGCAGACCATCCCAGGATGGGTCATAGGGTCCAACCTCTTACTTTGTGCCTGGGCCTGGTCGGGGGAGGATGGGTGGGGTGCCAAAAGGATCTTTCTGCAGGACCTCAGGTGTTCAACCTGCAGGAGGTGAGACTAAGCCAGGACTCCAGCCAGAGGTGTGGGGCCACCAAATCCTTACAACTGAAGTGTGGATGAGACCACCAAGGCGAAAGGAAAGAGCTGAGTGATTCTGCTCCAGAATATTCTGTGGCCCTCTTGTGCACACAATAAAGCTCAGACTCTTAAAATATTTTAATTATTATTTTAAAATGTGTAAAATATATATAACATAATATTGACCATCTCAACTATTTTTAAGTACACAGCTAGTCCAGTGGCATTAAGTACATTCATGTTGTGTAACCATCACCACCATCCATTTCCAGAATGTTTACATCTTCCCAAACCAAAACTCTGTTCCCCTTAAACACTAACGTCCCATTCTCTCTCCCCAGTTCTGGTGACCTCTATTCTACTTTCTGTCTCTACAACTTTAACTACTCTAAGGACCTCATATATATGGATCATACAGTATTTATCTTTTTGTGACTGGTTTATTTCATAATGTTCTCAGGGTTCATCCATGTTGTAACATGTGTCAGAATTTCCTTCCTTTTTAAGGCTGAATAATATTCCACTGTATGTATAGACTACATCTTATTTATCCATTCATCCATCGATGGACAGTTGGGGTGCTTCCACCTTTTGCTTATTGTAAAGAACGCTACTATGAATACGCGTGTGCAAAGTTCTCTTCGAGACCTTGCTTTCTATTCTTTTGGGTTTATACTCAGAAGTGGAATTGCTGGATTATGTGGTAATTCTATGTTTAACTTTTTGAGGAATCACCATGCTGTTTCCCACAGTGGCTGCACCATTTTACACTCCCAACAGTACACAGGAGTTCCAATTTCTCCACATCCTCACCAACACTTGTAAGCTCGAATTCTTTATGTGGCGTTCAGGATCCTTCAGGACTGTGCCTCAACCCAACCCAGACGGATCTGTGGATGAACAATTAGGAGGCTGGAGAGAAAGGAGGAGCAGTGAATTGCTAGTGGAAGTGGGAGGGTGGCAATGAGTGGTGACAGTGGGGTAGACTGGCAGGTGGGTGGGATGGGGGAACAGCGGGGTGTCAGTGGGTGGGTGGGTGGGTGGGTGAGGGTTGATGAAGTGGAGGAGGACAGGTATCACTTGGGCTACAGTAGGCCACCCCACACTCATCCCCAACCTTGGAGTTCCTCACTCCAGTCCTCTTGTGAAAAACCCTTCTTCTAGGTTAGGGATCAGAATGCACTGAAGTCCAATTTGTGGGTGAGGTCGATCACGTCTTATGGCCAGAGATGTGGCACTGCCCCCAGCCCCACGGTCATTCCCTTGGCTACCACTCCGTCACCTGGCAGGTCTCACTGGTATTGTGGATAGCTTCAGGCCAGATCTCTCTGTGCAAGTCACACAGGCAGCAAAAGCTGGGTGGTAAATAGGATTCGGGCATTATCAGTGCTTAAAGTAGGCAGTCAGCAATTAATTATGGCTCCCAGGAAGAGACTGGATCATCATAGGGGTGCCCCAGGCACTGACAATCGATCCATCTGCAGATGCAGGCAGAATGTACAAACTGCATGAGACTTCTTAGTTCAACACAATTTGTAAAACCCTGAAGGTGCAAATGGGCTGACCCGTCCTCTCACTGGGCGTGTGAACTGGGTCTAGCCAATCAGAGCTACTCATGGGCCAGAATAACTGGTTCAAACAGAGATATATGACGTGAAGTTAGCCCATGAAATCACACGTGCTGACCAAAGGCACTCTCTTTCCACCACGGTTGCCCACCTGGTGAGCCCAGAGCTGCTGGCAGCCATCGTTAGCCTGCATTTGGGAACAGCCTGCCTGAGAATTAAGCCCATGCAAAGGACAGAGAAGGAGAAAGACAGATTCCTCATGACCTCATGGAATCCCTGGATGCACACTTGGACTTTTCTATTATATGAGCCAACCAGTTCTTTTCATTGCTCAAGCCAGTTTAAGTTACGTTTCTGTCATTTATAATGGAGAGGGGCCCGCAGCCAAGATTGTAGGCTCAGGTATTTCTCAGGTGGCTTTCAGCTGGATGCAGCAATGATGCTGGAAAGTCAATTTGTCAAACTAAATAATAAGACCCCAAGTGAGCTGGTAGACAATCCTGGCTCCAGCACTGACAGCTGAGTCTGTGGGCGAGTGACGGCTCTCAGCTCTCTTTGGCCCCAGGTCCTCCTCTGTACTGACGATGCTACCAGCTTGTATCAGTATCACCTGGGTTGTGCTGCAGAAGCAATTCCCCAAGTGCCCATGGCACCACTGAGCTTTGTTCTGTGCCCCATGCCCAACGCAGACAGGCTAGAAGCTCTGCTGTCCACATCATCACTCTAGGGCGACATACCCAGCCCAGGTGTGATCTAAGCCACTTTCACTGACAACCCACTGATAGACCAAAACAAGGCACACACCCTCACCCAGCCCACTTTGAGAAAGGCCACACGTGTCCACAGAGCAACACCGTCTGACACGCTGTTGGGTCTCCGGGAAGGCCCCAAAGGGGTGCAGTGGAGCCAAGGTCCCTGGGTCTGCAGGAGCCTCCCAAGTGGTCTCGGGCCTCCTCTGGTCTCTGGCCCACAGCCCCAATGTACAAATCAGATATTGCCCTCCTTGCTGCCCAAAGAGCTCAGAAAAAGCCTGCTTGCTCCTGTTCAGGCCTGAGGCCCACCCCTGGGTCTGTCCTCCTCGCACACTGCCCACTCAGCGTGCCCCTTTCGTTCTTGCCTCAGGGAACACTCTTCCCAACACCAGCATGCCTGCCCCTTCTTGTGCCTCAGGTCTCCACGCCACTGCCCCTCCCCAGACGGCCCTCCTTGTCCACCTGGCTGCCATTGTGTCAAGTGCCATTGTGTTTTCTTCACACATACCCCCGATGCAGTTAGCTTAGTGTTTATTTAGCCTGGCCTACTATTTTATCCCTACTCACGAAGTCCATGTACTGTCGTCTGCAGCTCCATCACCAGGGTTTAACAGTGCTGGCACAAAGGGGCTCAGCCAAATGTGCTAGAGCACAGGCCAGCTTCACTTCTCTTCCACCCAGACACCCCCATCCAAATGCCCTGCTTGGAGCAGCTGGCAGCCCTGGTATTAATAGCTGATGGTTTTAATACCCTCGATGAGCTGCTGAGCCTGCAATCAGTCGCCTGCCTCCTTCCCGCACTACTGACTGTATAATTAATGCTTGATCACTGCACAGTGAGTGCTGATTGCGGCTCAGAGACCATTGCCCGATTTCAGGCTGGTGGGGCTGGAGCCCTGGGCAGTCTAACAAGGGGAATTGAGGCAGGACTGATTGTGCTGGAAAGCTAGAGGGGGCCAAGCTGTGAGAACAGTCCATGTCACACCCCAAATGGGACAGCACTGCTAAATTTGTTTCTGAATCAATTTCATAGTGATTACACTGTCCTTTTAGTAATTGAGCCTGGCGCTGAGCATGAAGCCTGCAGCCTCGGCTATCAGGACAGGCCCATTTTGGAGCAGGCGGTATTATGATTTATGGCCTCCTGTCAGAGCCCTCAGAATGGAGAGATATCGCGGGAAGCCGGAGCGCTGCCAGCACTCTCTGGGAACCTCCCTCCTGATATGCTGTGGCCGGCTTTCCGTCCAGCTCTGCCCCTTACCACTGTGCGGCCTTTGGCAACACCTGTGTGTCCTTCAGCATCCTGTCTGTATGTTGGAGATATCACTGTGAGGTCCACACCAGTTTTCACTTAGCTCTGACAGTGGCTGAACTCACTTGGACAATCAGTCTCTGTCATTGTCACTGCCTGGCGGTAGCCTACAGATCAGGTACAGAGCAGAAAGATACACTGTTTGGTGTCATACCTGTCACGACACAAGCCTGCTTCATCCAAACGATCACATCTGACCCCCGCGCCCACCCTCTGGGGCAGGACTGACCATCTCTGCTGGGCTGTGGAGGAAACTGGCCCAGAGCCAGCAAAGGCGGCACCAACACCTTCTCCATTAGGAAAGTGTCAAAATTTTCACGGAATGCAACAGCAGGGTCTGTGCCAAAAAAACCAGTATTTCCTAAACGGGGTTCCTCCGCTGCAAAGTCCCCACAAGAGTGCTCCTGGCCAAGAAAGGCTGAGACGCGCACCTCTAAGCCCTTGCTGTTCAAGGCAGGGTCCCAGGACTACGGCTTCAGGTCCCCAGAGCTTACTGGCTATATAGTACCCGGGCCACCCTAGGGACAACTGGACCCCGAGGGGCTCAGGCCCTGGTGTTTTCAAGCTCAGCAGATGATTTCAAAGTGCCTCCGACGTCCAGGACACCTGCAGACTCCCGGCACGCAGCAGCAGTGTGATCCTGGCCCAGGCATCACAGCACTGGGGCTGCTAAAACACTGGAGGCCAAGAACTGGCACCTGCGGTCACTCTGGGCTGCTGCTGTGCACCCTGCTGAGTGCCATCAGCACTCAGGGCCTGGCTGCACCCTGTGGGTAGGGGGCCCAGCATGGCCCAGGAGGCGCTGCTCTGAGGTTGGGATGGGCTTGCAGTCTCCCACCCCAGACCACCGCCCAGCAAGGAAAGCCCAGAGCCGTGAGCTTTAGCAAAAATGTTTAATCTCTCCTTAATGTGTGTGTATATTTACAAGTACTAAATCTGAAGAACAGTAAAATAGGAAATAGCCGTGTATTTACACAATCTGCAGCTGAGCGCCCATCAGCCACACTGCTCCTGCAAGAGGCAATGGTGAAGGGTGGCTCAGGCCGGCCGAGCAATTGCTCTTCTTTTGGGTGGGGGCCCTGTGGCATTAAAAGACAGCTAATTGTGGGCTTTGTCTTAAAAATATCTCTCTAAATATATCTATTCTAGCTTGTGTAGCACCAACGACATGAGCCATCACATCCAGAACTGGGAGAAAAACCAGGGCAGAGGCTCTCAGCAAGGTCAGACCAGGAAGAGTGGGCAAGACATTAGGGACCCTCAGTCTCAAGGTTCTCCCAGCCCCTCTGCCCTGGGTCAGGGAGTGCAGGGCAAGCTCGAGGTATATCAAGAGGCCCAGCTCCCAGACCAAGGCATGAGCCACATGGGCACTCCTGAGACGTGTGGGGGAAAGGGTGCCAGGGGCGGCCCAGAGCAGGGCAGGCCATAGCAGCAGTACCCAGGATGGGTGCCCCTGCACAGCACCCAGTGCCGTGGCCCAGGCCTGAGACTGCAGAGGGGCCTTTGGGATAGTTGCACCCACCCTCATTGCACACAGCAGGGCTCCAACCTCAGGCTCCAACCTCAGGCTCCTACAATCCCCGAGGCCAGTGCCGGAATTTGAGGTCAGAACTCCTGGCAGGACAATGCCTGGGGGGTGATGGTGGGGTGCCTGGGCCCAGTGCCTGGAGTGCCAGAGCTGGGAGGGCTGTGTGAACGAGTGACAAGAAAAACTTGGAGCCCAACTGTGCAACCTGGCAGGAAGAAGGTGCGGGACCTGCTGCAATGGGGAGACGGCAGGCCTTGAATCAGCTCAATCAGCTCCCATGTAAACAGATATTGCTAAAGTGCTTGCGCCAGGCGTGCGCTGTGGAGTGGGCCACACACCCTGCAGGGCCGGCAACACCCCTCCTCCTCCCTCACCACACTCAGCCTCTTGAGGTGAGCATGGCGGCCGGCTCTCTGTGGGATGGGAAGCCTTAGGAATGGGGGTTGGGACTGGATTCTGAAAGAGGGCAGTGTAGGAGCGGAGGAGCCCCAAACTGACCTGTGTGGGACTGGAAGAACGGGGCTTCAATTAGAAGCCAACATCCATGGAAGACTTTAGGGGAAACTGAGGTCTGCACCCACACATGGCCAGATGGCATCCGATACGAGGCAAGGGTGCATCCACGACTGGGAATCCAGGCCAAAGCAGTGGCAACCACACACATGCCCTGCTCTGGAGTGAGCAGCCTCAGCTCTGGCCCCCCACGTCGGCCCGGGATGAACCCACACAGCTGTGCTGGGGTCAGGGGGCTGCCCGAGCTCGAGCTGCTCACCCACAGCAGTGGGAGGCCGGGGCCCTGCTCAGTTCCAGGAGCTTCCCGAGTCAGGAGTTGTCGGATTTCATGCCGCTCCCCAATGCGAAGGATCAGACCGCACTTAACCTGATCTCCACGGTGTGCAGTCTGGCTCGCACTGCATTGGAGGCGGGACCCCAAGGTAGGAAGCTCGTGGGTGCAAGACTGGCCACAGTTAGCTGTCCCTTAAAGTCCATGGGAATCTTTAGTACCGTCAAAAATGTGAACTTGAAGAGGGGGTCCGCTTGTCTGCTTTCACAAGTGGCTGATTAATTAAAAAACATAAAAAAGGGGTCTAACAACCTCTAGTATCCAACACTTGCAGTTTTAAAAAGATCAAGTCAGACTAAAAGCTAGCACAGTCATGCAGGAATCCACAGCCTCTTGCCCGAAGCTCTCGGGGGGCCTGAGAGGAGTTCTCTCATTTTTACAAACAAAAACAGGACAAACCGCAGGATGAGGGGCGCAGGCCTGGGGTGCTCGGGTAGGGGAAACTGGCCGCCTGCTTCATGGCCACTTGGTATTGCTTTCCCACTTATTTCAAATCGTAAAATTTCTCCTCCTCCAGTCAACTGTACAGGACCCCACTGGGGCTGGAGACTGAGGCTAGAGCCATATATACATATACATATACATATACATACATACATACATATATATATGTGTATATATATATATATATATATATAATGTGTGTGCGTGTGCACACACATGTGTATGTGTGTGTGTGTATATATATATATATATAAAATAATATACAGGTTTTTAATTAAAAATTTGTTCTCTCTTGCTCACTGAGGGCAGGGTGGACAGAGCCAACCACCAGGCCCTCTGGTCACTGTGTCCTGCCTAGCCATGCCAGCAAGTATGGCCCAAGGGGCCCTGCCACGGTACTGGATGCCCGAGTGAGTGCAGCAGGATTTCTTTCTTCCCCCCTAAAAAAAAAAAAAAAACAAGAACAGTCTCTTGATGTCCCACTGTGCTTGAGGCGCCAGAATGCTGCTGAGATGCCAAACTGGAAGCTGCTGGAAGGTGGATGTGGAGAGCAGGGGAAGACAGAGAGGGAAGAGGATATTCAGGGCTGCTCCCATACGCTCCGCGCTGGAGAGCTTGCCCCAAGCGGATGCAGTGGAGAATAAATAATGGGAATGTGCACTCATGACCGCTCGGAGCCCCAGGCCCCAGTGGCTCCCAGAGGCACAGCCCTGAGGACACAAAGGGAGTTGCTGAGTCCTTCTGGAAGTCACTTGGGAGCTGTGAGCACTGCCTTCCTGCAGCCCTTCCATAGGAGGGAGCTGGGGGCCTCTCTCTGGGCAAGGTGGATGTGGTACTTCTGCCTCCACCGCAGACAGCACGCGGTGAATCGGAGGATGGTGGTGGCGGTGCAGCAGAGAGCATGAGGGTGCCAGACGTGGCAGGCAGGCAGGCAGCAACAGCCCACACTGACTCGGGCTCAACTTGGCCGGACCTGGCATTCAGCCTCCTCCAGGCTGCCAGCCAAGCCCTGGCCCTCGGTGTCTACCTGTGAAGCTGGGGAGGCTGACCCCTCCCAGCCCCATGTCCTGGCCCTTCTGGCCTCAAGACAACCAGACTGGGTCCCTGCTCCCGGAGAGCTTGGCCTTACCCTCAGGTTTTCTTTAGCAGTCACCCAAGTTCCTCGAGAAGGCCTCAGCTGCACCTGGGCTCCGCTAGCCCTGGAGCCAGCAGCTCCGGGCGCAGAGGGTGCTGCAGGCACTGTCTCACCCACACCAGTTAGCACTAGGACCCCCTGCCAGGTGGAAGGGGGAAGGGAGGGCCGGGAGGACGCTGGCCTGCACACCTGCCCGAGCGCACAGGCACTCTGCACAGATGAGGGAGGCTGCTTCCCAGGGCCTCCTAGCTTTGGCTGCTGGTCGCAGGCCTCCCTTGCAGGCCCTCTCACTCATCTCCTGCTGGGCAGTGACCCGGTGGCTCAGCTGCTCAGGGCCATTGTGTCCACCACCTGCTCCAGCTTGCTTCGGAGCCGCTGCCGCCGAGCCTGCTCGTCCTTCTCCAGGGCCGTCAGGATCTGTGGAGGCGGGTGTGGGCATTAGTGGGCCTGGCCAGGGCTGCTGCTCATGTGAGACCAGTACTTGAAAGCTTGGAGGGTCGTACCCAGGGGGCATACGATGTGGCTGGCCAGGGCTGGCAGGGACTCTCAAGCAGATGCCCAATTCCATTTCTTCCATTCTCAGCTGAGGGACCTGGGTTTTCAGCCTAGACCCCCAGGACCCCAGGGGGACCAATGAGTTTCCCCAGTCACTATTCCTAACCTCAACCCCCAAAATACCAGCCCCAAACAGGGCTCCGGTCATAGCCAATCCTTGTGTCTCCTTGGTGCAGTTCCCCATCTGTCAATGGGAGCAGGGCCTGGCTAGGGCATGTTGCCACCCACTGGAAGCCCCCTCTACACTGCGACTCAGCCTGCTACTTCCAGCCCCCCGGGAAGCAGGGGCACCCAGAGCACGTACTCCCGAGGCCCACTGGCGCATCAGCTCCCCGTCACATGGCTCTGCTGCCGTCTCCCTCCACCCCACTGCCCTAGCTTCTCTGTGCCCCCTTACAGTGGAGCCCGTCAGAGAACCTCTGGCAGGCTCTGGTCCCCAAGCCACAAGCAGTATCACCAGGTTACCCAAGATCTGCTGCTTGTCCTTCTCAGCCAAGGGACACCCAGCACCTGCCCCATCTGCCTCTCGGTCACGGAGCTCGGCCCATCCCCATCCTGCTCTGGACTCATCTCCAGGGCCTCATAGTCTCCTCCAGTCTCAGCTGAACATCCTTCGCCACCACCTGTTGCTCACTTGGCCTCAAGTCTGGAGTCACACCCCATAGCCAGTTGGACAGCAAGTCCTGACCCCTCCCACCCATGGCCCATCACCACGGCCACAGCACCTAGGTGATTCCTGCCTCCCGCTCACGCTGGGCACCCAGCAGGCAGATCACCGCTCTGGCTCTAAACCCGGATGGGCCGTCTCACTTGGTGGAAAGCCCAAGTTCCCCAAGGCCTGCAAACCTAGTGACAGGCCCCTTGCCTCAGCCTCGCTTTCCCCACCTGGCACAGCTGATTTAGCCTTTAGCCTCGTGGACTCCATGGTAACCGCAGCCAGGCTCACTCTGGGCTCAGGGCCTTGGCAATTGCTGTGCCCACACCCATTGTGCCTCTCTGGCCCTGCGTGCCCTGTCCACTTCAGCCCACAGTCAGTCCTCCTTCCTCAGACATCTCAGGGAGCCCCAGCTCTGTGCAAGCAGACGGCAAGCAGGCCTCCTGAGGTCTCCCTCCAGGTTAGCAGAAAAGAGACTAAAAGAGGAAAGGTCTGGTACCCCAGCCCCGGGAGATGTCCTGCCAGGCTGATCAATCGCATGATGGTCCCTCAGGGGACAGTCACTCAGCAACCCACATTGTCCACCTTGGAAAACCACTAGCACATGCTCCCCCACCAGGGCACACCCCACGCCTCCCACACCAACTGGAAGCATGCTCTCTGACCTGCTGCGTCCCAGCCCGACCCTGCTAAACCTGGCGGGCAGTCACACCGCACTGTATCCCTGCCCCAGTAAGCAGTGTGGCCAGGGGGCATGCAAGTGGAGAAGGCAGGGGCCTGGCCAGACCAGAGGCCCGGGAGGGTAGGCAGAGTGGAGGAGGCCCCGGGAGGATGCCCTGCTCGGCAAGGCCTGACATAGGGCGGAGCAGGGCAGTGTGGAACAGGGGGCTTTGAGCGAGGCGGGCGTGCATGTTCACCTCATCCTTGTACTTGGTGATGTAGGAGTAGATCTCATGCAAGGCGCTCATGCTGTTGAATTGGCTCAGGTGCAGCCGCGACTGCTCGGCTAGGTATGCACTCATGTCCTGGTCGCTGATGGCGGGCATCTTGGCTATGTCAGCATAGTACCTGCAGGCAGACAGCAGGCCAGGCCCTTGATATGAGCGGAGTCCTGGCCCTTGGCCTGTGCCTACCCCTCCACGCGCGCCTCACCTCTCCACCCAGCTCTTGTAGTTGGGGATGTCCTTGGCATAGAGCAGCTTGTTGGACGGCGAGTCCTTGCCCAGCTTGTGCTCAGACGTAGAGCAGGAGTCCATGAAGGTCTGGGCCACCACCGACAGGCAGGCGTCCGTGATGCTGCTCTTGTGGATGTCGAACACGAACTGTGGGTTCTTGATCACGTTCACCCAGAAGCGCAGGGGCAGGCTGCAGGCGGGCAGGCCAGGTGCACAGTCAGAGAGGGCCCCGGCGCCCCTTCCTGCAGCACAGGGAAGGGGCCAGCCAGCGGCCTCGCAGCCTGCCTGCCTCTGACCTTCACAGTGGCCATGGATTTCCATGGAGATGGGGGAACTGAGGCCCAGAGAGGAGTAGGGACTCTCAGGAAGTGAGGGCTGTGTCCTGCCACACACACTCCAGGAGGGCAGGCCCTCCACACGGTCACACGTGTAGATGACACTCACACACGTTCGCACCCCTGCTTCTGCCCAGCAAGGGCTCCAGGGAACACACATCCCCACCGACAGTTGACCTGTCTGCCCAAAATGCCACCTCTAAGAGCCATCCACCGAGCCATCCAACAGCCACGAGCCACATGTAGCTATTGAAAATGACAGTAAACAAACGAAGTTTAAAAATTCAGACTCAGTTGAAGGGGTCATGTGTTAAGTGCTCGCCAGCAGCCACCACTCTAGACAGCACAGACAGAGAACATTCTGGCAATGCAGACAATTCTCCTGCACGGTGCTGACCTAGACGATACTGCCTCCCCTGGGGCCCTGTGGAGGCCCCTCGAGGCCCATGGGCAGCCCAGGTAGAGCTAGAGGCCCAGAGCTGCATCCAGGTTTGAGAAGTGGCAGTATTTAGAGGCCAGCATGCTGGGAGGGGTGAGACTACCAGGGGACTAGGAAGGAAGAGGCCAGAGGCACAGGAGTTTCTTTGAAGAAGGGCCAAATGCTACTGGGGTACATGGTGAGGCTCAAGGAGACAAAAGCCTGACTGGACAGTGGCGGCTGGGCGGTGGGGTGCTGGCCACCTTGGGGGGTGAGAGTCCTCAAGTGTTTGCTGTCGTCACTACCGCTGTCGGTCTCTTCACGGCCCATGGCTGGCACAGGCCTGGCCCGCCAAGCCTGTTTCTCACACAGAGACCACTCACACCCGCACAGCTGTGCACACCCAGGGACACACACGGTGAACACACACATGCATGCAGCTGTGCATATACTCAGCTCCCCCACCAAAAGGACTCTTCCCAGTTGGAACAGAGGCCATACCCAGACATGGAGCTCAGGAGGTGGTGGACACCCCCCAGATGGGTGAGTCGGGAAGACCCACACGCAGAGGGGCTGAGCACAGCAGGGAGACCGCTCCCCCAGGCCAGCCTGTCCCCCGGAGGACAGGGTCCTGCAGTAGCTGAGCTGCCACCTTGCCTGGCTGTGCCCTAGTGCCCCGCCTGGCCCCATGTGGCGCCCCACCCTGCAGGTACCAGTTGCTCTTCCAGGTGTGGCGCACGTCTGAGTCATGTATTTGGTGCTGGTCGGCCTGCTCGTCCAGGAAGTCAAACATGTACTTGATGGCTAGAGGCAGAGCTGAACCCCGGTGCGCTGTGCTGAAAATGGTCTCAAACAGGTCGTCCACAAACTTCTGCAGTGTGCCCTGTAGGCGGGAGAGGGCACAGAGCTCCAGGGCACCACTGGCAGCCCTTCACCTGCGAGGTGACCTGGGCAGCTGGCTACACTGCCCCACTGTCCCTGCTATCTGCCACCCACGCCTACCTTGGTGGCCAGCAGCCGCGTCAGGTAGATCTCCGAGACCATCTTACTGCCACGGTCGCCCTCGCGCTGGTCTAGGTGGTCGTGGTTCTTCACCAGGTGCCACAGCTTGGTGCCACTCTCCAGGTCGGGCGTGATCATGGGCGTGCGCGAGCGCAGGCTGTCGGGGCTGCTGGCTGTGCGCAGCATGCTCTCTGCGGGCACCGGGCCATCAGCTGGCAGGCCCCCTGCACGCAGCACCCACACCCCATCCTGGCCCTGGCTGGGCGGCAGCCGGGGCCAGCAGCTCCCCTGTCTGAGCCTCAGTTTCCACATCTGAAAACTGGGGTCCTCAACCCCACCTCCCTGGGTTGTAGGGGACAGCAGGTAACATGCTATGTGTGGGTGTGCACTGTAGGGGAAAAGGTGCAGTCTCCAAATTGAGGGAAGGGCCAAGTGTCCAAGTGATGGTCCTTGATGTGGCCCTTCAAGCCTTTGCACGGCACTACCGCAGAGGGGCCCAGGGCAGGCGTCCTGTCGAAGCCAGTGCACTGTGCCTATTGCCCCCACCCGGTCCCTTACCGTATCTGCTAAGGGACTTGGTGAAGGTAGACGAGTTGGAGATATTGTAGGCGGAGGTCTGCTTGGGCACCAGTGCCACTGAGGATCCGTCCGTCACCTGTGGGCAGAGGGCCAAGAGACACATGATCCACCGTCAGGAGCCCCGGTGACACCCGCAGCCCTTCCTGGTGCTGTGCCTAAAGGCCAGTTACCTCACCACTCTGAGCCTGGTTTCCCTCTAGGGCACCTCCAGGACTACTGGGACAACCAGACGGACCCAGTGTGGGGCCCAGGAAGGTCACACATGTGACCCGTCCCCTTTTCTCCTCGACATTTGCCACTAGCCACAGCCAGGGGCCTGGGCTCCAGCTTCTGCACTGCCCTGGAGCCCTAAGGAAAGAGGCCAAGCTGTGGTCAGAGAGTGGGAGGTTGGGGTCACCTGATAGTGAGCCAGTGTGTTCAGCCTCTTCCAGTCATTGTCAATCTTGGTGGTGACGTCCTCGTCCTGTAGGATGATGCGTGCCATGCGGCCCTGGCGCCACTCTGAGGGGGAGGGGAGCACTGAGGGGTTGGGCCACAGGCAGAAGGCAGGTGCCTCCGCTGCCCCTCCTTCTCTGGTTTTACCTCTTACCTCCAAGGAGCACGGGCAGGGCCTTGAACAGCAGAATAACGAAAGCACGAGGCTCTCCGTCCCCTCTTCCCTCCCTCCCTCCCTCCCTCCAAGCAGCTCCCATCGTGGCTCACAGCAGGAAGCACATGCCCTGTAGGTCAGCCTGTGCCCTGCTGCTGCAAATGCCCACCCCGGGCAGCCCCATCCCCACGATACCCTGCCTTCGAGTTCTAAGAAGCTCTTCCAACTCTTCAGCCTGGCATGGGAGCCTCCACGGTGGCCCCTCCAGCTCTCCAGCCACACCTACCACGGGACTGCCCAGCCCAGGTCTGCCCTGCCTCCTCTGGCACTGCATACCTCTGTGGGCACTCCCACCTGTCTGGCTCATGAGCCACAGCGCCACCCCCCAGCTCTAATGCCCACCCTCCACCTAGAGTGAGAACCCCGATCCCTGCCTCTCCCCTGGACAAGGCAGCCCTCTAAGCACATTCCCTGATTCTCTCCTCCAGCCCACCTGCCTCCATCCTGGCCGGCCCACATCAAGCCCAGCTGGGATCACATCCCTACCCGTGAGCCCTCCCGAGTAGTCCCCCACCCCACGGCCTCTGGCATCCTCCACCCGCGCCCAGTGCCTGACCTGGCACAGGAGGCCCTGCTGGCACTTCTCCAGCTAAGCCCATTACCTAGACACGCCCTCTGGCACTGCCCTCTCCTCAGGCTGCCCACCTTGGCAGGCCCACTGCCCAGAACCCCGGCACAGCCATGCTGCCGACGAGCACTCACCCAGGTCCATGTCCCCTGCCTTGGGCCGCTGGGAGTAGGGCACCCCCTTATACACAGCATCCAGCAGCTTCTCCTTGACCTGAGTCACCGTGTCGCAGTTCAGTCCTTTCACCGGCACCTCAGGTGCATTCTCATTCTCAGGGTTCACACAGTTCAGGGTCTGGGGATGGGAGGGGAGCAGCATCAGCCCCCAGCTTTCAGGGGCCATGTGCACGGAAGAGTGTGGGGAGCAGGGCAGGGCGTTGGGCCCGCACTCACCAGTGTCTTGTAGTCAATCTGCTGCCGGATAAGCTTGTCCTCACTCAGGGAGTAGCGGGCCTCGCCAGTGATGGCATCGATGGGCCCCTTCTCCATCTGCTGCTTGATGGCGCAGTACAGCATGAAGAGCGGCTCCCCCGCGCACTCCTGCGGTGGTGGCAGGTGCACAGGCATCAGGCTGCAGCCAGGACCCACAGGGGCTTCCACCCCTGCCCATCTGCCCCCACCCTCCCAGTGCCTCTGCACCATTCCCACAAGGAGAAATGAGCAACATTTCCAAATTCTTTTAAGGTGGTAAGTAGAACTCTGGCTCCAGAGCTCACAAAGACTGTGCAAGAGAATAAATAAGTTAAACAACAGATCTGCTGTCCCTATGAATGTTGATGTGACCTTAGCAAGGAGGGCTAGGAGCATGTTGGAGAAGAACACGATGTGGCCAAGTGGGGTTTGTATCAAGGAAGTCTCCCCAGCTCAGGCCTCAACGGGTCCACTGCCCCTGTCCCCAGTCACCGGAGCCTGACCAAGGTACCAGCACTGCACTCTGGATGAAGCCCAGTCTCCTGTCCCACTCCCCACAGACTGACCGAGGCAAGGGAGGACCCTATGCCTCAGAACACTAGGCGTGACCTTGATCTGTTGGTTACCAGGGGCCCACCCAGCTGGGACCCTCACCCCTGCAGGCAGAGGGCTGCCCTCCCTGTTACTCGAGAGGTGCAGATGCACCAATCCAGGGCAGCTCAGCAGCACCAAGGTGCACGGGAGTCAGAGCCAAGGCCCCGTGGGGCAGTTCCTGAGCACTCAGTAAAGGTCTGCTCTGCCCCTGCCCTCCACCACCCCGCACTGCAGCCACCTAGTGTCCCACCTCAGGCCTTGGCACCTGCTGTCCCCACAGCTGGAAATCGCTCCCTCAGGTCACTGGCCCTTCTGGATTCCACCCAATGACCCTTCTCAGAAAGGCTCTCCCTGAAGACCAGGGCAAAGTTGCTGGCACTCATTGCCACCAGGGCCCTGCTGCAATCCCTGGCTCTCTCTCCTGTCACTCTCTTTGCTGCTGAATCCCCGCTGGAGGCGAAGCTGCCTGAGGGCCAGGGCATGGCTGGCTCACCCACATTACATCCCAATGCCCAGCACAGAGCCTGTGCACACGTGAGGCTCCAGACACTGCTGGACAACAATGCCATGAGTGAAAAGAGTGGTCGAAGAGGCTCATATCCTTACAGCAAAGTGAAGAAAGCTGACGCCAGAACTCGATGATCCTGTCTGCCCCAGGGTTGCCCCTGACTGCAGGCTCCAAGCCTCAAGGGGCCAGGCTTGATGTGTTCCCTGCACGGGCGAGGCCCTACCTGAGCACAGGCACAGGGCCCTTTGTCGCCTTGGCCACCTGATGGAGTTCAAGAGTAAGTGTGCTCCAAGCAGACAGCATGCTGGCCTCTCCCCGCCCCCACCCCAACTGGGAATACAAACAGCAGCTCTGCCCCATAACCAGATGCTCTAGGCAATTTGTCAGCATCTGTGATAATTAAAAAGACAGCCTAAGACTCTCCAGCAACATGCCTGTCTCTGAAATTGTTTCATTTGCAAACTTGGCTTCATTAAGTCACCTGGAAAGGAAGCAAGACGGGGTGTGGATTGGGATGCAGTGCAATTCACAGCCGCCTCTCTTCCTCCAAACCCCACCTGGGGCGAGCAGTCGGGGACAAGACCAAATACCTGCCTTAGGACTCCCCAGCTTGCACCTCGCAGAGGAGAAAGGAGCATCTCTGAAAGTCACAGGGAAGAGATTATTGGCCCAGGCTTACACAGTGAATAAGGAGAAGCCAGGATTCTAACCCAGATCCATCTACCTCTAAAGCACCTGCAACTTAAATGCCAAGTGTCCTCAGAGAAGGCGCAGGCTAAGTGGGATGTCTACTCCTG
Source organism: Rhinolophus ferrumequinum (assembly GCF_004115265.2). Lineage (NCBI taxonomy): Eukaryota > Metazoa > Chordata > Mammalia > Chiroptera > Rhinolophidae > Rhinolophus > Rhinolophus ferrumequinum. Next base: position 2,546,850 of record NC_046302.1, read on the forward strand.
GCCCAGCTGGCAGGTCCCCCAGTGCCAGCTCCAAACACTCTTGTAAAGCCTGCCCAGATGGGGCAAAGCAGGAATGAAAGAACTAGGAGGTCAGAAGACGGGAAGGCCCAGAACCCAAAGACCTCACCTAGTCCTGTCCTCTTTGGGTCTGTTTCCTGCACAGTTGAGGGAAAAGGATGCCCTCAGATGCCTCCCAGCCACAGCTCGGAATGTGCAGAAACTGCAAATGAATTTTCAAGTAAAAAAATCACGTAAGTTGTTCTATACTTCATGTTAGGACAAGTGCTTCTCCATTTCGGGGGGCAAAAAAAATCAAGTGAGATCCCTACCTCACACTGTATACAAAAATCATTTCTTAGTACAACACAGGAGCTAATAAACAGGAAAAATTTGTATTCAAAAGAAAAAAAAACCTCTATAAATCTACTGAAAGAAATAACCCTTTTAAAATGCAGGCAAAGGATAAAACAAAACATTCAAAGAAAAAATAAAAGCGGCCGATCAAACAAATGAAACGATGCTCAACTTGCTAAAGAAACGGCAACTACAGCAATAAGCTGTGAATTTACTGGAAAATTATCAAGCTCGCGAAGACGAAACAGGCTGAAAAAGCAGGCGTTATCCAGGCCTGGGTAAGTAAGGTTCTCACACACCGAAGTGGGGCAACTATTTTTTCAGGACAACTTGGCAGCATACATTCCAGTAAAGAATGCACGTGCCCGCTCATCTACAATCACTTTTCTGGAAACCCAGAAGCATTACCACGACAAGCAAAGTTTCTGGATCGGCATGCTGGCTGCGGTGCCGGTCACGGAGGGGGAAAAAATTCAAGCTCTCCTAACTCCCATCAGCAGTGTAACAGTCAATGAAATGTGCAACAGCCACACTAGGGAACATTATCAGCTATTAACAAGAATGAGACAACTGCCTATGTCCTGACCTGCAAAGATGGTCACAACACTTTTGCCCGAGGCGGGGGAAGCACGGTGCAGTGCAAATGTATGATACTACAAAGGAAACAGCCCTGTAATGAAGAAAAGGTACAACAGTGGGATTTCTTCTTAATATCGAAAGTATCTGTATTTATAGATATTTACTTCAGTTCAGAAACCAGCCTGGAAGGGCACACACCAAAACACTGATGGTTGTTGCCTCAGTCCTTTACACTCACTTCTGTGTTGTTTAGGTGTGCTACAAGGAGCACTTCTAGTTAAATTTTTGTTGTTGTTGTTTCTAAAGACAGCAAGGAAGTAAAGGGATTGGGGTTCTTTAAAAACAATTCGTGACACTCTTAAGAAGAAATGAACTACCAAACCATAAAGACGTGGAGCAACCTGAAATGCTCTTAAGTGAAAGAAGTCAATCTGAAAAGGCTACATACTGTATGATTCCAACTATAGGACATTCTGGAAAAGGCAGAACTGTGGAAACAATAAAATATCATCGTGGTTGCCAGGGGTTAAGGAGAAGGAGGAATGATTAGGTGGAGCACAGAGAATTTTCAGGGCAGCGAAACTACTCTATGATACTAAAATGCTGGGCCCATGTTATTACACATTTGTCCAAACCCACAGAATGAATGTACAACACCACGAATGAACCTCATATAAGCTATGAACTTTGGGGGATAAGGTTATATCAACCTGGGTTCATCAATTGTAACCAATGCACCAGTCTGGTGGGGGATCCAATAATGGAGAGGCTGTAAGAACATGAAATATATGGGAAAGCTCTGTACCTTCTGCTTGATTTTTCTGTGAACCTAAAACTGCTCTAAAAAACAGTCTATCTAGCCAAAACATTGACCAATGAATAAAAAGTTGTGTTATCGCAAGGAGAAATTTTTCTTTCCTTTTTTTTTTTGGTATCTATATTAAATGATGTATGTTAACTATACCTTTTGTGGTAATCATTTCATAACATAAGTAAACCAAACCATCATGCTGTATGCCTTAAACTTACACAATGATGTATATCAATTATTTCTTAAGAAAACTGGGACAAAATATAATACAGAGCAGTTGTTCCTCGGTGTCTACGGTGATTGGTTTCAGCCCCCCATAACCCCATGCTTAAGTCCCTTATATAAAACGGTGTAGTATTTGCATATAATAACCTAGACACATCCTCCCATTTATTTTAAATCATCTCTAAATTAACTATAATACCTAATACGGTATAAATAGTTGTACTTGTCAACAACGTAGAATCTTTTTTTCTGAATTATTTTTCACCTGCAGTTGGTTGAATCCATGGATGTGGAACCCACAGATATGAGGACCAACTATATACATAAAAGTCTGTGGCACAAAGTCAGTGGGCAGCTAATGTGGATGGGAACAGCCCAGGCCAGTGTCGGGCACCCCTCCCTCATGCAGTGGGTGTGGGCAGGCAGAGCCAGCACGGCCACCTCCAATGCATGGCCCTGGGCCAGTTCCTCCTGCCCAGCATATTTCCTCATCTGTATGGTGAGGGGACAAACAAGATTTGGAAGTAGGGGAGTGCTCCAAGCAAATCAAAGCACACCTTGGCCCCACTCAGTTCCTTCCATGGGACCCCAACTGGGGACAACAAGACTGGGCCAGTGGTCAGCTCCGCCCAGGACTCCCAACACTCTGCCTTCTCCTCCTTGTTTCCCTCCTTCCTGCTCCCTTGGCCAGGGCTGGCTTCCCTCTCCCTCTGTCCTCTACCCCACCTGTCCCTCCATGAAGCAGCCCCTGCCAAAGAGCCCAAAGCATAGCTCCGGGATGGCAGCACCCACTCAGCCACTCTGCCTGCGACATCCTGCATGGGCCATGCTTGCCCTGCTTCCTGCAACCTGCCCCACCACCTGCCATTACACAGCCCACATGCCCATTCCAGCTTCTCAGACTGGGTTTGTCAAGCTGAGTCCCCTTTCTCTGCCTGTGGAGACTCGGGAACAGACGGGTTGATGCAGCTAAGATAGCTTAGACCCAGTGGTTCATGTTCTCTAAACCTTGCTTCTCCTGGCTTCCACAGCACAATTTAAAAAGCATATAATAGACTGACGTCATAGGAATGGCGGCAGCGGGGAGCACTTTTTGTTCTCCTCCGGATCTTATCACAAATGGGACATCTATAACCCATCAAAGGACTCTCTGCTCATCACGCAGAACAGCTAAGAGAACCGTGTAAGGATTACTTGACGGTGGGCAAACTGGGCAAGCAGGGGAAGAGGGAAGGGAGCGGAGTGGAGACGCGGCCCGTATCTGCGGCGGTGGAAATGCGGCCGGCATCCGCAGCTGCAGAGAAGCATGGGATCCCAGGACGGAACAGAGACCACAAAAGCCAGGAGGTGGGCTCTTTCCCTGCGTCCCACTGCTGATCTCTCCCGCAGAGGAGGCAGCATATCCAGCGTTTGAGGCAATAACCTCCGCTGAGACCTCCAGCTGGGCCCTAGGTCAGACAAAGGACACAAACTCCATACCTGGGCCCCTGCCCCACTCTTCCAATCCTACCCCCTCCCTTCAAAGAGACTTAAACTGGCCCCTAAACAGAGGAGTACTGTCAGATTACAGAGGAGCCTTAGTGCTCAGGCTCTGGGAAGACCAGTGTACAGCTCTGACCCAGGGAAGAGGCTGGAAAGAGTGTGATTTTTGCTGGGCTGGGAGAGAAGAGACTCCTCCACGCCCAGCTACCACCTTTTCTGGCCTGCCTAGGGCAGGGCAATTACAACTGTGGAGGCACTCCCAGGGGTCAGCAGTAGGTGGCAGACGCAGCTCTGGGCTTTCAGCAGCTCAGAAATCTCCCACCCGCCACACACAGACACACACACACTCACATACACGGAAGAAGTGCCCTAAGACTCAGGAGAACTGGACACAGGGCTGGTGCTGCTACTCTCAGTGCGCATATGTGCAGGCAAGGGCAGAAACTGCACTGACTTTGTAGAAACTACCATCCAGACCCCTCAGCCCCACTCATCTAGAACTGCAGTCCCAACGTCACTCTGGGCACAAGGAGACTGGCTCTGCCTGCACAATACACAGGGGACTCTTTGGTACAGCAGAGGACAACCTGGAGATTACTTGGTGGGCTTAAGCCAGGACTGGCGCTGCTTTTTTCTTTTGTTTTGTTTTGTCTTTGTATCTTTGATATCTTTGCCTGTGTTGAGTGTGGGTTGTCGGCTGTTTGTACATGTGAATGTATTTGATTTTTTCTTTGTTGCTGTTGTTGTTGTGCTCGGTGATTTGCTTTGTTCTGAAATTGCCCTACACCAGGGCCCAGCTTAAGAGACACAAGATTCAACACACCCAGAGGCCAACTCCAGACCAAACCAGAGTACTACCGGGTTTGACCTATAAGTGACACACCCAGAGGGACTTCTCTACAGGCACAAGAGCCCATAGAGGCCAACCCTCATTTAAGTGGTCAACCCTCACGCAGAAGAATGCCCTGCGGTGGGCAGAGACAAGTTTCACAACTAGTCAGCCTAGGAGTTAACCCCACCTACTCACAAGCGAAAAGCAATTAAAGATCTTCTTTAACAGGACACTATACACAACACAAGAGTCACCTATGGAGCACACTCAGAGGAGAAGAACGACGCAGTGCAAGTCAAATATAAAGGACACATACTACATAAGATGACCCAGCAAGAACTAAGAACTCTAGGGGATCTACCTAATACATCGAAGCAAACACAGAGAGTCAGCCAGAATGGGGAAACAAAGAAACATGTCCCAAATAAAAGAACAGAAGAAACCTCAAGAAATGGAACTAAATGAAGCAGAGGTAACCAACCTATGAGAGACAGAGTTCAGAACACTGATAAGAATGTTTAAGGAGCTTAGAGAAGACATAAAGAAGGATGTAGAAATCATAATGAATAACCAGTTAGAACTAAAGAACACAGTTACTGAAATTAAGAACTCGCTTGAAGGAATTACCAGCAGGTTAGATGAAGCAGCGACTTAGAAGACAAGGTAGCAGAGATCACCCAAACGGAACAACAGAAAGAAAAAAGAATAAAAAACAATGAGGATGGCTTAAGAGACCTCTGGGATAACATCAAGCGCAACAACATGCGCATCACAGGAATACCAGAAGGTGAAGAGAGGAAGCAAGGGATTGAGAACATATTTGAAGTAATAATGTCCGAAAACTTCCCCAACCTGATGAAGGAAACCACCATACAAGCCCAGGAAGTGCAGAGAGTTCCAACCAGGATAAACCCAAACAGATCCACACCAAGACACATTATAGTTAAAATGGCAAAGCTTAAAGACAAAGAGAGAATCCTAAAAGCAGCAAGAGAAAGACAGAGGGTTACATACAAGGGAACTCCCATAAGACTATCAAATGACTTTTCTACAGAAACATTGAAGGCCAGGAGGGAGTGGCAGGAGATACTCAAGGTGATGGAAAACAAAGGCCTACAACCTAGATTGCTTTATCCAGCAAGGCTATCATTTAAAGATGATGGAGAGATCAAGAGCTTCCCAGAAAAGAATAAGCTAAAGGAATTTATTACCACCAAGCCAGCATTGCAAAAAATACTAAAAGGACTTCTGTAAACAGAAGAAAGATGAAAACAATCTAGCTACATATTTAAAAATGGCAATAACTATGTACCTATCAATAATCACTTTAAATGTAAATGCATTACATGCTCCAATCAAGAGACATAGGGTGGCTGAGTGGATAAGAAAGCAAGACCCTTGTATATGCTGTATACAAGAGACTCACCTCAGATAAAAAGACACACACAGGCTGAAAGTGAAGGGTTGGAGTAAGATATTTCATGCAAATGGAAATGAGAAAAAAGCTGGAGTTCCAATACTTATATCTGACAAAATAGACTTTAAAATGAAGAATATATTAAAAGACAAAGATGGGCGCTATATAATAATAAAGGGATCAATCCGACAAGAGGACATAACCCTAGTAAACATCTATGCACCCAACATAGGAGCACCTAAATATATAAAACAGATATTGACTGAAATAAAGACAGAGATCAACAGTAACACTATCATAGTAGGGGACTTCAACACACCTCTGAAAACAAGGGACAGGTCTCCCAGACAGAAAATCAATATGGAAACAACAGCCTTAAATGACACATTGGACCACTTGGGCTTAATCGATATTTTCAGAGCACTTCACCCCAAAGCTGCAGAATACAGCGCATGGAACATTCTCAAGTGCACATGGAACACTTTCCAAGATAGACCACACTGTTAGGCCACAAAACAAGTCTTGATAAATTTAAGAAAATTGAAATCATACCAATTGTCTTCTCTGACCACAGTGCTATGTATGAAATTAGAGATGAACTACAGGAAAAAAACTGGAAGACACACCAATTCATGGAGGCTGAATAACTTATTACTAAATAATGAATGGGTCAAGCAGGAGATCACGGAAGAAATCAAAAGATATCTCGAGACAAACAAAAATGAAAACACGACGGCCCAAAATCTATGGGATGCCGCGAAAGCAGTCCTAAGAGGGAAATTGATAGCTTTGCAGGCCTACCTAAAGAAACAAGACACATCACTAATAAACAGTTTATCTTCACACTTAAGGGATCTGGAAAAAGAACAGCAAAATAAGCCCAAAGGGAGCACAAGGAAGGAGATACTAAATATCAGAGAGGAAATAAATGAAATAGAAACCAGAAAAACAATACAAAAGATCAATGAATCCAAGAGTTGGTTCTTAGAGAAGATAAACAAAATCGACAAACCTTTAGCCAGACTCATTAAAACAAAGAGAGAGAGGACCGAAATTAATAAAATCAGAAATGAAAGAGGAGAAGTGACAACAGACACCACAGAAATACAAAAAAAATTAAGAAATTATTATGAGCAACTATATGCCAACAAATTTGACAATCTGGAAGAAATGGACAATTTTATAGAGGCGTACAACCTTCCAAGTCTAACTCAAGAAGAAACAGAAAACCTGAATAGACTGATTACCACCAAGGAAATTGAATCAGTAATCAACAATCTCCCAACAAACAAAAGCCCTGGACCAGATGGCTTTACAGGTGAATTTTACAAAACGTTCAAAAAGAATTATAATCTATTCTCCTCAAGCTCTTCCAAAAAATCTAGAAGGAGGGAAGACTCCCAAACACTTTTTACGAAGCCACTATCTCCCTGATCCCAAAATCAGACAAAGACACCACAAAAAAAGAAAACTACAGGCCGATATCTCTAATGAACATAGATGCAAAAATCCTCAACAAAATATTAGCGAACAGAATTCAGCAATACATTAAAAAGATCATACACCATGATCAAGTGGGATTCATCCCTGGTATGCAAGGGTGATTCAACATCTGCAAATCAATTAATGTGACACACCACATTAACAGAATGAAAAATAAAAATCACATGATCATATCAATAGATGCAGAAAAAGCATTTGGTAAAATCCAGCAGCCATTTATGATAAAAACCCTTAAAAAAGTGGGAATAGAGCGATCATATCGCAACATAATAAAGGCCATATATGACAAACCCACAGCTAACATCATACTCAATGGGGAAAAGCTAAAACCATTCCCCTTAAGATCAGGAACAAGGTAAGTTTGCCCACTTTCTCCACTTCTATTCAACATAGTCCTGGAAGTTCTAGCCACAGCAATCAGACAAGAAAAAGAAATAAAAGGCAGCCAAATCGGTGAGAAGTAAGTAAAATTGTCATTATATGTAGATGACATGATACCATATATAGAGAACCCTAAAGACTCCACCAGAAACTATTGGAGCTGATAGATGAATTTAGTAAATTAGCAGGATACAAAATTAATATTCATAAATCAGTTGCATTTGTATATACCAATAATGAAACATCAGAAGGAGGAATTAAAAAAACAATCCCATTTACAATTGCTCCATTTGATGGATACAATTGCTCCATCAGACTATAAAATACCTGAGAATAAATTTAACCAAAGAAGTAAAAGATCTGCACTCAGAAAATTATAAGACGCTGAGGAAAGAAATGAAGGAAGATACAAATACCATGTTCATGGATAGGAAGAATTAATACAGTTAAAATGTCCATACTGCCTACAGCAATATACATATTCAATGCAATTCCTATCAAACTACCAATGATGTTTTTCACAGAAATAGAACATATAATCCTAAAATTTATATGGGACCATAAAAGACCCCGGATAGCCTCAGCAATCTTGAGAAACAAGAACAAAGTGGGAGGTATAACGATACCTGAAATCAAGTTATACCACAAGGCTACAGCATGGTACTGGCATTAAAACAGACACATAGATCAATGGAACAGAATAGAGAGCTCAGAAATAAATCCATGCCTATACGGCCATTTAACCTACGACACTGGAAGCAAGAATGTACGGTGGGGTAAAGACAGTCTATTCAATAAATGGTGCTGGGAAACCTGGACAGACACATGCGAAAAAATGAAGGTGGACCACCTCCTTATACAATATACAAAAATAAATTCAAAATGGCTTAAAGACTTAAATGTAAGATCTGAAACCATAAAATTCCTAGAAGAAAATATAGGAAGAAACGTCACAGACATTACCTGGAGTAAGATTTTTACTGATGTAGACCCTCGCACAAGGGAAGTAAGAGAAAAAACAAACATGTTGGATTACATTAAACTAAAAAGGTTTTTCACAGCAAAGGAAACCATCAATAAAACAAAAAGGGATCCTACTGAATGGGAAAAGATATTTGCCAATGATATATCTGATAAGGGGTTAATATCACAAATTTATAAAAAACTCACTCAACTCCAAAAAAACCCAAATAACCCAATTGAAAAATGGGCAGAGGACATGAAGAGACATTTTTCTAAAAAGGACATACAGATGGCAAACAGACGTATGAAAAAATGGTCAACCTCACTAACCATCAGAGAAATGCAAATAAAAACCACAATGAGATACCACCTCACCCCAGTCAAAATGGCTATATTCAACAAATCAACAAACAACAAGTGCTGACGCGGATGTGGAGAAAAGGGAATGCTTGTGCACTGTTGGTGGGATTGCAGATTGGTGCAGCCACTATGGAAAACAGTATAGAGGTATCTCAAAAATCTGAAAATGGAACTACCTTATGATCCAGCAATTCCACTCCTAGGAATCTATCTGGAGAAATCCAAAACTCTAATTCAAAAATCTTTATGCACTCCTATGTTTATTGCAGCACTATACACAATAGCCAAGACATGGAAACAACCGAAATGCCCATCGGTAGACGACTGGATTAAGAAACTGTGGTATATTTATACAATGGAGTATTACGCAGCCATAAAGAAGAAAGAAATCTTACCATTTGCAACAACATGGATGGACCTAGAGAACATTATGTTAAGTGAAATAAGTCAGACAAAGAAAGACAAATACCATATGATCTCATTTATATGTGGAATGTAAAGAAAAGAATAAGTGAATGAACTAATCAGAAACAGCTTTGGAGACATAGAGGAAAAACTGAGGGTTGCTAGATGGGCGGGGAGTGGGGATAAAGTGGAAGGTGAGGGGATTAGAAAACAGTCCGTAATCACAAGATGGCCACAGGTTTTGAAAATTAATTTGGGGAATGTAATCAATAATGCAAAGATTTTGTAGGGTGTTCTATGGACACTTGTCTCATTAGGGAGACCACCTGAGGGATGATGTAGATGCCTGATCACTGCACTGTACACCTGAAGCTGAACAATAATCAATGTCAACTATATATGTATATACTTACAAGAAGCGGAGTACAGCATTAGGAATAGAGACAGTGGAAATGTAATGGCTCTGTGCGATGTCAGAGGGGTAGTGGGTGGGGGGTGGGGGGTTCACACAGTGTGAGGGATATAAAAGATAAACGTCTAAGTATTACTTTATTTTGTGCACCTGAAACTAATAAATAAATAAATAAATAAATAAATAAATAAAAGCATGTAATACACCACACAGTCTCACAGAAGTTTACAGGAAAGGCCTAACGTTATGTAACTGGCTCCCAGCTCTGCATAAAGAGAACTCCAGTGTTACTAGACACTCTCCACGGGCCTGGATTCCGGGACTGTGGAACCACCACCTGTGGCAGTCCCCCTGCCCCAGTCCGCCTCCCCCGCCCCACATTGGACCTCACGCCCACCTCAGGGCCGGCTTAACTCCCGCCCTTCCTTCATGCCCTTTGTTCAAACCTCACCCCCCCGCCTCACCCCGAACATCTGCCTCTTTCTCACATGTCCTGATTCCCATTTACCCCTCTCCCCAGACAGGCAGGCCTCTGCTTTGGGCATCTCTGAGCCATGGCAGCCTGGGCCCAGCAGCACCCTAAGTGGGTGTCCCTGATTTAGTAAGGACACGGGGAACGGAGGTCCGTAGCTAAGAAGCAACCACGGGGCGATTCAGACCCACCCTCGGCCACTAGGCTCCATGTCCATCACCCTGTCTGTCCAGAGCACCTACAGAAGTCAGAGGTCTGGGCGCCCCACTGCCCTCACCTCGAGAGAACGTCTGCCAAGCCTTCAGATTTCAAGGGAAACTACGTATCTGGGTCTGAATGATCTCCCACTTTCTAAGTGTGGGTGACCAGTCCAACTATTACATATGGCTGAAACAAGATCCACCTGGACCCACGTCTAGGCTGGGGTTGCAGTTTCCACCCCCTGCCCTCTACTCCATTTTGAGGACAGACACACGTCTCCAGGGCCCATCTTCTGGGGATGAGGGGCTTCCCCAGCCTGAGCAGGGACTTCTATGTGCAACCCCTCCCCACGACAAGGGCCAACAGGAGCCCCAAAATGGCTCCCCAGGCTAGCCCAGTGCTGGGTGCTGGACACATACATGTCCCCGTCTGGGTGTCCCCCTCCATCCTTAGCTCCAGGCCACGGGCACAGTACAGAGATCTGGACTTGTATCCAAACTCCAGCTCAGCTGAACACTGACCATGGGGTCTGAGATAGCTCATTTCAGAACTGGGGCATCCACTCCTGCTCTGAGGCCTGGAAAGCCTCATGCACAGTCAGGAAAGGGGCCAATGGGTGCACGTCATGGGGGAGTCCATGCTGAGGCCCCAGTCCTGAGCCACTCCGGGTCCATCCATTGCTGGTTTCCTGTTTCTCTCGTAGCCGTCCATCTGCCCCGACACCCTCCTTGATGTTCTCTCCTCTCAAGCCTACCTACCTTGAGGAATTTGTACAAAAGGAAGGTGAACCAGTTGGTCAGCATCTTCTCTGCCACCGACTCAGTCCTGGAGATAGACATGCGCAGGGGTGACAAAACTCCCACTACCAGCCCCACCTATCATGACCACCCCCACTACCTCCCCTTTCTTGCAGCACTAAAGGTCAGGCCTTAAAATGTACCCATGGGTGCTGAGTGGCTAGGGGGTTGCTGTAGTCTCTGAGCATGACTAAGGCCCAGCACTGATGGCCCGAGATAAGGCATGTCCCAGAGTGAGCCCCCTGCCCAGCACACCCAGGCACCACTACCAATCTCTGATCAGAGGAAGCTGAGTCTTCCTCCAGAACCCAAACAGCAGCACCTCTGGAGCGGAAACTCAGCGGGGCCTCTGGTGTCTGCAGGTAGGAGATGTGGGCTCACCGCCGTAGCAGCAGCTTGGGGTGGTTCTTGCTCTCTAGGTTCTTTTCGATGAGGTCGGACAGCAGCTGCTTGAGCACACCGGTGGCATACTCCATCTCGCCTTGCAGGGCCGTCATGATGAGCGAGGCTACATTCCCTCGGTCGCGCATGGAGAAGCTACGCTGGGCCTCCAGTGTGCGGATGAAGGTCAGCAGGAAGTGCTTCTTGGTCAGCAGCTGCCCGAACAGCGTCAGCGATTTCTCCACATTAGCCTGCACCTGGGGAGGACAGGAGCCTGCTCAGACCCACATCGGGGCACCCAGCATAGTCATGAGCAGCGGGGGTGGAGATCTTCTGGCAGAGGGGTTGTCCAGACCAGGTGTACATGGGCAGGGCATGGCCAGAGAACAGGCTTCGAAGATAGGTGACAGGTCACCCTGACAGGTGTCTGGGCCTCAACTGTCCTCAGCAGAAGGGATGTAGCCTGGCAACTGCCCGAGAAGCCTACTGGAGGCAGAGACCCAGGTGTACCGGCTTCAGTGAGGGGTGCAGAATAAGGGCCTGCTCCTGACACCCTCTCTGCGGCTGGCCGAAGGACTGGCACCTCATGCAGCCTGGCTCTAGCAGCTCAACACCCCATCTGCTGGGCACCAGGAGTGCACATTCATGGTTTCACTTTGTCCTTACCACAACCACCAACACAAAAACCACCCTTCCCATTTCACAGAAAAGGATGCTCAAAGTCCAGCAGGGCCACATGGCATGGAGGTGGGAAAATGAGGTGGAATGCAGACATGGCTGACTCCAGGATCCCTGCTCTCTTCCTTATCTGTATCGAGGCTTGTCAGGGCAGGAGGTTCCCTACAAGGGCGTGACAGAGGCCACAAGTGACACCTGTATCGCAGCACAGACGGACAGGTGACAGATCCCAGGCAGAACAGAGCCAACTAAGAGAGCAGCTAGACCAACACAGCAGATAGTAACATCAGGAGAGAGACCTGACAGGAGGAGGACGTGGAAGAGCCCCCAACACGGCAGCTATCCCAGGGAATGCCCTGGGCCCAAACCAGAGTGACAGAAAAGCCCTTTCAGGTTCAGCTCGAGCGGGAACATTGCACCAATGGAACCGCTTAGGAAAGCAGGCCCCCAACATGCGAGGGGTGCAGAAGACGGAACACCTTTGGCCAGAGAGCATGACAGTGATTTACAGAATCCCTGAATATTCCTTCCCTGGGACCTGGGCTCCTGGCCTGCCGTGGGGGACCCCAGAGGACATGGGGGCCGGCCCTCTTCCCTCTGGCTGGCTTGTGCCAATAAGCCTGGGTGCTGCCAATGTCTGCGGAGAACAGCCCAGCTCTCTGAGGGCCTCCATGATGTGTCAGCCATGTGTTCCTGCCCCAAACAGCCACATAAACCTCAGCTGGGCACCCATACCTCCCAGCATGCATGGCCCAGGCCCCTGCTTGGTAAAGCTTAGCACTGAGAACCACCCAGGAGACAAGCCAGGTGAGCTGCAGGGAATACGAGGTGGAATAAAAAGACCCACAAAACCTAAGCAGCCGGAAGGAGCCCTGAGAGCAGATGTGGGATGAGCCCAGGCCAGCAGCCCACCTCCATCTCCTTGAGCACAGGGTGGTCCTCAATCCCAGGGAAGAGCACCCTCATGGCGTACGTCCTGTAGTCGAGGAAGGGGATGCCGGCACCATCCAAGTCGCTGGTCAGCTCGTGAATGTCGGTCTGCAGCTCTGCAAAGGCTGTGGCCAGACAAGGTATACAAGGCAGGTGCCACACTGGCCTCCAGGCCCCCAACTCAGTGCTGGGCTCAAACCCTGGCTCTGCTGTTCACTGGTTGGGTGACTTTACGGAAACGACTGTACCTACTTGTGCCTCAGTTTCCCTAGTCCCAACACAGGGATAAAAACCCCTCTGTCTCTCAGTTGTCACAGGATTAGCCAAGACAAGTGCAGAGGAGGGGCAGGGACCAGGTCCAGGCTGAAAAGGGCCCTTGTGCCTCACACTGGCATTTGGGAGTAGAGTAACTCTGGGTGCTGGCTCTTCTGCCACCTGGGGGAGCCTGCTGCCAGCCCTGGCTCCCTTAGACAGCCTCCTGGGAATAGAAGGGGCGTGGCTAGGGGTGGGAGGCCCTGGGAGGCAGTGGTCCAGGGGTCCAGAGGCTGTGGGCTCTGCCCAAGCTCCCCAGCCCTCCACACTGACTACCCCACACGCACAGTTCAGGCCAGCTCTACACTGCCCACCCATCCCAGGCAGCTCTGCCTCTTTCAGAAACAAAGGCAGGCAGGGGCAGGCCACAATGGAACATTCCAGAACTATGAGATATCAACTGTGCAGCAGCCCAAGGGATGTGCTCTCTGATCAGGAGCCAGAGGAACGCTTTGTGGGCCCAGGGAGATGGCTGGCAGGTTTGAGAGGAGGGCCTTCATCTCTTGGGCGTGACTGCTGGGAGTCTGGTTATCTCCACCTGGCTGCCCTGGAGTGCCCGCCAACTGCTGCACCCGCACACGTGCAGGCAGATCAAAGCTTTGTGCACACCCATGTCAGTGGACAGTTGTCTTCACCCTAATGGAGGCCCCAACCTGCAGAACTCCCCTCCTGGCCCCCGCACAACTTCCTGCATCCCATTAGGACTGCCCAGTGAGCAGGCGGATTTGTCTGGGACCGAGGGGGGCTCCTGGGTCAGGCAGGGTACTGGAGAAATGGACACCCTGGTTCCAGTAAAGTTAACAACCTAAAGTCAGGCCTGTTACAGGCACGAGTGGTTCAAATCCCACTCTGCCACTTAGCTCCCTTTCCTCATTCAAAAACAAGAATACTGTTGGTGTCTGCCTTCTAGAGCTGTAGGCGTTCACTAGTCAATATCCGCAAAATGCTCGAGGTTGCGCCTGGCACCTCACAAACATCCTATAACTGTCAATTATCATTAGTGCTGCTTCATTTACCCTTTGTAAAACCCCAGACTCCTCAGACGAGGCTCCAAGAGGTACACAGAGAACCCAGGACCATGCATGGGTGGAAATTACCCCAGGCTGGCCCGACACTGGGGACCTAGCCATAAGGAGCCAGCCATCTCATACCCAGCCAGGGAGGCCGGCCATTGTGGGCCAAGGCTGCTGTCAGCTGCCTAGAGGCCACAGGCACATGCATGGGAGCTGAACCTACCCTTAAGTAGCCACTGTGCAGTCCACCACAGCCCACAGCTGTGGCCCCAGTGCCCACCTCCCTGCTGCCAGCACACGGTCCCACACACCCAACCAACAGAAGTGCCCTCAGCTCTGCCAGGCACAAGCCAGGACCTCGGTCACTCTAGCTTCCCCGTGAAACATCAGGCAGAGATGGGCAACCCCTGGGGTCACCCCCACTGTTCCAGCTTGGGGTGGAAGTAGCCCAAGGGACGTGCTCTGACACCCTGACTCTTCCCACTGACCCCCTAGCCCATTGGTCACCCATTTCTGATGTCTATGGCTCCTGCCTGCCAGAACCCACCTCACTCTCTGGAGACCCCCAACCTGCCCTTGGGGTCCACCCACTGTTCGTCAGGGACTTAAGGGGCACAGGCTTGCGGGGACATGTGAGCAGGTGCGACATCAGGGATTGGCCAGAGTCAGGCGCAGTGGGGAAGCTGAGCCTGCCCACTGCAGCCATCTTATCATCCCAGGGAACGAGGAGCCCCAAGATGAAGGGATTCCTGAAGATGGAGCTGACAGAGCGTCCATTCTGGAAGTAAGTGCACCTGGCACTTTCCATGTGGAAGCCAGTCTGAGCTGATTTCTGCCACTCACAGCCCAGGATCATGACAGACACATGCCCCATCTTAGGAAGATGACTCCCTTAGACTGAGTTCCCCGAGAACAAAGACTAGCCCAGCCCGGGTCCGACTGTGCTGAGGGACAGAGGCAAGGCCCCACTCCTCAGCACGCCGCCCAGTGGCAGGCATGGAGCCACCACCACACTAGCATGTGTATACACAATGCTAGTATACACATATATATATGTGCAGCAGGCTCTGCACAGGCCATCATCTGGATGCCACGCACGACCCCCCTGAAGTGGGCACCAGCACTGTGCCCCTCCTACAGATGAGAAACTCAAGCACAAAATGGTTACATGTCTGTCCAAGGATCTACAGCCAAGCTGGGGCACAGATGAAGGCTCTCTGGCTAAAGAGTCTGTGCCCTAAGCAGCACCCCACAGAAGCTGTACCGGCCCCTGGCTCCAGTCAGGCCCCTGCCTACCCCCCTGGGACCAAGCCCCATACAACAAGGCCATCCGGAATATTGAGAACTGAGTGGAGTTGGCAGTCAGGACAGGGTCTGGCTCAGAGGTAGCAGCAACCTCAGCAAGCCAAGCCCTGCATCCTTGGAACCCCCCATGCCCCCCATGCCCACAGCCCCGACAGACCTTCCTTGCACTCGAGGGCCACTCGGGACTCCAGGTTGTCCATCTGGAGCTGGAGCCGCTTGAGGGTGCGGTCGGCATCACGTGACTTGCGCTTGTAGGCAATGAGCACGGCCACGATGACCAGCAGCAGGAGGCCCCCACCCCCGCCAATGCCCACGATGGCAGGCAGGGTCAGCAGGCTGTCTGAGTACACCTGCAGCATGCCTGGCGAGAACTCGAAGCCACCGGCCCGGACCTGGGGTGGGGGTAGGGGGTGCAGACTGCTCAGGTGGCACAATGCCCACTCGGAGCCCTTGAGACCCCACAGTACCTGCCCCTGGCCCAGCGTGCTCAGCAGGGGATGGGGATGCTGGGGACCCAGGGTAGGTACCAGTCCCACTGAGGGGCACAAGGGCTCGGTGAGGACAAAGATGGGGTTTACACTGGAGCTGAGCTCCCTTTGGGCCAGAGACCAGTCTGGATGCCCTGGGTGGGGCCGGGTAGTAGGTCAAAGGCAGGAGGGACCCGCAGGCTGCAGCACAACTGCATGGCCAGGGACGCACCGTGACCTTGTGCTGCCCTGTAAGGTTGGGTGACTCGCAGAGTAGCTGTGTCTCTGACACGGTCAGGGCGCAGGGAGTGGAGCCGATGAGCACGGTGTAGTTAAGCCTCGAGTTGCCTGGCGCTGGTGGCAGGAGGTTCCGGCCCTGTGGGGGTGGGGGTGAACCAGAGTGCCCCACTGGCCCCTGCTCGCAACCCACCCCTGCCACCCGATACCCGTACCCCCACCCGCTGCCTAAGGCCCACCTTGAGGATGAGTGGGGAGCTAGGCTTCAGCTCCAGGAGGCCAGTGGGGCTGAGTGGCTCCAGCACGGGGTCGGGGAAGTAGAGGAAGGAGGAGGCATTGAGCACTAGCAGAGCACGCACATCATCCATGACAAAGCCCAGCTCGTCGGGCCGCTCCCCCAGCTCGGGTGGGCTGCGGGTGGGGTTGTCCACCGAAGGGGCCCGACACACCATGGTGGTGTCGTTGTACACCAGGCAGCTCTGGGGACAGGTACAAGGACACTAGGTTGGCTGTTCCTCTCATGGAGACAGGCTCCCTGAGGGGCTACAGCCACGCATGCATGCAGGGCAGCCAGGGCTGGATTCCTTCCTCGGGGCCTCCACTGCAGCTATGGTAGCTTGAGCTGCACTGGGCAGGGGGACGCGCGGGCAAGGGAGGACTCACGTTCTCCCTCTCGACACCTCCATACTTGGCCCGGATACGGGGTTCTCGGACGGTGGCCAGATTGGTGCCCGTGACTGTTAGGAGGGTCCCTCCACTACAAGATGAGAGGGTGGGGGTCAGGGGGTGAAGCTCTGCCCTGGCCCAGCACAAACAGGTAGGGCCAGAAATGCCACCTGGCTTCCCGGAAGACGTAAGTAAGCAGGTTACAACCTCTCAACATCAGAACTCCGATTGCAGCAACCACACCTCAGAGTGGACAGTGGTTCATCATCCTGAGAGCTGTGGCTTGGACATCTTATCTTTGTTCATCTTTTAAGAGTACAGCACCACAGAGATTAGAGGGATTTGTGTTGCTGCATCCATAGCACAGCAGTGACCACTGTCTTAAACTTTGCTGTTTCTGTTCCCACCCTCAGAAACAGACCAGGACCGCATAAGGAGAGTTTGGCCACATCCTGCCCAGCCCTGAATCACTATTGTAAGGAACCACCATTGTAAGGAAACTCCGTCAGAAATTCCACTGGTTCCTCCAAACAAACAAACAAAATATTTGGTGGTGGGACCGCACAAGAAAGGAGAGCCCAGTGCATAAGCTGGGTGTCTTGAGTGGCCTCACATGGCACAGGGGAGCCCCGGGGCTCAGGGCGGGCTGGGGCAGCCCCACCTGTTGATGCTCCACTCAGGGTCGATCTTCAGGATGGTGGGGTCCTCAGTGTAGTTGTACTTCACCTCAGGGTTGGTAAGCTGGGCACGGTTGATGTTGATGACAATGGGGGCGCTGCCAGGGATCTGCCCAGGGGGCGTCAGACACCGGATCTCCCGGGAATTCCTCCTGGAGGGGCCCAGGGTGACAGTCAGGAAAAGCTGGAGCTCACCTCCCAGCTGGGCTAAGTGTGTCAGGCTTCATCACAAACAGGTGATGTTTGGGCAAGTCACTCCCCAGGCCTCACGAGCCCACCTGTAAAACGAGAACCTGCCTCCAAGTGACTAATGAAGGTTATGGCCACTCTCCCATCAGCTTCTCTGAGGGGCCAGGTGTGTGTCTGCCCACCTTGGACCCCAGCCTGCCTCTCTCCTTTCACTCTCTCCTGCTTGGTGTTCGAGGGCTTGTCTGACTGACCCATCAGTTGAGGGGTGGATCCTGCCTGCCCCACTCACTCTCCAGGTGACCCAGCCAGCAAGCCTGCCCATGCCCAGACTTGCTCGAGCTCAGCCCGGGTGGGCACCATGAGCAGTTCTGTTGGGTGGTAAGGGGGCTTACAGGGGTCTCAGCGCAGCCTTGCAGCAGCCCAGTCAGTTGCCCAGGGATGGCTGGTGGCAAAGAGCCTTTGGGACTCTGACGTCCCCACCTGCTGCAGCGCTGTCTCCACTTAGCCTGTGCTTCTGATGCTGGGAGAGCTGGTGTGCCACGCTCAGTGCCAACTCTGGCTACACTTAGTGATGCACACGCCTCCCCTCTACGCTGTCCCCTGATGTGAAACTCAGGCTAAGTCCAGGTGTGGGCTGTAAACAAAATGAGCTAGCCAGGGTGGAGGGACTGGGTCACCCCGACACTGGGCAGCCAGCCAGTCACTGCCTACACCTGGGTTCCTGTCCCCTTAGCTCCTTCAGCACAGCTGGGGGGCCCCGCTGCCACCAGGCCAGCAAGCACAGCAAGGCTGCAAACACCAATAATTTGTCTGATGACGGGTAATTACTGCAGGAAAATATTTAAAGGGCTGCTCCATTATCATCCCTAATCTAGAATTATCCACTTCAAGCCTCGGGGCTTTTAAGATTTCTTTTTACACTCTTAAAATTTTTTTTAAAATACTTATTATGTTTCCAAGGAATCCCTCCACCCCAGGACAGGGAAGTTGTGCCTGATCGTTGGACCCAGGCCCTGCCCACCTGCCAGCTCTGCCTGCCTGCCTTTCCCACTCTAAGGTGACCTGTCTCAATGGTAACCCTCTCAGATTCTGATTTCTATAGCGATCACCCTGGCCAGGCTCTCCACACTCCCCTTGTTTCCCAGGCAACGGGAAGGGACATGCAGCCATCTGAACCAACCACCACCAGGGTAAAGGCAGGCTAGGCCTGGCCCCTCACTCCCTGTCCACACCCCTTACCAGGAGAAGGAGCAAGGCCGGCCGCCGATAGACACAGCCACATCACTGCCTGCATTCAGGTGGCTGCCCTCGATGCCAATCCAGGTGCCCCCTGAAAGAGGTCCCCGGGCAGGGCTCACACGGTAAAAGGTTGGAGTCTACGAAAAGAAGGAACTTGTTGGAGTCCCAGGAAAGACCTGCCCCTTGGGCCAGAGGCCTGTTTGTATCTGCAGCGATGCCTGAATCTGTGCTCACTGGCTCTCGGACACAGCCCATAGGCAGGGAGCACAGGGAAGCTGGAGTCAAGCCCCCGAGACGAGGAGGGAGGGAGACCAGGAGCAGAGGTGTGGCTGCACAAGGAGGTGTACAGGAAAACACGGAGCCCCTCACGTGAGGTGGCCTTTGGGCCAGGCCGGCCCCTGCAGAAAAAGGCCTCACAGCCCCTCAGCCCCCTCAGGAGAGCCCCGGGCCGGGTGGGGTGGGGCTTACCACAAAGGTGAAGCGCTTGGGCGACAGGGCTCGGAAGCGGGGGGAGCAGTCCCGCACGCACACCTCCACCAGGGCATCATGGGCCCGCACAGTGCTGGCGTCACCAATCTCACACACGATCCTGCGGGGAGCCAGGGAGGCTCAGTGAGCTCTGGGGCCAGTGGGCTGCAGGCCCCCCGCCCACGCAGGAGGCACTCACTGCTCGGCGCTGATATACTCGCTCTCCATGGGGCTGCACAGCACCTTGCCTACACGCACGCCCAGCTGCACGTCCTCGAAGCGCAGGCCCAGGTTCTCACCCATGATGGTGAGCCGCGTGCCTCCCTGCCGAGGGCCCGTCTCGGGGGACAGCTGTGGGGAGGCAGAGGCTCAGGCCGGTGAGGGCCATCCTGGGCCAGGAGGGGCTGCACACGGAGGCAGCTGGGCAGTCAGAGCCACCCCCAACCCTGGTGGCCCAGGAGGCCCATCTACCTTGAGAATCTTGGGGTCTGCGCAGCGGCTGCCACCATGGCGAGCATGCATCCAGGCGGCAGGCGAGTCATCAGGGCAGTGGGGACGCAGGGAACAGCGGCGCTCGGCCACACACCAGCCACACTCGAAGCGAGGGTCAGCTTTGAGGCAGAGGCCGCAGCTCTCCCGCAGGGCTGGGCACTTGTAGAGGTGGGCTGTGGGGGCCGGGGGGACACCGTCAGCTCGGCCCGCCCATGGCCCCGCCCCTGGGGGTTGCCCCACCCGACTCACCCTGGATGTTCTGAGGGTTATCGATGACAAAGTAGTTGTTCCACACCACTGACAGGTTCACAGGCAGGTCACTGATGTCATTGCCCTCATAGAAGTACTACAGGCAGCAGAGAGGGTGGTCAGGCCATGGCCCCATGGGGCAGGTCAGGGCTTGCGTGCCCCTCCTGGCCCACTCTGGGACTTGGCGGGGCAGGGTCTGGGGGCTTTGCCTGTCCAGACTGGCATTTCCAATCTGAAGCTGGATACCTCACAGAACCGCCTGCCCACCAACCAACCTAGGGGACTAAGCCTCTCCCGCCGTGCCCAGCTCTCCCTGCGTCCCCACCCCAAGGTCTTCCTTCCCAGGGGCCACAGCACCCACTCTCCAGCCAAGCCTGTCCCCAGCAGCCACACGAGGTATACCCTCCAGGGTGACTTCCCCACTTTCCCCTTTAGTCAGCCCCAGCGAGATCCCTTGAATGGGTAAGCAGGAATGCTCTGTGAACCTCCGTTTCTTTGCCAAATGAGCTCAGCAATCCCTGTGCTGCAACTGCTGCCGTGCGAGTTCTGTGACCCCCGTGCCCTAGGGGCACTATGCTAGGCATAGTCTGGCAAAAAGCACTGTCAGGTAAGGCTCAACCACCCCAGGAAACCCACTGCTCTCCTGATTACATCCTCCCTGAACAGATGGGGAAACCAAGGCCTGCCAGCAGTCACAGCAAGTCAGAGAGGGCCTCAGGACTGTCAACTCAGCACCACTCCCTCCACCCACCAGGGAAGGTTTTGGCTCTGCAAAGATTACCATCACTAAATCCACTGAACATGATAAAAAGCCTTGAAAATATCATCCTATTAGACCTGAGGCTCCAAACATGGCTGCTTACTGGCACTCAGGCAACACCCACCCACCTGATAGCGAGCAAACGCAAAGGCAGCTGTGAAGTTTCTGTCTGGCCACAGTGGATAGAAGGAGCTGGGTGCTTGGGCGCTGTTGCCCTGACCTTGGCCCTCTGGGAAGTACTGGGTGATGACAGCATGTGGGTGTTTCCACACATCCTCAATCTGCTCTCCTAACCACGCCCCAAAGACCCCACACAAAGCCACACGTGTATCCTGACACATCTAAGTTGCCCACTCCCATGTCCGACATGTCCTCTTTCCAAAGGTCTGGGTGGCTCTTGGCAGCCAGCACACTCAGGCCACCTGCACACTCAGGCACACCCGAGGGGCATGGCACTCACCTGGGGAGCCTGAAGTGTCGCTGAACGGCTGACTGTGCTCATGAGCAGAAACCAGTTTCTAAGGCTGTGAGGGTGACCAGCCCAGTCCAACAGAAGGGATCCCCAGAAGCCCCCTGCTGGCTCCAGCCTGCCTTACCGAGGAGTTCTGGCACTGTAGGCTGGAGCTATTGAAGCGCAGCGCGGTGACGCGGGTTGGGCTTCCCGGGATGTGGAAGAGACACTCGTACCCACGCTGGCCCGACTGTGGCTGTGGCAGGTTCCGGGCAGCCAGGGTGATGGGCTTCACCACTCCCACCGGCACATAGATCTGGGTGGAGGGTAGGATCTGCGGGCAGTCCTGGGGGTGACAAGGCTTCAGCTGAGCCCAGACTTGGAGGCCAGTGAGCAGGGTATACCCCACTAGAGCCCAGACTGCAGTATGTGTGCATGGCCTGTACTTCTGGGGGGAAAGCACCACTGTTCCCACTTTACACACTGGCAGACTGAGGACCTCAGAAATAGCCAGCTGAGCCAGCGGCAGGAAGCCTCAGTTCTGTGCTTCACCAAGCTGTGTGGCTGCGTTCTGCGCCCCTGGGCAGACCCTCTCTCCTCTGGGCCTATTGTACCCTGCCTAGTGTTCTAAGACCCCCCTGTTTAGCCACCAAAGGGCCTCATCTGGCCCACAGCTGCAAAGGCCCTTGAGACAGACGCAGCCAAGAATGAGGCGTTGGGGCTGCAAGCTCAGCTGGGGGCCCGGAGAGCATGTAAAAATAGCCAGAGCCAGGCAGAAAAACAGTCGAGGCCCCCAGGGCCAGCATTTTGACAACAATAACTGATGCAACAGCAGAGCTCCCTTGCAGCACACTGGCAGCAGCCGCGTGAGGAAACGGCCCCACGGGCACGCCACTGAGCTAGGCTTTAAATAGAGATGCTGAAAACAGGCCGGAATCCCCAAGGCCTGCAACAGTTCCCAACAGTGTGGGCCAAGGCCCAGCATCAACTCTGCGGCGGTTTTGGGGCCTGAGGAGGGGGCCTGGACTTGGATATGGCCCCTTGGGGGGCACTGGGGAAGCAGAGCCAGCAGGGTATGGCCAGGCATGCTAACCACTTACCCTGGGTCTGCAGGGTGCCCTCGTCTCCACCAGGGAGAGGCAAGTGACGGTGATGTATATGGAGGGCCACTGGCCCTGAACTCAGGGGGCCTCACCTATGCCGGCACTCCCCTTGCCACTTTGAAGGGGTGCTCAGCCCAGCCCTCCTGCTGCCTCCCCAGACCTTGGCTGCCCCTCCTGGGCCCCAAGCAGCCCAGGCTTGTCCCCGCCACCAGGACTTGTCTCACTGTTCCCGTCTGCACACACCTCCCGTCTGCACACACTATCTCAGTTGCCTGGGGGGTCAGCACCACTGTCAGTCTTCGGTGTAAGATCTATGCCCCTCCAGCTAGTCTCTTTGCGGCTGGGCCTCAGCACCTGGGGACCCCAGCCACGAAGAGGGGTCAGCTCAGGGCTCTGACATTCCTTCCAGGCCCTGTGAGTGGCCTGAGATCAGGCTGAGCTGGAAAAAGATGGACCGTGTGGATGAACACACCAGGCTCGTCCTCGACAGTACCCGCCTCCCCGCATTCGAGGGCCTTTGGGTCTGTAAACTGGCTCAAGTCTGGGAAGTGAGTGAGGGGCCACAGCTGTTTATACGATTCCAGACAGACTTTTATTCACAACTCTTCTGCTTATACAGACCAAGTAAGAATTCAGAAAACTGCCCCTCTATTCCACTTGTAGGGACACCATGACCAGGGCTAGTCCCTCCCAGTAAGGAGGTTGCCGGGACGGAAGGCACATGACCCTCCTATGGAAATGCCAGCCACCCCTCTCATTCCCGAGAGGCCGGATCCAGAATTCCTAGCAGAAAGTCCTAGCTGCTGGGTTTGGGCTATCTTACAGTGAATTCAGGGCACTCCACGTGCGACCTCTGCCAGGGCATCCACCCAGCACCAGCTGCCCCCTCAGTGCCCTTTCTAACACGCTCTGGTGGCTCCCACCTCAAGCAACCCAGGCAAATGTGAGAGAGCAGGGACGGAGCAAGGAACGGGGTTCTTGGGAACGCCTTCCTGTGGGGTAGGGAACCAAGGCACTGCGTAGTGAGACTGCTCCTGAGTGAGGGGTGGCTCCAGATAAGAAACCAGAGCCAGAGACAGGAAGGGGGCTCCTGGGCTGGGAGCCCAGGTCCTTCCAAACAATGTTACCGCGTAAGTCTGCATATGTTACACTCCTCAGAAACATCCCCATTAAACCTGACACTACAGCTTAAGAGGAAGCATCTGCAGAACGAGTCCATCCCCTAATAACCCTCCGTGGACCCCATGATCACCCCCGGGCCAACCCTGCACGGGCAAACTCCTCAGGAGGGGTCTGTACTTGCTGCCCCCCTTCCCCTGGACATCATGGCCCACACACATCAGCCCTTCTGAGGTCCCCAAAACCGCAGTGTCACTAACCCACTGGGATCAGTCAGTCCCACCAGCTTCCTACTGCCCAAGGGCCTCTGCCCACCCCCAGGACACCATGACCCAACTCCTCACACAGAGTACCCTCGCAGGGAAGCCCATGCCCACCCCCTATGCCCGCGGCTCTCACACCACTCGCTCTCACAGACACCCAGATGCCCAGGGTCCCTGCGGGCTCTCAGCCTGCACCACACTGCTGTTTCCTCCCATGATGTGCAACAAAGGTCCAGAGGGTGATGGTGGCGGGGTGGCCAGGGAGGCTCTGTGAGGAGGGGCCACTGCATGGCGGGAGCCCTGTTCCTCCTCTGCCCCAGGCCTGTCGATGCAAGTCCAGACCAGCTATAGCCCCCAAGGGCCCTACAGCTGGGGGACCCACACACTCTAGTCCTGCCGGTCCCACCAATAGGCATGGTGTCACTGCAAAGGAAAGGCCCTGGCTCCAAGTCCCAGCTCTGTACCTGTAGGATGGACACGGGGACCCCTGCCTGTTTCCTCCCTACCTGGCAGGTCCTGGATCGACCCATCCTGGTTCTGAGAGTCCGGGTTCCAGGAGTAGCAGCCCTACTGCTCCTAAATAAAACCAGTGCCTTGCCCAGGCTCCAAATAATTACTATCTAATCATTATCAGTTACCACGCAGGACCTCAGATGGCTCCAGGAGTTGACCAGCTTCCCTGCAGGTTAGGCTGACATGGTCCTTTATCCGCATGGACTCAGGGCACCAGGCCTATCCAGCCAGACATCTCACGCTCCAGGCTCCCACAGCCCTACATGGACAGTGCCCTCCCCACATCGTCCCCCAAGGGTCTGCAGGCCCCAAGCAGAGGCCCAGAGACAGGGGTTTGTCTGAGGCTTCTCTGCCTTCCCCGAGGATCACAAAAGAGAGCCAATGACCACCAATAAACGCCACTGGCTGACCTCAGGGCAAGACAGCCCTGAAGGACATCCACAGCCCACAGACTTCGTGGCTGGCATCCCAGCCCCCCACAGAAGGTCTCCCAGGCCTGCCTGGCGGCATACCCAGTTCTATTGCAATCCCGAAAACCCCGATGCCCCAGATGGCCTTACCTCGGACACGTTAACGCGGCCCTCCAGGAAGGCACAGTCTGCAGCGTCATCTGTGCACACGTGGCGGTATTTGCACCAGTGACAGGGGAAGGAGCCATTGACACATGACAGGCAGCTGCAGGGAGAGAAGTGGGGCAGTGAGGCATCCTGCGCCTCCCAGAGCCGCCACGCAGGGCCGCCCCATGCTGCCTCCTTGCTGCTCCCGCAGTGGTTATTCACAGGGCCACGCCACAGCCTTTGCACGGGCTGATCCTCCACCTGCTCAGAGGACTTCTGTGTCAGCTGGTCTCACCTGCTGAACTGCCCCGTGCTCTCCTCCCTCTTCACTGCTCTTTCCCCAGACCCTCGATCACGTGACAGACAGTCCACTCCAGAGCTAGCCGACAGAACTTTACTAATGATGGATATGTCTAAAGCCTACACCATCCACTACGGTGACCACTGGCTACACCAGGACACACGTGACAATTAGCACTGGAAATGTGTGAGTGGAACTAAGGAATTACATTTTAAATTCCACCTTGTCTTAACTTAGATTTAAATTTCAGTGGCTAGCAGCCTCCATAGAGCTGGACCAAGCCATAAGAGATATCCACCACCCCAACCAAAACACAGGCTCCACCTAGGAGAAGCTTGTCCCATTTATTCCGAAATGTCCCCAAGGCCTGGACAGGGTACTTGTGGTGCTCTGGGGCCTGCAGCCTTGTACAGGTGGCACTGAGGCAAATGCTACTGGCTAGTCTCGAGAACCTCCCAACCCACCAGCTACCCGGCTTCTCTTGAGACCCAATTCCCTCTAGCTCTGGAGTGTAGCCCCTGCCCCAAAGATCTGCCTAAGACAGAGAGGTTGTACCCTGGTAATAAAAACACTGAGGCCACATTAACAAAGGCAGGTATGGCTGAGGCTGAACCCCACTGCCCCTATACCCCATGCTGGCCCTTCCAAGCTGGGGCCCCTCCAGGTCAGGGATGGGGCTGAGGGTACCCCTGGGCCCAGTGCCGCCGGCCCATGGCAGGATGCACAGGAGGTCCTCAGCCTCTCCCGTTCTTCCTGCTGCTCAGAGTCAAGACAAGCAGCACCAGGGAGAGTTCCCACCCTGGCTCTCCGTGCCCTTGTCTCTCCATACCCCCAAGCCCCAGGCACACCTGGGGTGGCATGAAACAGAGAGGACCTAGACCCAGACCCCTAGCTGTCCCCAAACATCAGGGACCGAATGCCCTGTCCCATGGTACACCATTTCCCATCTAGATGATTCAGCAGCCTCCCATCAAGCTTCCTGCTTCGCTCTGGTGCCCACAGGCCATTCCGCTCCTGAGGCGAGTGGCGAGACACTCCCGGTGTGAATCGGTGCATGTCACTCCCCACCCACCCCACCCGCTCTGACCACAGCTCCAGCTTCAGGCTCATCTGGCCCCTCTGCCTGGCCAGCTGCTCTCACAGCAGGTATCACCTCTGTGGCCCTAACCACCAGGCCATGCTGCACTGTGCCCTGCCCCACCAGAAGTCAGTGCAAGAGGCTAGGGACACTCACGACTGGTGAACGCTGCAGTTGTAGAAGACGAAGTCCACGGATGCAAACTTCTTGCCAGTTTCCTTAGACTTCAGGTACAGCTTTACCACCCGCTGGTCTCCTGCAGGGAAGTACAGGCCCAAGTCACCAGGGCCACTCGATGTCACCTAATCCAAGATCCCCGCATAGGGCAATCCCCGAACAGGAAAAGACCTTGCCAAGGACCCTCCCAATGACCAAACGCACAGGCCCTGGTCGCACCCCAGCCCCTCTGGCTTGCGGACCCGATTACACTGGGTGGGCCCCCTGCATCTTTGCAACTGTGGTCCCTAACTTCTGTCTACACTGCCCTGACGTGGGCATCTTCTCCTAACCCTGCCACCCTCCTCAGTCACCATGTGACATCCATTCATTCTCCATCCCCAGTGGCAGCCCACCTCCCCAGCAGGAGGCCCCTGTGCTGCCCAGGCCCAATCATAATGTGCTCACCCTGGCCCTGAGTGATGGGCGCCACCTCCCCAGCAGAGGGCGAGTGGCAGTGGATGCGACCGTCCTCCAGGACGCTCTCAGACTCAGTGAAGTCCTCAAAGGAGCAGTTGACTCCGACCGAGAGATCAGGCACGTTCCAGGCCTGCAGTACAAGCTATGGCAACCAAAGCAAGAGGTGTGGGTGAGCAGGGTCTCGTCATCCCACCCCGTCCCCCACCCATACTGGGTGGCCACACTCACCGGGACCTGGGACACGGTGACAGAGACATTGCGAGGCTGCACAGTCAGCTGCACACACTGCAGCAGGTCTGAGGCGAAGCGCTGAGGCTCCTCTGCCCTCTCACAGGCATCCTGACGCGAGCAGCTGCGGGCAGCGGGGGCTGGGCTTGGCGCAGGCACGGAGCCCGCATGACCCAGCACCTAGCCCCTGCTTAGCAGGGCCAACCCGTGCACTCGGGGAAGCCCACCAGCTTCAGTATACCCCATTTTTACTGGGGTGGGCCTGGGCTGGTCGTCACTCAGCAGGTCCCAGGAAACCACCAAACGCAGGGCGCCCTGCCCATGGGAGGCCCAGACGAGCTTAGAGCGGAGCTGTGACCAGCTGAGGCGTACAGCAAGGCTGTGTGGAGCAGAGACCTCCTGCCCACCCCTCCCCCCACCGGGACTCACATGCTGTGCAGGACACACCAGCCGCAGTGGGGGTCCCGAGAGCCCAGGCAGAGCTCACATGACGTGTACTGCACACAGCTCTCTACCGGCACTCGCACCACCTGGCAGGAGGGGGACTCAGTGTCAAGCCCCCACAAGGCCCATCCCAGGGACCCTTCCAGCCTCACCTCCTTGGCACCACTGTGTGGCCCCCCGCCCCACACTCGAGGGATGCCCCCATCTCGGGACTTCCTCCTGCTTGGTCTGTTCGAAAGCCAGTCCTGGGTGACACTGCCTTGGCCGAGCCAGGCCTCTCCTTTGGGAGTCCAGGGTGGCGGCGGCCAGGGAGCAAGCAAGCTTGTACAAGTTAGCCACCCAGAGATGAACCACCTGGTCCAGCCAGAGTTACTTTCCCATCTGTCTGGACTCCAAGCTTCCTGAGAGAGCCATGGCTCATCGGTCCCAATCCTAAGCAGAGAGGCAGGTTAGGCCCCGCTCACCTCAACCCCGCCTGCTTGGCTCTGAGGTCCCCAACGAGGTGGAAGAACCCAATATCCAGAAGGGGCAGAGGAGAAGCAAGAGCTACCTAAGAGGGAAGGAAGGTCTTTCCCACCTGTCCTCCTTCCCATCCCTGCTCCCAACTGCCATGGGGTCACCAGGTCGAGCAGAAGGGCAGAGGCTGGCTACCAGTAGGCCAGGCCAGGAACACAAGCACAGGGCCTTGAAGAGCTGGGCCAGGCCAGTCACCGGCCGCATAGAGGTTCCCACCACACGGAGTGCTGGGCCAGGCCACAGTCTGAGAACTCCAAGCCCCAAATGCATGCCCCAAACCCTGCAATGACACCAGTATCCTGATAACGCTCTCATTCAAATATTTTCTCTCGTGGACATGAAGTCATTCAGGGAGGGGTGGGACTTCAAATCTGGCCTAAGGGAACCTAGGGTCAGCATGGACAGTGTGGGCCCATGGCGGCCATGCCCAGCTCCCCAGGGAAGGCCCACCCACACACATCTGGCAATGCAGCACCCACCTGCTTTTCCGTCATGGCGTAGAGATACTGGCGGTCAGGGCTGAGGACCAAGTCACGCAGTATGGGGCTGCCCTCTTGGGCGACCACACTCTCGTAGGCCAGGGCTGGCCGGCCACCGGGGTTGGCCAGGTCCACCAGGATCTGTGGCAGTGAAGGCCTGAGTGAAGCTGTGCTGATGCGTCTGTGCCTCAGCTCTATGCCCACTGAAGGTGAGGGCCTGCAGCCCCTCCCCCAACAAACCCCAAAGCCCTACAAAAACAACGCCATGGCACCCACCCCACCCCAAGCAGCCTACACAGGACAAACAGCATACCGGCAGGCTGGTCCTAGCCTAGCCCTTTCATCAGTCAACAGAAGCCACAGCCCAGGGGTGGGGGGGTCTCTGGAGGCTGGAGACAAGCACAGCCCCACACCCCCCACCCACCACCGAGCTGTGCAGTCATGCCCAATGCAAAGGTGGCAGGCATCCCTGCAAGTGCTTCCCTGGGCCAGGCTGGGCCTCCCAGAGGACGGGATATTTGTGGCGGAGGGGAAGAGGCAGCAGGGGCCTGAAGGGAGCATGGGAGTTTCAAAGCACCTGAGAAGTAAGACCCCAGGAGCCGGCAACGTGGGGAGCCCACAGTGTGAGTGAGTGTGAGGGAAGGAGCCCCAGCACATCCTGGAGTTGGGGTACACCCCAAGAGAAGGGATGGCGTCTTATCAGCATGGAAATATATTCCAGATACCAACTAGGCGTTAATTAGCCAGTTCTTCTCTGAACCTTGCAATGGTACAAGTATTTTTAGTTACTTTTACCAAACAAATGTATTTAATTAACAGAGACCCAGGGGGCTTTCCAGAGATGGGACTCGTGGGGCAGCTCAGCCCGTCTGGGCAGGCTGCCAGGGCACAGGGCAGCAGGCCCTGCTCAGGCCCCTCCCTGCTCTTGAGGGCCAGCCCACCTTTCCACCTCTACCTGGGGGGTGGGGAGGGGTCTGGGCCAGGGCTCAGCCCAGTACCCCTGCTTTGCACCCCCACACAGAAGGGACAGAGTGGGCATGATTGACTGGGGTGGGCTGTGGGGCAGGCGAAAGCCCCTGGCTCCTGACTCAGACCAGCTCCAACAGAGGCTGGACAAGGGTCGCCAGCCAGGATGGGGTGCTGTGTCTCTAGGCCAGAGGCTGCTGGCAATGAGACAGAGGGAGGCCGCATTCCTGAGAGCTCAGGGCCACCCCCACATCCGCTCAGCTGCCTCCCTGCCAGGCGATCAGGCTTAAGTCAAACCAGACCCAGAAGCAGAGCCTAGTGCTGGACAGGGGCAGCAGCCCTAGGTTGGGCCTGTCGCTGCCCAAATAGGTCCAGCCCGGCCTCTGAGAGCAGGGTACCAGGTGAGGGACCCCCAGCCTCCGAGCCCCTGTGGATGGGAACTGCATGGGAACTGGACAGAACCCATCCTGCACCGAGCTGACTCCCACAAACCTTCTGCCCTGTTTGGATGGGCAGCCTGCAGGCAGGTGCTGCTCACAGGGAGGCTGAGGTCAGTTCCTTGAGCCCGCTGGACCCAGGAGGGTCATCAGCCACAGGGGAGAGCCCAGGCAGCCAGGAGTCTCTGGATCCACACTGCCTCGGCCCAAGCCCTGGCTCAGACACCTCTCAGCCATGTGTTCCCAGTAGGATGCCAAACCGCTCTCTGCCTCAGTTTCCCTACCTGTCAAATGGGAATGACAGCCCTCCCCACATCAAAGCTTTTCTGAGAATTAAATGAGGACCGAGCCAGTGTGCCAAACAGGGAAACACAAGGTAGCCAGGACCCACAGCAATCACCAACCCCCAGCAGCCAGTCACATAGGTCTGGCAAGGCCAGCCTGGACAGCAGCCAGAGAACAGGAGACAGAAGGATGGGGCAGGGCCCCAGTGCAGACCCAGAGCTCCAGACCTAGTCTCAACCCAAATGATAGGAATCGAGACTTTGGATTTCTCCCCAAGATCTAGCTCTCCCCTGCCCCCATCCCTGAAAGATGCCTCTAGTCGTACCCAGAAGCCGAGGCAGGCCTGACCCCATGCCACCCAGTGCTACGGCCCCTCCCCCAACACCCCCGCCTGGTCTCTTTCACCACAGAACCCCTGCCTCTAGGGCCTTGACAGAGGACACTCTCGAGGTATCTGCTGAATAGGGACACTTGAGGGGCCGCAGCCTCTCCCACCCTGACCACCAGGGGCCACATGGTGCCAGTCCTGCCCCCCACCTGGCCAGGCCTGCATGCTCCTCCCCTCTCACAGGTGAGAGCAGGGGCTGAGGCATGGATGTCACGTGAAGGGGCGACCTCCACCCAACAGGGTAGAAGGGAAATGTTGCAGGGAAGGTCACATCCAGGCGGCACACCAGCTCTAAGGCATGGCAGGGGGCAAACAGAGAGTGGGCCTCCTCCCTGGGGTCCTGCGGAAGGTTGGAGAAGGGAGGCAGGCCATGCCTGGGAACCAAAATGCCCCACCCCCGGGGCCAGCAGCATGCCGACAGGTGGCACCCAACAGCTGCAACAGGGAATTTGCACATCCAGCTGTCCATCCACCATGCACCCATCTGTCCACCCACCTGCCCCCAGCCCTTAAACACACACAGGCAGGCCCCAGGGAAACAGGGCATTTCTGAAGAGCACAGAGCAAGGGGGGCATTGGGAGGCACAGCCCATAGACCAGAGGGTACATGTGACATGCGTGACAGGCCCCACGTCGTGCACTGAGTAGCCATGGTCCAGGCTTAGCAGGGCCCCTGCATGCACACATGTGACATTCGGAGGGTCTGGCTGGGAATAACCAGCCATGGGGACATGCGTGCTACGTCCTGGACAGTTTTCAGGCTATAAGGCTTGTGCAGTACAGACAGGTAAATTGAGGCTCACAAGGGCCCTGGACTGCCAGCTGCACGTGGGGACACAGAGTCTGCCTCAAAAGTGGGAGGAGGGATTCAGCATGCCAACAGGAGGACATTCCAGGGAGAATGGGAGTGCAAGGCAGGCACAGGGCCAGGTAACTGGTAGGACCTCAGGACACATGTCACTGGCAGCACATGTGCCAATGCCACTCCCACAGCTGTCCACTCTAGAGCCACCCACCTGGGAGCGACCCATCCTGGGGCAGTTAGGCCTGCAGAGCAGACAGGAGACTTCTGGAGTCCCCTGGTATTCCCCCTCGCCTCCAGCTGTCATCTGTGTGCTTGGCAAACCTTTTCCCCCAAACCACCAGAATCTTCCACGACTGGCCGCAACTGCCCTCCCTACCATCTCCCACCACAGAAAACCTCAGGGCCCAAACCCAGCCCTGCCCACAGAGGTCCTTCTGCCATGTACCCTTCCCCATTCCTGCTGAGAAGGAAGCCCTACCTCCACACAGGTGGCTTCAGTGGAGCTATTTAGCTTCCCTGGGCATGCCTCCCAGGCCGCTCCAGGCCTGGGGACCTACCCACCCAGAGGGCCCAGAGGCCATGGGACACAACCACCCAGCCTCTGCCCAGGCTCTCCAGCCCTATCCACTTCTCCCCCAGTCCTCCTCATCCCTCTGTACTGGGGAGTCCTTTGGATTCCGAGCCAAGGCACAAGAGCTGTCAGCACCCAGGGAGGGACCAGGCCCTGGCAGCCTCTTGGAAGTGGGGCCAGGTAAGGTGCTGATCAAGGGCCAGGCACCCACCACCACCACCACCGTGGGGCATCACCTGCCCTCCCCAGATGGGCCAGGGAGCAGGTTCACCCCTTCACCCCCAGGTCCTCGCAGAGGGAGTTCTGCCCAGGGCCAAGGGGAAATGGCTAACAGCAGGTGGGTGGCCCCTGGCTCTGGAGGCCCCAGGCTGGCCCAGACAGCTGCCCCCGCGCCCATCACTGCACGACCCTGGCCAACTGCTGTAGGCAGGCAGCTGACTGCTCAGCCAGGTCAGCTGTCCATCCAGCCCAGAGCTAACAAAGGGTCCATTCTCCAGGCTGAGGGCAGGCGGGGGCACCAGGGAGGATGTCTGGGCTATCCAAGTTGCTTGCCAAGGCCGGCACGCGCCCCAGCCGCCTGGAGGCAGGGGGCTGCCCAACTTGGCCAGGAATAGGAGAGGAGAGAGTTCCCTGCCATGTCCACCTCAAGATGGCAACCCTCATGTCCCCAACTGTGAAGTGGAGTTTCATTGACTGAGCTGATTCCTGGTCTCCAGATGGGGGTGGAGGTGGGAGGAATAGGACAGGGCTGTGGGGAGCACAGGCAGAGGATGGGGAAGCAGCCAGCGAGCTGGCCACTTACAGGGCTGGCATCTCACAGGCTCTCCCCTCCTCCCATAGGTGCAGCTGTCAAGCCTGTTCCCAGACCCCTCCTTACCCCCTCATGGGCTGCCACAGGATTCTCCCCTCATCTGGCTGGGGTCAGGTTCCAGGCCTCTTCCTGAAATGGCTCTCAGAAAGGCCAGGAAGAATTTGATACTGGAAAAGCAATCAGCAATTTCCTCTTGGCAGTAATTGGATAATTAAAACATGATTTGCAGGAGGCCGGATGGCTGTAATTGGGCCAGACACACCTGGCAAGGTGTGGGGGAGGGTTCCAGCAGTCTTGTCTTTCCCACTCCAACCCGCAACACACAGAGAACAATAGGGGCCAACCAACACAAGCAGTGGTCCTCCGTGACCCTCGGTCTCATCTGCTGACAGACAACCACCTCATAGTACTAACTAAAAATTCAGAGAAGCTCAAGGTGCCAAAAGTTGGGGAGGCCAGCTTGCTGGAAGCTGCCTGGAGATTGGGCCCCTAAGGCTCAACGCTCTAGTAGGGCAGAGGTGCACAGCTCCCCTGAAGAATCTTCCCACTGTTGTAGAGACTGCACCAAGCTGGGTCACGAGGTAGTGTACACTGCATGGTTTTCCATCACACCTCACTGGCTGTCCTCAGCCGGGAAGTGGCCAAAGTGCCTACTGTAGCCTGAGATTTAACTAGCACCCGGTGCAACCACTAGTGAAGTGGTAAGCAGCAGTGACCATCTGGTCTGACGTTCTTATCTCAAACCCCAAAGCTGTCCACTGCCCACGCCGTCATCCATGATTCCAGTGCCCCACAGCTGGGCCCTCACAGACCGACATCACCCTCACGACATCCACCCACTGGGTCCCCAGCATGAGCAGGTAGACGCAAGCCCCTTCCACTTTCTCAAAGCCACCACAGTCCTCTGGCTCCCCGCCCCCACCCAGGCCAGCCCTCCAAAGCCTCTCTCAGAATCTTGCGGGACATGTCCCTGCCCCCATTACGCTGACCACTGCAGGGTTAGCAGTGAATTGCCCACCACATGCAGCATAAGGGGGTGCCCGAGGCACCACCTGATGACGCTCCTTCCTCAGGCCCTCCTCAGTTCCCAGCATGCACCCGAGCTTTGGCCATGCTGTTCCCTCCCTCTGTAACACCCTTCCCAGCAGATTCCTCAGTCCCCTAGGCTATTCCAGCCTCTGTATCAATCTTGCTGTGCTGCCAAGGGTTCCCACACCCTGACCCCCAAAAGGACGGATCCTGGAGGGCAAGGCCCTATTTGCTGAGTGGGAAGCGAACTGCACATTATGGGCAGTAACCTTGGGCCCTCCTGAAGCTGCCCCCACCAGGCTTGCCACGGGCCTGGGCATGCTAGGAACTGAGCACAAGGTGGCCACTGCCGGCCTGCACCGGCAAATGTCATTCTTATCAAAGGTGCCCAGGGGCCCCTGCTAGGGCTGAGGCCTGATTAGCCAAACCTCATAGGGAGGAGGGCCTGGAGTGCAGGGCCTGGGGCAGGGCCCTCTGTGCTTGTCTGTGGGCAGCTCCACTAGCCACCATCCAGTGGAGAGCAGACGCAATGCTCATGTGGCGTGGACTCTGGGACAAGGGCCTGGGACAGCACTAGACAGACCCTCAAGGTGAACAAGAGGTCCCTGTGCCGTTCTGGCTCAGCCCACCACGGCCAGCCATGCCCAGGAGAACCAGAAAGAGCAGGACACACAGATGTCCACAGGGCACCATGCAATGCCATCCACAGATTTTAGAGATGACTGCCCTTAGTGGGCAGGGGCGGTGCACCCACGGGATCCACAGACATAGCAGCTACGACAGGAAGCAGGCAATCAGGACAACTTGACTCCCTAACAACAAGCCCCCAGAGGGATGAATGCCACCAAGACCAGTAACCTGCCACGTGTCTGGCTTCATGCTGACCGATCACCCTGCCAGGCACTGCCACATATCACCACCTAGTCCCAGAAACACCTGGAGACTCAGGATGAAAAGACAACAGAAATGCAGTGCTGAGCTGCACACAGAAACTCATGCAGCAGCACTGCTGTCACAGACCCACGTGGAACACACCATGCCCACCCAGAGCAGAAGGACACCACGCACATATATACAGAATA
Source organism: Rhinolophus ferrumequinum (assembly GCF_004115265.2). Lineage (NCBI taxonomy): Eukaryota > Metazoa > Chordata > Mammalia > Chiroptera > Rhinolophidae > Rhinolophus > Rhinolophus ferrumequinum. Next base: position 2,582,169 of record NC_046302.1, read on the forward strand.
CATGCCACTACCATGACACACAACCAGCCCTGGCTGCCCACACAGCAGGACCAAGTCTCAAAAACAGAACAGAAGACAAAAGAAGATGTGTTTGTGTGGCCCAAGCCATAAGTCCACAAACCAGCAACACAGCCGTAGGGAGGACTGAAGTCAGCCAGCGAAGTGACCCTTGCGGAAGGGGAGTGACTAGGAGCCTCTAAGGGGATGAGGTGCCTGGGGTGCTGTCGGGTGACACTTTGCAGGCTGCCCGCCCCTGGCTGTGCACTATCCTGCAGTACATCACCCTTCAGAAGAGGACCTCAGTCACAGAGTAGCCACGCACAGGACCCCTGGCACCTCTCTGCCCCACCCCCACCTCCACCCCGCATTACAGGCAGCAGGGTCCATGTGCTTAGAGCGCACGTGTCAACATGCCGAGAAAGCCTACAGGCCCACAGAAGCCAACAGTGCTGGCTGCCCCTCAGAGCCTCTGTAGGCTTCTCAAGGACAAGTTGCTAGAAATCAACACCATCCCCCAGACACACCAGATGCAGATCCACGGGGCCGCAGGCATCAGGCTGACGGGTTGGGGTGCCCAGGGCTGCTCCTGGGACCAGCACCCCTATCCCCCTGCCTCTAGCCCCACCTACCTCCTGCACAGACCTGGGCTTTGTGGGGCAGATGTACCAAGCAAGCTTTTGGTCCAGGGCAAGGAGGACCTGGCACAGGGACCCTGACAAGAAGCCTGCATTGGCTGCCACAGCTGCAGAGACTTGAGACAATCGCTCCACAATCTCAAGCAGCGCCACTTGACTTTCAGGATCTCTGAATTTCAGAATCTTGTTGCAGGGGTAGGTGGTGCTGAGGGAGTGGGAAGATGCAATCAGAGGGAGTCTTCTGGAGGCATGAGGGCCTCTGGAGAGTAAGAGGTGTCCCTGTCTCCACAGCCCAGGCCCAGAGCAGCACACAGCAAGTGATCAGCAACCACGGGCAAAATGATGCCTGAGGGCAAGGAGAAAAGCAGCTCCAGATACTGTAAGGCCCGCGAGCACAGGGACAGCATCCCAGCCAGCCTGACCAGGGCTCTGGGGTCGAGCATTGCAGCCACAGTCCTTGGTCTCTCCTCTGCACAGGGTTCACTGCAGAGGAAGGAATATCAACTCACCCATGGGCCTCCCAACAGCCCCCAGGAGGCAGGGCCTCCCCAGTGTGGAGGGAAGGAAACCAAGGACCCGGGAGGAGAGGGCTTCACCTCTGGACAGGTCCAGCCCCAGCGCCCAGCTGGACAGCTGTCCCTTGGGCCCCATTCCGAGGCCCGGTAGCCTGGGGGCCCAGGATGCCATGGCCCAGATCCCCAGGCCACCAACTGGTAGGACACAGCAAGCTTGGGTTGGCCCACAACGCTTTCTAAAAATGTGAATTAGTTGCCAGGGCTTAACAATCAAGAGCTCTCACACAAAGTATGGATTTCCAGGTTCTCTTGAAAAACCAGACGCTCAGGCAGACAGGACTCCTGTTCCCGCCTGGCACAGCCACCAGGACAGGCAGGGCCCTATCTGCCCCAGTCCCCTGGGCTATTGTAGCCCCTGTATCCATCTCCCTCAAGACCTCTGAAGGGTTAGTCCTGTCCCCACCTTTGTGTTGCAGAAAGGGAGAGTCATAAGCCACTGAGCTGGGAAGGGGCAGGGTGAGCACCCGCTGGCAGGGGTCCAGGGCCTGTTCTTTCCCTGCTCACTGCAGATACCTGCGCAGTGGACTGCACAGGACTCAAACCAGGGCTTGCCCATGGGAGCTCCTGGAGGGCCCAGGGGGTCCCTGGAGGCCATGGGAGAGTTGGGGAGCTAATGCAGAGCTGGGGCTCTGAGGGGGACGTCAGCCCAGGAGGATGGGCTGCCTATGTGGGGGGAGCAGGTGGCGGGCCAGGTCTCTGGGGAAGAGCTGGGGAGTCAGGGGCACCACCAGCCAGCCTTTGGCAGCTGAAGTTGGCAGGTCTTAAATTAATTGGCTACAATTTGATACAACGTTTGGAGGAGACTGGCCCAGGGCCCACCACATCCCTGGAGCTCCTCAGTGCGGCTTCTTAAAGCCCAGGAAGGACCAGACCTGGGGAAGGTGGAGTGTGTCAAGCACAGCAGGCACTGCCTCTAGGATGGCAGTGTGCAGGGGTCCCCAGGGCCCAGATTCCAGCATGGGGTGAGGACAGGGCAGAAGGCAAAGAGGCAGTGCCCACAGCATTCACACTGTGGCCTGGGCCAGCCTCCAGGACACGAAGGGCCCAGTACTCCTAAGGCCTAGAGAAGTGGCAGCCAGGCAGCCAAGTAGGGGGTGCAGCACAGCACTGAGCCAGGCTGAGCAGAGGGCACTCAATCGCCCCAATCCCTGGACCACAGCCTCCTCCACTCCAGGGCGGGATGAGGCGGGAGACCAAATTCTGCTGCCATAGGCCGGGGCCCAACCCAGGAGGCATGTGCCGGTAGGGTGAAGGCTGGAGGCCTAGTGTGGGGTCCTGGCGGAGGTCACGCAGCTGGGCTGGGCACAGTGGGACTGGAACCCCGGCCGAAGTGCAGATGAGGGGGGCATCCTTGCCTCCCGACCCCACTCTGCTCTAAATCCCCACCTGCAGACGTGCCCCAGGGTGGGATGTGAGGCTCGAGGGCACACAGATTCTAGGAAATCAGGAGGCAGACAGGGCAAGAGAGCTGAGCCTTGGGAGCTGGAGCCGAGCCTGGTACCAGGCAGCTTCTGGCTGATGTCCTGGGCTGTGGAAAGAAAGAGTCCTGCAGGCTGGCAGCTCAGGGCAGGAGCAGGTGGTTAGGGGGCTTTTGAGGGAAGGGCTGCCCTGGACCCCAGGCTTACTCAGATAGTGAGAGGGTCATTGAAGTAGGAACCCCCATTTCCTTTCCTCCACGGATGCACACAAAAACAGGAGGAAGGCTGCAGTCCCAAGTGAGGACCCTGGAGCCAGTAACTCTGGGCACATGCCTCTTCTACCTGCATGCCTCAGTTTCCCCATCTGTCAAGTGGGTGATAGGGTTTCTGTGAGGACTCCATGAGGCATCACCACACAGGCACTCCGAGCCCTGTATGTCCTAAGGTTTTGGGCCTGCTGGCACGTCCTCTCTCCTTCCTCACGCACTTGAGGAAACCATGGCTCGGAGAGGCTAGACAGCCAGCTCCAGAACACACAGCTGGTGAGGGGGAGAGCTGAGACCATGCCATGCTCAGCCATTTGTATGAGACTGGGGTGTGAACGATTGGCCAGGAGATGTAACAATAACGCAACAGCCTGTTGAGATGCCTTCTACTTAGCCAGGGAGACGCAGATTGAAAGGGTACAGGTGGCAGGTCTAGGAATAAGGCAGGGGCATGCCTCAAAACCAAAGTGACAGAATTCCCAACTCACAGACCAGCATGGCTGACCACACACTCAGAAAGGGCACCACCCATTCATGTGCAATGTGCGGTGCCCAGCAGAGGATTCCGGGATGGGAGGAGTTGGTACCCAAGTCAGGGCTCTGGGAGGCAGGGATGGGGGCAGGAGGAAGGGAGGGGGACCTCTGGCTATGGTTCCTCATGCCCAGTGAAGTCTTTTCTCATGGATGGGACCAAGCCCACCCCATGGTCTACATGCTGGGCCTCGGTTTCCCTTCTGTGGGACTGGGCAGGAAGGCGGGAGAGCAGGACCAACTAGACTGAAAAGCTCCCACCCAGACCCCACCCAGATGTGGCCCTGGGACACAGAAGTGAGGAGGAGGCAGGGAGGCAGCAGGAAGCAGGGCTGGCCTAACCTGTTCTCCCAGCCTTGCAGGGTGGCCTATGGGCACAGACAGCACCTCAGACAGATGCATGCCAGCCCACCAGCCATCAAAAGGGGCGCTCTGTGGGATGTCTCCAAGAGGCTTTACCCAATGGACCTGCCTCAGGGGGAGGTCCTCTGGCCCCTGCCAAGCACAACCTGCATGACTCACCCAAAGGGGCTCCACTGGCCCTCTGCCCCACTCCCCCATTCCCATGTGCCCTCCCTGAGGCAGGAAGAGGGAGTACATATGGGGCGGTGGCCTCACCCTTGGGAAGAGAAAGGGCCCTACATTCAGGCCAAAGGCAGTAACCCCAACACCAGGGCCAGGGGGTGTGGGTGTGGGGCACATGAGAGGATCAGTTCTGAGGGCACAAGGGGCTTGCCTGGAAGATGGTAGGATCTGCACTGGCCTGCCCCCCACCCCCCCTGCCCGGAACTGGGCAGGCTCTTAGACCCACAGTCACTGTGAACAAACCCCACGGCACCGCAGGGTGGCCTTCAGTCAGCAGCTGGGCGTCCGCTGCCGCAGGGCCACCTCGGCCCAGAGCCCACACATCCTGGCTCACAGGGTGGGGAGGTGTCCCTTCTCAGAGGTCACGGAGCCTGTGGGTGGTGGGACATGATTCCCAGGGCACTCATGATTCAGAGACAGGGAGACCCCTTCTGCACGCCCTGAATAGGGGCTGAGAACAGGCAAGGCCCTTGCTGGGTGCATGACAGGCAGCTGTGTCAGCAGCAGGCCTCAAGATGGCTGTTCCGTCATCCAGCAGGCCCTGCCGCTGCACTGACCCTCTGGGGCTCCCAGGCAGCCTCACCCTACAGTTGCCGGGGGAAGTCCCCCCACAGCAGGCCAGCCCTGCCCTGCTCTGGTCCCCACCCACCCACCCACCACGTTGGCCTGACCGCAGGGCAGCTCCCTCCATCTACCCCTCCAGGAAGCCCTCCTAACCCAGCTCTGCAACAGCTTCACTCAGCCCCATACCTGCTGCTGAGAAGGAAACCTGGAAACACCAGAGCAGGCCCTGCCACACAGTGCCCCCGCTCGCACCCCGAGGAGCCCCGGGGATGGCCCTGAAGCTGCTCCCTGTTACTCGGCAGTCACCACACTCCCCTCACAGCAGCCAGCGGTGGGGGGCGGGGGAGGGCACTACCCTTGCCCTGACCTTGGCCTTACTGCCCCCTCACAGAGGGGGCCCTCCCGCGCAGCAGTGCTGCCTCAGCAGACACTGGATCTCCGAGAAGAGAGGGGTCCCAGGCAGGCACGCCTGCCCCCACCACACGCTCACAGCCTCCCCAAGTCATTGTGTGTCCGCGGAGAGCAGGCCCAGCAGCTGGGGCCCACTGAGGTACCCTGGCCCCGCTCTGCCCCTCGCCAGAGCCCTCGAGGTCACGGGGCCTAGGCCAGGGCAGGCACAGCACCCACCTCCTCATGAACTGGACCTGGCCTCCCAGTCCAGAGCAGCGCCGTGTCCCGCTCCCAGCTCTGTCCACCCCCTCACCCCACCCCACCCCTAGGCGGCCTGACCTTTCGGATGCGGCCACTCCGCGTGCCGGTGAATACAACGGTGCGTCCCCGATAGTCATAGGCGGCCACAGCAGTCAGGCCATCCTCCTTGTCCACAAAGAGGGGTGTGCCCTCGATGGTAACCGTGCCGCCCAGCGGCTGGTTGAAGTCCTGCCCGCAGAAGTCGTCATCGATCTGCAGGGGCTGTGGGACGGGAAAGGTGAGACCCTGGCTGCTCAGCCTACCCCGAACACCTTCTCCCTGAGGGTGCGGTCCTCACAGCAGGATGTGCCAGCTCAACTGACTGGAGCAGCCCACAGCGGCTCCTCAGGGACAAGCGCATGGCTACACAGAGGGGCTGTGGCCCAGGGCCCCACTTGCACAGATCTGGGGGATCAGGGACACCTAGACCCATTCGCTAGGTGAAGAAACCAAGGCTCCTTGAGTCTGCCCGAGGCCCAGGCAGGCTCAGCATTGCACCCACTTCTCACGTGCACAACTCACACAGGCCGCACACCTAATCGGGGTGGGGACAGGGAGCGGAGTGAGGGAGGCAGCCTGAGGGAAGGCTGGGAAGCAGCCAACCAGGGGCCAGGCCCCCCGCACCAGTAATGGCTGCACAGAGGGAGGGATAGCCACTGGTGACTGTGGGGTACAGGAAGGGTTTCTTCAAGACAGGAAACAGGGGTCACACCTAAAAGGCAAAGGGAGGGACCCAGCTAAGGAGGTGACTGAGGTATAAGAAGCAGTCAATGATGTGAAGTTGCAGAGAGGGCCAGGGGACAGGGAATGGGGGTGGGGTCCTCCAGCACAAGAGGGAGGGGCGGGGTGAACGAGGCAGGTTCTAGGTGGATGAAAGGGGACAGATGGTTTGCAGGGCGAGGTCACCAATGAGGCAGGGCCACCAGAGCTGTGAACCAGAAGGGGGTGGGTAGGTGGGGCGGCAGGGTTGGGGTTGGGCTGGGGTCCTGGAGTGGCTCCAGAATGAGGAGTGGCCGGGGGGCCATGAGGAAAAGGGAGTGGAGGGAATGTGCAGAAGAAGTGGGAACAACGTCCAGGGAAGGGGCAGACCTGGGGAAGGGCCTCAGTGTCTATATCGGTACAACACAGACAAAACACCTTCCTTGAAAGGCCAAGGGGACGATGAACACTACGTCTGCCTCGCACACCTGTGGCCTCGATGGGGAGGGTGGCTCTGTCATAAGGCCACTCTCCGCACACCCAGGAAGGGCTCGAGGGGGCCCTTGCTATGCCACCCTGCCCAGCGTCACTCCCAGTATAGACACGGGAAAACAGGCCAGAAAGGGGATGGCTTTCCCGGGCCAGCAGCGAGTGGTGGGCAGTAGCAATGGGGATGAGGCCTGGCTCTAGAAGGCCCTGACCTAGGTGAAGTCCTGGCTTTTTCACGTGTGACCCTGAACAAGTTCCCTTCAAAGCCTCGGGTCATCCACAGAAAACCAGTGGCTCCTACCACCTGGCCACATGCAGAAGATGCCCCCTGGAAAGCAGCTGGCCTGGCCCTAGGCCGGCCCCATTGGGGCCTAGACAGTTACTGAGCACCCAGCACCTGTGAGCTCAGGCCATCCCAGTGCCAGGGCTGGCGTCGTCAGCTCCCACTGCCCGGTGAGGGCAGATACATAGCCAGGAGCCCAGGACAAGGGCGAGCGGAGACTCTCAACAGGGCACTGGGCGAGTCAGTGTCTGGGGCCCACCTGACCCTGGTCTGGCTACAGCTCTGCCTCTTACTGGCTGGCTGTGTGTTCCTAGGCAAATCACCTCACCTCTCGGAGCCTCAGAGACCTCATCTGTAAAATGGAGACTAGATGAGGCTGGTAAGCACTTGGAACAGCGGCAGGCATGTGGTAAGTGTTCCGCCCAACGTCCACAGGGCTTTATGGACTGGTGAACACAGTCTCGTCCTATCTCCTAAAGGAATAGGACAGTACCGGCCTGGGAGCAGGCTCCAAGGCCAACACTACGGGGGCAGCCTCAACCCTGTGGGAGACAATGGGCCAGTGGCAGCACCTGGAACAGGGCAAGTGTTGTATAGGCATATGGTTGGTGGTGCTGCTACTGTTTCAGAGGAAAACAGGGCCGCACGAGGCCAAGGCTGCTGACGGCGTGAGGCCGGCAGGGCAGGAGCAGCCCCCCATGGCATCGCGGTGCTCACTCACCGAGTTGATGCAGCCCAGCTCCTTGTTGAGCAGCCAGGGCAGTGAGAGCTTGCCCTCGCCACGGTAGCAAGATTGGATGCGCTCCTTGATCTTCTCCTTGATGGCCCTGAGAGTGAACAGGCACAGCGCTGACTCCTTGGGAGGCTTCACGCGGTTCTTCTGGCCCTGGGCGAACACAGTGAAGAGCACGTCCTCGCTGTCAGCCAGGCCTAGCTGTCGGGCCAGGGCACGGCCAGGCCGGCTCAGGTAGGCATCTTGCACCAGGCGGTACTCCACCCCCGCCTGCTCGCAGCCGATGGGGAACTCAACATATGAGTAGAACTTGGGGTCGTCTACACACAGACGCACAATCTTGGAGGTGAAGAAGTGCTCGCCGGCGGCATCGGGCGAGGTCAGCTGTGTGTCCAGCTGCAGGGTGAGGTAGTACACAAACTGCTCGCTGCGAAAGCTGTACACATAGTAGATGTCAAAGGCCGGGAACTTGGACAGTGTGTCCGAGGGAATCTTGAGCTGTGAAGACACGAACTCATCCTGGTACACAAAGCTGAACATGTCGGCGTCCTCCTCGTTGGCCATGAGTCGGCGGCTGGACAGTGTGGGGAAGTACTCGGACTTGCCATCGATGGGTGTGCCCACGAAGAGCTTGGCTTGGGCCTGGCCCGGTGGCCCAGCGATCAGCACACCTGCCATACTGCCGGCCTCACGCACGCTTGACAGGTAGTGCTCCTTGCGGTGGTGGGGCTCGCCCAGCTTGAAGAGGTCATCCAGTCGCAGGAACTGGCAGATACCCTGGGAGGCGCTGCCACAGGCCAGCAGGCGGTTGGCAGCGTAGTCCAGCAGCAGCAGCTTGTTGACGTTGTCGGTGCTGCCCAGACCATGTGGGCACGACTGCACACTGGGCGGGGGGTAGCACTTCTCGTTGTCCTCCACAGGGCCCGTCACGTGGGCCCGCAGCAGCGTCAGGTTCCCCGACAGCTTGTAGATGCGGTTCACTGCACCCACGTACACCTCACCCGTCTGCTCATGAACCACCAGGTGGGTGAGGCCCCAGTCGCTGCTGGCAAAGGAGCGGAAGGCAGGCTGAGGGTCTCTGGCCACCTTAGGCACACCGGCCACGGCCCGCACAAGCCCCAGCACAAGCAGCAGCAGCATCGGGAGCACCTGTGGACGCGGATGTGGTAGCGGCATGGCGGGCCGGGGCCTCCGGCCGAGGCGCTCAGGTCCTGCAGGGACGTGCATCACGGGGTGGGGAGCCTCAGCCCTGCAGGGTGAACAGCGGGAGAGGGTGTGAGTGTGGGTAGGGCCTCACCCCTGGGAGGGCAGACACGCCCACATGCCATCTCATGAGCTCTCTAGAGGACCTGTGCACGCTATACCTCCAGGGGCACGACCTAACCCTGGAAGGGAAGCCAGAAGTCCAGAGAGAACATCTCCCCGGCCTGAAGCCCTGCAAGCAGCAAGGGGTGCACCAGGGGTCACCAAGACCAAGCCTGTGACCCCCACATGTAGCACAGGACACCTGTTGGGCCACCAGACATGCTCCATGAACACCTGGGCCTGCCATCGCTGGCCAGCCAGAGAAGAGAAATGGACCCAAGAACAAGGGGACGGGTGGAAAGGATTTGAGGTCTAGACTAAGAGCCCTCACCTCCTGACTCAGGGCCTCCTCATGCCCGACAGAGTAAGACACCCCGGCCCAGCTCCAAGCTCCCAGGGCAGGTGACAACCTCTGCCCAAGGCACTGGGGAGACATGCTCCCTTGCGTGCTCTGGACAGTCCTCCTCACAGGCACCAAGCCATGGCGGACTAGGACACTCAGGCCCCCCGCCACAGGTAGTGCTTCTCGGGGCAGGCAGAGGGCAGTCTGAGTCACCTCGGCCCTGGGGACCCTCACCTGCTGACCCTGGCCCAGCCTCTTGCCAGACCTCAAGCCCCTGTACCCTGAGGACTGATCCAGAAGCCAAGCTGCGTGCACCTCCCACCTACCATCCCCACTCCCAGCCAACCGGTGCCCCCCTACCTGCCCCCACCTCCCACCCCCTGAGCTCTGACCCCTCCGAGGCTCCCCAGTAGACTGCCTCTCAGCTCCCCTCCAAAACCCTCAATCCAATTCCAAGGAAAGAGGAATTCCTCCAAAGGGAAGGGGGGGGGCTCTCAGCCCTCTGCCCCTCAGTAGTGGGCCTCTCTCCCCAGTCTCCAATCCCTCTGCACCCACCCAACCCCCAGGCTCACCTCCACCTTCCACTCCTCCCCTCCCCCGTTGCACTCCCAGCACCATTCACCCTCATACCAGGCCCCAGGATGTCTATGACCCTTATCTTTGCTCCCCAGGTAACACTTACCCCTAAATCTTCCCCAAGCTGCCCACCCCTCTGCCACCTGGACCACCACAGCATTTGGCCCCCTCCACTCATGTCTACTTATAGCCCAGTCTCTACACAGTAGCCGGGCCACTTTTCCAGACTGTATGTGGGGTTACCAGCCACCCCCCCAATCCTGCTGTGGCCCCCCTTCCTCTGGAAAAGTGTCCCCACAGCCCAGAAGTTGGCAGTAAGGCACTGAGTTAAATTCAAACTCTGTCATTGTAGCCACGTAGCCCTAAGGGGGAGGTCACCCCTCTTTCCCAGCCTCCGTTTCCCCATTTGTAAAATGGGGATGACAATGGCTCCTCTCTCACGGGCGAAACGGAGAAGGTCAGGACACTCCCACAAGGTGCCATCAGCAGGAGTCCCACTGGGGCCTCTACCCAACTCCTGGCTGGCGGCTGACCACAGAGATGCTGGGCCCCAACTGCAGGCAGGTGCTAGTGGGGTCTGCACATATTTCTGCTCCCAGACAATGCCCCTCATGAAGCCTGGCAGCCCCGTTTTATAGGTGGGGAAGCTGAGGTCAGTCCAGGCTGGGAGCTGGCCACAGGGCAGATGCCTGCCAGACAAAGACCAGACGTGTCTGGGCCGCCATGTGTGCCCTTCCCCGAGCCCTTGGACTTGTTGTTCCCTCTTCTGGGGCACTCCTCCCTCCCCTGCCCCAACAGCCCGGCTTCGTCTCAACTGCCTCCCCTCACCTCCCAGCTGAAGACAGCAGCTGCTTCCTCAAAACCAGTCACCCCATTTAAATTTGCTAACAGTTTTGTTATTTATTGTTTCCAGACACTCTCCCCGCTATAATGGCAGTTCCCTGAGAGCAAGGCCTGGCTCTGCGGTTTGCCACAGTACCCCCAAAGCCAACCCCAGGACCCAATACTTGCGAATGAATGCAAGAATGAATGGATCCTGGGCAGCGCAAGACCTCACCTGGCCGACCAAGTTCCCTCACCTCATCCTCTCTTCCCACACTCCCTCTGTCCAGGGAATGCCCACACCCACTGCTCAGGTGGACAAACTGAGGCTCGGGAAGAGAGAGGGGTTAACCAGGATTCAACCAGCAAGAGAACCTTGAGGATCTTTGCCCAGACATAGCCCCAAAACCTACAGTCACCAGGGACCTCTGCTGGCAGCCAGGAGAGGAGTCCCCAGCCCCTAACCCCCAGCCTCCAGCTCAGGAGCCCAAGGCAGACCAGTAGGCGGAGAACAGGCTCCTCACAGTGGCAGTGGGGCCTGGACTGAAAGCTGAGTGCATGTGAACTCCAAAGAAAACATGAATCACTCACCGTTTATCAGTTCAAAGCAGACCTGCAATTACCAGGGGCTGGGCTCTCCCCTCTTCAGGGATAATTATACACGTCTTAATGCAATCAGGGGCCCTACTTTTTATATTAAACAGGAGGGACCCAGCTGAAAAAGCCACCATCCAAACTCAGGCCTGGCCCTGGGCCCACTCCCCCTGCCCCCAACAGAGGCTTCCTGGTAAAGAAGGGACCGGCCAGAGGCATGGGGCTGCCAGCTAGGAAACGGGGATCAGGAACCCAGGGTTGGCTCCTTCATGCCCATCATTTCACAAGGCCCAGGAAAGACGTCTGGGTCACTGCCCCTATCTTACTGATACAGGGCCCAAGGCTCAGATAGATCCAAGGTCACCCAGCTAGTCCCAGCAGGACAGGGACGGAATCCCAGGCTCCTACAGAGACCTGGATGACCAACAGACCTGCTGGGGCTCGACTCCCACGTGCCTTTGGTCTGCCCAGGAAAAAATGCATTCATTCCAAAGCTGCCTGAGTGCTGGGAAGGACCACGCTGGGTTGGAGGAGGAGAGCACCACACCTGCAGTGCTCTGTGGCTGGGAGGGAGCAGAACAAGCCACTGTGGTCTGAGGAGGCTCCCCCAGGGGGCCTTTCCACCTGTTCTAGAAGGACCAGGCACAGTGGGAGCTGGCATGGGAGGGGGCATCCTGGGTGGCAGAGCAGCAAGAGCAAAGGCCTGGGGGTGGAACCTGCTGGACAACGCAGAGAGGGCAATGGGAATGACCGCAGCTTCCTGGCTTCGGCATGAGAAGCAGGCTCTGCTGGGGCCCAGTCAGAGCCAGACTGGGGAGTGAGAAGCTGAACTGGCGTTAAGTGTGTGAATGGGGGTGAGCCAGGGAGAGAGAGGCCAGGACAGAGGCAGACAGGCCTGGTATAGCAGGCACCATTCCTGGACAGGACGGGCTCAGCTGTACAGGAGAACATGGAGAGATCAAGGTCCCGCGCCCCTCTCCCAGCCACCACTCCTCCTCACCCTGAGAAACAAAGGCCCTCACTCAGCCCTGTTCGCAGAGGCAGAGCCCAGGCCCCACGCCTCAGGCTCTGGATCCTTCTGGGGCTCAGACAGGTTAGGGCACCGGCAGGGAGTGGGGGACAGAGAAAAGACACTGCCATCCTGCCCAGTGGTGCCCCATTGTCAACCAGGACAGAGAGCCACCTCTGTCAGACCCCTGCCCCCAACACAGGCCCCGGGAGGTGGTACTGAGACGCCCTGTTCTCCCACCAGACCAGTCCTAGGGGCCCAGCACCGGGAAGCATTACAGTCCTGCTTCTCAAAAAGTGCCCACCACTTGATCTTCCCTAGAAGTGGTGCCCTCTCCTCCTATGGCTTGCTTCTTAGACAAGGGGACCTTCCTGGGGTATCAAAAGATGCAGGCAAGGACCTGGGGACCACAGCAAACCAGAAAAGAGCTGTGTGCTTTGTCCACGGCACCTCACTTGTCCCCCACCCCCAAGCACACACCTCAGCCACACAGGGGCTTGCCAGACCTCCACCCATGCTGTCCCCTGCCTGAAACGCCCTTGCTAGGCCCTGAAGCGGAATCACTGGTTTTCCAGTCTGCTTCTGGCCTGGGACTGGGTGCTCCTCAAGGGCTGGGCAGGGTCTTAGCAGTCTCGTGCAACACCTGGTCTCTCCTGTGTACCCCAAACGGGTAAGGAGCTGAAGGTACCTGGGTCGTGCTTCACAAGGGCCAGAGGAGCAAAGGCTGAGCCCCACCCCCCTGCCCAAAGCCAGAGAACCGGCCTCAGCACGGAAGAAGGGGAAGGACCCCAGGCTCAGGGGGCAGAGGCATGGTCCACATCCCACCCCTGAACACACACACCCCTTTCTTTCAAGGGGCGTGGTCCCAGCACCCCACAGATCAGCTAGGGCTGCTCCAGTCTCTAGGCAGTCATTGCAGCCCCTCTCACCCCCCTTTCCCGGGCTGCACCTGGGATCTCACAGAGGCCAGGGTCCTCCCTGGCGCCCTGCTCCCCCTTCCCCTTCCCGGAGGCAGTCCCGAATCAGCCCCGCCGCCCCCAGCTCCGGTACACACCAGGCCCGGGCCAGGGACTATCCAGGAAGCAATCGGAAGCCTCCGAGGGAAGCAAGCTGACCCTGGAGAGGCCCTGCGAGGGGGAGGCCTAGGAAGGCCCGAGACAGCGGGGCGGCCTCCCGGGCGGCACCCGCACCGCCCCCTCCCAGCCCGGGTGCGCGGCCCAGCGGGCCTGGAACGGACATAGCGCCCATTTCCCAGCACCCGGGGCCAGAGGGGCCAGGGGCGGGCCTGGGACCCGAGGAAGCGGCTCTAACTTCCACCCCCGCGCTCTGAGGGCCGACCAGGGGCGCAGCCCCGCATGCCCTCCTTTGGCTCCCGCGGCCTTGCCCGGGCCTGCCCAGACCGGCCCAGCCCTACCGGCGGCCAGAGGTCCCAGCCGCGGTCCAGCCTCCGGGCTCGGCCTGGGTATCCGCAGGGCCCTCCCAGTAGGGCCGCCTCAAACTTTCTCTCCTGCCTTAGAGGAGAGAGCAGCGCCAGCCCTAGCCCCGCTGCGCCGCCCGGAGCGCTGCCCGGAGGAGCTCGGAGGGCCGGGCCGGCGGGGAGGCCCACGGCGCGGGGCCTGGGGCTGGGTCCGACCCCCGCCGGGCTAGGACACGACGCGTTCAGTACCGGCGCCGCGGCCGCGCCCGGATACACGCGAGAGCCGGGCCGGAGCCGCAGGGACACAGGGACACGAACGCCGCAGTCCTCCGCGTACACCCCTTGCCCACCCGGCCTCACGTCCGCGCACCCTGGGCGGCTCGACCGAGGGCGCTTCCCACCCGGCGCGCCCCCGGCCCGAGACCCCCGCCTGTCCCGCCCCGCGCCACGGGGAAAGTTGCGCTCCTACTCACCGGCTGCCCCCGGGCGCGCCTTGCCGCCGGCCATCGCCGCGCTCCGCCGCCCGCCCAGCCGCTGCTTGCCCAGCCGCCGGGCCGCCGAAGCCGTACAGGCCGCCCAGGCCGAGGCCGCCGCCGCGCCGGGGCTCCGCTGCGTGGCCGCGTCGCCGCTGCCCAGCATGAATGGGGAGCCGAGCTCCGCGCGGCTGCGGACTAGCCTCGATCTCGCCGCCTGCGGAACGCCTGGCCGCGCGCATGCGCCGCCCGAGGCCGGGGGGCGAGGCAGGGGGGCGGGGCAGGCGCGGGCGTCGGGGGCCGGCAGAGGCCTCCAGAGGGCGCTCTGCCCCGCGCCGCACGCCCGCCCCGGCCCACCGCGCGCCTTCAAACGGTGATGCAGCAGCCTGCTGTTAGTGGCTGGGCGCGGGGTCTGCGGCGGGGCGTCCCCGCGAGCCCCCCGCATCCGGGCTGACCTGAGCCTGCGTCCCCAGAGGCCTCCGTGTGCCCGGGTTAGGAGCACAACCTCCATTCACGGAAGAGTAAACAGGCCGGAGGAGGGAAAACACCCTACCCTGGGTCATGCGGGACTGTGGTGTGGGTCCCCCCACCTCTTGGCCTTGGCGATCGCATCTGTTAGGTGGGATGGATACCCTCGCTAGTGAGCAAAACGGCGCCCTCTGCTGGCCGGGCCGCACAACACCCTACATCCCTCAAAACCTCTCAGCTGCGCATTCACAGACCCAGACGCAACCCAGAAGGAAATTTCCGTCGCCGAGTCCCGAGATGGGGCGTGGCAGGACATGAATCCAGGCCGTCCGAGCCAGAGGCCGGGCGCGCCGCGGGACGCGGGTATCGGGGGCCGGGGCTGTCCACCGAGGGCGCGAGGCCCCGTGGCCCAGCAGGGGGCATACAGCAGTCATTCGTGATGGTGCTTGCCTGCGCGTTCTCAGAGCCGCCCAAAGGTTGGGGCGTGGGGACGCCTCCCCACAGAAGGCCCCGTGGAAGGTGAGGCGAGGCGCAGGAGCACCTTTAGTAGAACCGAAAGGACCAGAGAGCCTCGCGGTTGAAGGGTGAGCTGGGTAGGGGAGAGCAGCAGAGCACGGAGAAGCTCTCTTGCTGTGTGAGTACCTGCCTGTCATCCCCACAGAAGAGGAAACGGCTACAGTCCCGGGTAAGGAACACGGCCGGGCGCAGGGGTCCCTCCCCCCTCGCCCCTCCCTCCCGCCGTGCAGCCCCTAGCCTAGTTTCTAGGTGAATCCTTCCCTTGGTTTCCTTTGGGTATTTGAACATGCTACTTTGCTGTGATTGTGGGGCGGCGTAAAAAACGCGATCTCTGGGCTGTGTGGGCCCAGCAAGGCCGGGTTGCTGATGGGCAGTTTGTTTACTCTTTGTTATGTCTTAGCAGGTGGTGCTAGTCATCTTTTCTCCTGCTGATGAACCAGCTCCCCAGTTTGGGACCACTGTGCAGTGAGCTGTGATGGACATCTTGTGCAGGCTCTTGGAGGCGGTTAGATCTGATGCGCGGCTAAATCATCAGGTAGCTGAGTGTTTAGCTTTGATGGGCACCCCAAAGCAGTTTTCCCTAGTGATAGCCGGGTTTGCAGTCCCAGCAGCAGTTTGGGTCCTGGCAGCCCCCATCCTCGCCTACATTTGGTACTGTCACTCTGGAGTTATCTATCTGGTAGTATGCACCGATTTATCGTTGTGGTTTTAATTTGCATGTCCCTGAATAAGGGTGAGCATCTCTTTCAAAAGTTCTGTTTACTATTTTATTGAATAAGCACTAATCTAGCTAGTGCTGACACTGCACAGGGTTCTGCTACATTTTAAAGATGGGTAAACTGAGGTGGGAGAGGTGAAGTGGCTTGCCCAAGTTCCCTAGCTGGTAGGTGTCAGAGCTGGGGGGCTACTTCTCACAGTATATTTCCATGGCCTGTGGTCTCAACTTAGCCACTGTACTACACACACACACACACACACACACACACACACACACGCCTGTGAACCAGACCCAAGTACCTGCCCTTCCTTGTGAACGTCTGAGCCACATACCTAGCTTCACATTCTGGAGTGGCTAGTTAAGGTGCAGCGAGTCCCATCTGTTGCCAAGACCCACTTTCCTCATCTGCGAGATGGAGTCAGAGACCCCTCACTGAAGCGCGGTGAGGAGGCGTGAGTGTGAGCACCACAGTGGGCCTGAGAAAATGTCTATTCCCTGCTTCCTGTGTTGGCACCAGGGCTGTCCCCACCTCTCTGACTGCTCCTTGACAGCCTATCCTCTGTGGGTCCACTGAGGCAGGCACTGCACAAGACCCTTCTCACTCTGTGTTCCACAGTCCCAAGAGCCAGGGCTGCTGCTTTGCGTTCCAGCCCCCCATGTCTATTGTCTCCCCGAGGGGCTCAGGAGGGCTGCTGGGCTCTGGGTGGTGGCCAAGCTCACACGCTCACATCCTACAGTCGCCCCACCAAGAACCTCAGTGTCCCCCAGGGCCCCTGCATCCCCCAAAACATGTTATACCAGATTATACCACTACCCTCTATCCCCACTTTGTCCCCTGCTCCTGATCATGTCACTTTGTCCTTTCCCCAAAAGGTGACGGGTGGCAAGTTCTTTCCAAGATGGAAATCTGATTATGTAATGCTCGCGTATCATGCGTGACCATCAATTCCAGGAGGGCCATAGACCTGAGCACAATGAGGAAAACTGCAAGACTTTTAGAAGACAACAGAGCAAATTAGCTTTATGACCGTGGGCCAGGGAAGATTTCTTCAATGAAACATCAAAAATAAATAAGAATCAATTTGAGTACCTTAAAACTGGTTATTTTTGTTCATTAAAATTACAGAGTTCAGTAAGAGTTACAAAAGAGGAAGTGGCCAGACAAGCCAAGATTTAGGAAAAGATATTTGCAACACACATATATTTGACAAAAGATGCATACCCGGGCTTTAGAAGGAACTCACAAGAATCAATAAGGAAAAGACAACAACCCAGTAGGAACATAGGGAGGAGACAGGCAGTTTGTTGAAGAGAAAATGGGAAATAACGTACTCCAATGAGCCAAGTGTGGTGGTCCCCACCAGGTGGAGCTTTGTCTGACCTTCCCTTAGTGTGTTTGTGTGTGTGTCCTGATGCTGCCTTCCAAGGAGCCTGCCCCAAGTACAGATGAAGAGGAGTGAGGTCCAGCTGGATTCGCACCTGGGTGTGTGGCCCTGGTGCTCCTCATCGTGCATGATGGGGGCAAATGAGTCAACAGGACAGTTTGGGCCCTTCCTGTCTGGTCTCCTCTGTGGTTTTGCTTCTGGTTGCCAAGTAGTTCAGGAAGGCATGGGGTTGTTGAATGGCACAGAACAATTCCTAGGTAGAGCTCTGATCAAGGTTTGAGAGGAGGTTCTTTCAGTACCTCCCAGTGTTCCTGCCATGCAAGCAGCTCCAGGGGCTGCTTCCGCCATTTGGTAACTCAGAGCTTTGCTCGAAAGTAGACTCAAGGGTGCCTTCTTCCCTCCCCGTCACTGATGGGTGAGGAGGACAGGGGAGGGAGCACAAGGGGTCCTGGGCACCCGAAACCCCTGCGGGACAGCCACTGATCCCAGGCCCCTGGGCTCAAAGCTAGGGTCACCCTGACTCCTGCCTGCCCCTCGCCCCACATCAAAACTGTTTCTCATGTCTCTTACTCCTGTCACCTCCTGCCCCACAGGTGTGGAGGCCTCCTTAGTCACCAGCTCCCACCTGCCCCTCCCCGCCTTGCTCTCCGCACTGTGGCCAGAGGGATCTGAGAGAGGAGAGAGTGTGGAGACCCTCCCTGTGCAGACCCTCCAGCGGTTCCTTCAACACACAGAATGCTCCATCCCCGCACCCATATGAGTACAGACATATGCACGTGTGCATACACACTGGCGGAAGGCATGGAGCAGGTACTCCCTGGCTGTTCCTCGACATTTGGTGGGCACTTGCCTTGGGCCGGCCCTGAGTGTACAGCACCGGGAGTCATCTTGGCTCTTCCTCACGCACCCCTGTGGGGTTGGTGCTGTCAGCCTCAGCCCACAGGCTGCCACTGTGGACACAACGCAGTCACTGCTACATTCTAGGAGCCCACTCTAGCTGCTGGATGCAGAGGGGGTTGGGGCGCCTGTTCAGGAGCCAGAGCCATGCCCACACCCCAAGCCTTTGGCCCACGGCTCTAAAGCAGGAGGATAGGAGCTCACCCAGGTGCAGACACTCTGAAGAGAAGGCCACTAGGCCCACCGTGGCCTCCTCCATCTGCCAACCCCTGCCCTCACCAGTCAGGCGCTGTTGGTTTCAGGACACAGAAACTCAACTGGGCTTAAGCTCCAAGTAGCCTATAGTGGCTCAGGTTAGCAGCAAGTGAGCATGGCTGGGTCTCGGGCACAGCATGGCCATAGTGGGCCACTACCTTGGTTCACGCCCACACAGGCCTCTGTGTATGGTGGCTTTGGCACCTCCAGGTGCTTCTTTCCCAGTAGGTCCCGGGAAATTCCCAGAATGGAGCCTCATGAAGTGGGCTGGATTAGGCTCTTTCCCTTGGCCCCTTGAACCAGTTACCATGGCCAAGGGATAGAACCTGACTGTTGATGGGCGGGGATCGGGTAGCTCTCCAGAGCCAGGGGTAGCATCGGGGAGTGGTTCCCTCACCGAAAATCCTGGTGCAATTAGCAAAACAAGGATGCAGGGTAGGCAAAGCATCCAGGACCCCACCTACCTAACTGCTACTACTTCACTGTGCTCAGTGTTCTTGTCATGCTGAGAGTCTTGCTCCAAAGATGCCTTTGCACCTCAGGTCTTTCCCTGTGCTGTGCCCTTGTCCAGGAGTGCCCCCGCCTCCACCTTCCATCTTTCAAGGCCCATGTTCCCACCCGTACCCCTTCCAGAAAGCTTTTTTGACTACAGCCCTTCCCACCTGTGAATCCGCCTCAGGCTTCCTGTCCCTGTCTGTGCCAGCTGTGACCAGTCTAGGCTCAGGTATGTCACCAGCCCTCACCTGGCCTTGGGGATGCAACCAGGTTACTGTCAGCACTACATTGTATAGAAGACACGGTAGCAGTGCTCCCTACCCACCACTCCATAGATACTCTCCAAGAGCACTGGGGAGTCAGCATTGCCTTGTCCTGGGGCTGCTAGCTCAGATGACTTCAGGGGCTAAATGATAATGGATGTAAAGAGTAAGAGGCTGGATCTAGGAGCTGGTGAGGGCTAGAGTGGGCGATGACCTGGAGGGCAATTGTGGAAAGCACGGACATGCTCTTGGGCCAGTGTTGAGTGAACAAGACACACCAATGAGAAGAACCCAGCCAGCAGGTCTCCAGTTTGCAATCTGTGGCTTGATGCAGCTCCCACAGCACATATCATCCCCACAAGGCCCAGAGTAGGTGCTTTTTGCCCTGGGGCTCACAGTCAGGTCACAGACAATGTCCGCTAGGATGGGAGCCGTCTCCAGGACCATGGCCTCTGGAAAAGCCACCCCCTCCCCTGGCACCCCACAATCACAAGAATCAGACCCCCAAGGATCAGGGAAGCAGCCCAGGTTTTCCCATTGTGCTGAAAATCCCTGGGCTGAAGTAGGGAAGCTGGACCTGCTCCCTACCCCAAAGTAACAGTGCAGCTCCCTCTTTGCCCATCTGTGCAGGGTCAGAGGAGGCAAGCTGTGAAACCAAAGAGTGAGACGCAACCCACGGTCTCAGCACACAGTACCCCAAATGTGTAGGACCCAGTCAACAGTCACTCATCATAGCAAGCACCAGGGAAAGCTCAGCCTCTTTGAGAACACACAGTCAACAGATGCTAACACCAAGGTGACACAATGTTGGAATTATCTGACAAGAATTTTAAAGTAGCCATCATAAAAAATGCTCTGATGAGCAATTATGAATGTGCTTGAAACAAATGAAAATATAGAAAGTCTCAGCCAGAAAATCAAAGTATAAAAAAGAACCAAATGGATATTTTGGAATTTTTAAAAAAATTAAAAATCGGAATAAGCTCAATAGATGTCTCCACAGCAGAACAGAGGGTAAAGAGGAAAGAAACAGTGAATTTGAAGATAGAACAATAGAAATTACCCAACCTGGAAAACACAAGGAGAAAATAGACTTGGGGGATAAAAAGAACCTCAGGAGCCTGTATGATTGAACAGAAGATCTAACATTTATGCCATTGAAGGAGTCCCAGAAGGAAAGGATATAAGATGGTGGTACTGAAAAAGTAGTCAAAGAAATAATGGCTGAAAACTTTCCAAGTTTGGCAAAAGACATAAACCCACAGATTCGAGGAGCTGAATGGATTAAAAAATGATATAAATCCAAAGATATCCATGGCAAGACACATCATCATCAAACGTCCAAATACTTCCTAAGACAAAAACCTTGAAAGCAGCAACAGAGAAACGACTCCTTACCTGCAAGGGAAAACCGTTTGAATAACATGGATTTCTCATCAGAAACCATGGTGGCTGGAAGGAAGTGGAATGACATTATTAAATGCTGAAAGAAAAGAACTGCCAACCATGAATTCTATAACTAGTGAAAATACCATTCAGGAATGGGGGGAGTCAAGACATTCTCACATGAAGGAAAAGGAAGAGAATTTGTCACCAGCAGAACTATCCTGACAGAATGGCTAAAGGAAATTCTCTAAACAGAAAGAAAGGATGCTGGATGCCAGGAAGGAAGAAAGAACAATGGACTTCTCTGAAGCTTTTGAAGTTGCACTGGATGGTTGCAAAAATTACACCACTGTCTGATGTCTCAGTAGAGTTAGAAGGAACATCTCAGGTAATCATATTATAAACAGGGAGGGTAAAAGGATGTAAAGAGAGATAAGATTTCTACACATCACTCAAACTGTTAAAAACAGTAGGCTGTGATAAGTACATATATAGATTATAATCCTTGGAACAACTATAAAAATCTATGCAGATACATTCAAAATGCTATAGATAAACCAAAATGGAATTCTAACATGTGTTCAAGTAACCTACAGGAAGGCAGGAAAAAGAAAACAGAAAGAAAAAAAGGGACAGAACAAAAAATAAAATGGCAGATTTAAACCCTATTGTATCAATAATCACAGAAAATGCAAATAGTATGATTACATTTATATACATTTTCCAAATGATTAAACTGTAGAGATGGAGAACAGATTAGAGTTTGCCAGGAGTGAGGAATGGTGCGGGGAAGGGAGTGTGACCATAAAGCGCAGCACAAGGGAGGGAGGGTTCTAGCTTGATCACAGGACGGTTACCCGAATCTACATGTGATCAAGGACACAGAGCTAGACAGGCACATTGTATCGATGTCAGTGCCCTGGTTTCCATAGTGCAGTATAGTTATGTAAGATGAGACCACTGGGGAAGGCTAGGGGAAGATATGTGGAACCTCTCTGTCTTGTCTTTCCCACTTCCTGTGACACTATCCTTATAGATTATATGTGTAATTATTTCAAGGTAAAAATACCTTGGCTGCTGCTTTTGCACCAGGCCCAGCTCTGCTGCTGGCACTACCTCTGGGAGCAGAGCTTGTCCCTATGGCCCCCTTGCCCTCTGGCTGGGGCAGGTTGGACAAATGGCTGGTTCTGCCTGGGCCCCTCACAGAGCTCACAGGCCAGTAGGACGTCACCACAGCAGAGGCTGCAGCAGGAATCCTGGGGATGCCCCATCCCCCCACTCTCCTGGCCTTGTCTCCTCTTTCTCCAGGCCTCAGAGCTCATGTTACCTCTTCAGAGAAATTCCTGATTCCTTGACGTAAAATGCACCCCAGTCACAACCCCTGATTTAATTTCATCACAGCACTAATTCCCCTGATTTTTTTTCTAAGCTGTTTATTATCCATCACTCCCAGAATGGATGCCTCATGAAGACAGGGGCCTCATCTTTCTTTTAATGACTGCACAAGGTAGATAGTCTATAAGGGCTTATGGGATGTATTTGCTATCTGTTGCTGCATAACAAATCACCCTAACGTTGAATGGCTTAAAACAGCAACCATTTATTCTCTGTCATGATTTTTGTGGGGGATTCAGAAGGTACAATAGGGAAAGCTGGTCTCTGTCTCACAGTGTCTCAGGTGTTGGTTGGAAGATGCCCTCTCCCAGCCATTCAATCCCGGACCCACCTCCAAAGAGCTCTTTCGGAACCTCCCGGCGGTGCCCACGCCACACATACCTCTCTGTGGTCGTGCATGGCCTGCCCTATGGATGTGGGCAGATTCAAGGGTGGGAGTGGAGATGAAAAAGGGAAGTTGGAATTTCTGGGGAGTCTTTATGAACTACCCATGTTCCCTTCTGTGACACCCCTCCAGGAAAACCCTCTCTTGGGGGGAGTGGCCCCATTTGAAAGAACACCGTCTTCGGAAAAAGAAACATGGGGCTCAGTCCCTCTTGGGCTCCACTCCAGTTATGTCCCCCCCTTTCAGTGCCTTTTCTGGATTATAAGGCGAATGGCACCTGCTCCCAGGGTCACTGTGAGCACCAGAGAAAACACTGGGCACCCCCCCTAGGCATAGAGTCCTCCCTGAGGCACCTCATTCAACCCTCAATATCACTGGGCAGGGAGGGGTGTCCCCTTTTCACAGATGAGGAAACTGAGGCATGAAAAAGTAAAGTGACGTTGCCCAGGGTACGTGCTGAATACCCTGCAGTCCTTGCATTTGATTATCACAAGCCAAACCTCTGGAGCAGCCCCGGCTGTGTTGGTCACCCCTTCCACACCCTCTTTCTGCCTCCTCCATGCTTCCTCATAGGGGATCTTTGTGATTTCCCTAATTTACCATAAGTTTTGCATGTGATGCTTCTTCCCTCTGTCCCCATGAGCCCTCTGTCCCCATGAGGTCACCCTGCTGACCTTTCCCGGCCAGCCCCAGCACAGGCTCCTCCTTTTCTGGGAAGGCTGCCCTGAAGCACCCACTCACCCACCCGGTCAGGAGCAGCCCTGAGCTTATGGGCGCTGGACTTTAGCATCAGATGTCCCTATTTCTGAGCCTGCATCTCCACCAGGTCAGAAGCAGAGGTATCATGGGGTGCCTGGCAAGGAATGTATGAGGAGTGGATGAGATCAGCCCATTTCTCTGGTGTCTTTACTGGGTAAGGCCACGGCCAGCCATGCAGCCCACCATTTTGGGCACCAGCCCCAAGGGCACGGGCACAGGCCCCACAAGGAGGGAGCAGTAAAACAGGGATAGTGAGGGGCTGGGACCTGAACATATACCACCTGGCTCAAGTCCCACTCACGGGAAACCCCCACCAGGACAGGCAGGGTGTTTTGGTTCAAGGGACAAACACCAGGGGTGATATTTAAAATATTTAACAGCCCATCAGAGTAGACACTAGACATAAACAATAGACAGGACCAGCCTTGACAAAAATGTAGCTTTGCTTCATCCAAATGGACTTTCACTGACTTGCTTCTCTGAAAGGTCCAAGGACATCTTGCTTCAGGTATGGCTGGATCCAAGGCCCCAAAATGTCACCAGGCATCTATTTCTTGGCTCCACCTTCCTCTGTGTGCATTCTCAGGTGTGTTCTCCCTACCTGTCGGCCAACACAATCCTGGCCGCTTACTGGACGTATTGGAGTCATGTGATTGACCCCTCACCTCTCCACGGCACACCGTAAGGTGGGGCGTCAGGTGGGGCAACCCCAATGTGTGGCAGCTGCTGCTGCCTCCAGAACGATTTACTTTCCAAGAGGTCTGGCCTTTCGGTTTTTTTTTTTTTTAATAATCAAAACAGCCCTTTTAATTATTAAAATATATGCTCAAAGTAAAAAAAAAAAAAAAAAATCCAAGTAGTATACAAAAGGGTACACAAAGAAGCCAGTCTCCGTCTGACTGGGCCCTCAGCCCAGAGACATGGTACCCTGTTACAAGCAAATGCAGACGCCTATGGGTGTTCTTGCCTGTTTTCTCAAAGGTACAAACTATATATCCTACCCTGAACCTCCTTTTTTTTTCTTTTCTCTTACCAACAGATCTTTGGATATCATTCCACAAGAGCTACCTCAAGATACCTCCCTCTCTCCCTCTTGAACTTCATAGAAATGGAATCCTCCAGGACTGCCCTCCAGTAAGTCACACTTTTGTATAGCCCTCCCCATTGTGTGTGACTTGCTTCTAACCGATAGGCTAGGGCAAAGGTGAAGGACCTCTCATGGTCACATGAGAAACAACTTCACTGGCTTTGAAGAAGTATTGAGGGAGGACGTATGAGTCACGTGGCTGGGGACTGGGGACTGGGGTGGCCTCCATCCTGCAGCCACAAGAAAAGAAGTTCTGCCAAAGGCTAGGGGAACTTGGGAGAGGAGCCCGGCCTGACCACGCCTTGACTGCAGCCTCAGGAGTCCTGAGGAGGGAACCAGCTCAGCTGTGTCAGGGCTCCTGACCTATGGCTGTGTGGTTGCAAGCAGCTGGTTTGTGGTCGTTTGTTAGGAAGCTAAGACAAGCGTGACTCCTCTCTATCTGGCTTCTCTCCGTGAGATATGAGATTCATCCTTGTCACTACCAGAGTTCTAGTTTGTTCTTTTTCTTTGTTAGGTAGTATTTTGTTGTACAAATAAATGAGAACCGACCCATTCTACTGTCCATGGACATTTGGGCTGTTATGAATAAAGCCGTATGAACATCCCTATATGTACCATCTAGACGCCATGCGTATTCATTTTCTTGGATATTGACCCAGGAGTAAACTTGCTGTATCAGACTGTAGGTGGATATTTAACTTTATAAGAAACTGCCAAACCGATTTGCAAGGTAGTTGAATCATTCTGCACTCCCAGCAGCAGTGTACACGGGCCCTGGAGGTTGCTCATGCTCACCAGCATCTGGTATTGTCTGTGCAAAGGTACTTCCTTGTGGTTTTGTTGAGCGTTTCCCTGATGAGTCATAAGGACATGGAGCATTTTTTCATATGTTTATTGGCCTCCCTTGAGATGTTCCTGATATTACTTTGTCTGCTATAGACGATTTATTATCTGCCCCTAAACCCCAAGCTGGAACTAGAGGGAAAGAGAAACTCTATGAGGCATGAATCGCTGGGGCACTTCATGGAGCCCAAGAATGAAGGTGACACAGAGAACAGAGCTAAGACATGGAAAGAGAGGGACCAGGTCCCAATTACTGTTTAAGCTCCTAGATCCAGCCATGCCTGAGGCTTCCTTCTGGACTCTTCAATTACATGAGCCAACACACTCTTTTTGTTTAAGTCCCTTTGAACTAGGGTTCTGTCACTTGTGCTAAAGGGATCCTGACAGAGGCAGGGCTTGAGTTGGCCCCTCTGGGTTCCAGGCTGCTCCGCTCTCCAGGTCACTGACTTTCTTGAGGCCCATTGAGCACTGGAAAGGAAGTGTGGAGGGGTGGGGACTCTCTGAATTCCAGGTGCTCCACCAGCTCTCCCCCGTACTCCCACCTGCCGCGGTCTGCACCCCACTTCATTGCATGTTTTGAGGCTGAATAACCATGTAATTGGTTTATCTGTTCCACAGTCAAACTTCAGCTAATATATTTTTCATAATCAGTTGATGTTTATTTAACAGGAATAACCGGCCCATTAAATTTAATGAGGCAGGTTATCAGGTATGAAGTGGAAATGTTTTTCCTTAAGAGCAACTTGGACTTGGCCGCTCTGGTTAACGGGCCAGGGAGATGCTGCCAGTTGCCTTGTCTGGGAGTGGGAACCCCCAGGGAATGGGGGTGTAGGTGTCCTGTCCTCACAGGAAATGGCAACCGGCACCCCTAGTGCTCCCAGGACCCCCACTGTTACCCCACTGCATAACATCTGATAGCATTAATTTCATCTTGTCTGTCTCCCTGAATGATCTCCATGCTCCTGAGAGCAGGGTCCCCCTGTTTTACTCAACGTTGTATCTCCAGTTCTAGAACCATGACTGCACATAGTAGGCATTCAATGCCAATATTTGTCGTGCAAAAGATGAGTAACTAAGGAGATGCCTCCTGCCTCTGCAATTACCTAAGCCTCCAGGGCCCTCCCTCCTGGCACACTTC
Organism: Rhinolophus ferrumequinum; assembly: GCF_004115265.2. Lineage (NCBI taxonomy): Eukaryota > Metazoa > Chordata > Mammalia > Chiroptera > Rhinolophidae > Rhinolophus > Rhinolophus ferrumequinum. The sequence continues at coordinate 2,608,166 of NC_046302.1, forward strand.
GGGCCCTGCCTTGTTCCCCTCCCAACTTTGCTGCCCCTGCTTAGCAGGCGGGAAAAGCTCTATTTGAGGAGATCCACATTCTGCCAAGGGGCAACCACTGGGCCAGTAGACCTCACGAAGAGAGGGCCCTGGGCCGCCCTGACCCAGGGCCCAGGCTATGGAGGGCTGCATCCGCCAAGGGCATTTAGGAGGCATTGAGCCTGGGGGCTAGTTTATAAAAATGTTCAGGTCACTTTAGAACAACATAAAATACAGTTAATTATTAAACACACACACACACACACACACAACAAAACACACCCATAATCCTGTTTCCTAGAGAAAAGTACAATAAGATTTTGGTGTATGACCCTTTGGACTTTTTATGTGTGTGTGTATTTTTACATATGCCTAGGTGATATGTTTTCATCCAAAGAATGGGTCATACAGAATATTCTACTTATTTTCTTAAAATAGAGTGCATGGGGACGGCCCGGTGTCTCACTCAGTTGGAGCTCTGTGCTCCTAACTCCGAAGGCTGCCGGTTCGATTCCCACAGGGGCCAGTGGGCTCTCAACCACAAGGTTGCCTGTTCAATTCCTCGAGTCCCGCAAGGGATGGTGGGCTCTACCCCCTGCAACTAAGATTGAACACAGCACCTTGAGCTGAGCTGCCTCCCCAATGGCTCAGTTGGTTGGAGCAGCAGGCTTTCAACTACAAGGTTGCCAGTTCGATTCCTTGACTCCCACAAGAGATGGTGGACAGCGCCCCCTGCAACTAAGATTGAACAGGGCACCTTGAGCTGAGCTGCTGCTGAGCTCCCGGATGGCTCAGTTGGTTGGAGCGCATCCTCTCAACCACAAGGTTGCAGGTTCAACTCCCGCAAGGGATGGTGGGCAGCGCCCCCTGCAACTAGCAACGGCAACTGGACCTGGAGCTGAGCTGCGCCCTCCACAACTAAGACTGAAAGGACAACAACTTGAAGCTGAAGGGCACCCTCCACAACTAAGATTGAAAGGACGACAACTTGACTTGGAAAAAAGGCCTGGAAATACACACTGTTCCCCAATAAAGTCCTGTTCCCCATTCCCCAGTAAAAGCTTAAACAAAAAAAAATAGAGTGCATGGAGTTCCATGTTAATAACTATACTCCATGTCACTATTGTTAGTGGCTACAGAACTATCTTATGGATGTATCACATTTTATTCAATGCATTCCCTATTCTTGGGCATTTAGGTTGTTTCCAGGATGTTGCCATTATTATAAACACTATGATAAACAAAGCAGTCGCTTTACTTGGCCAACTCTGGCTAAGCCCTCTGATCCCGGCATAAACCTCGACTCTTCTGAGAAGCCCTCTATGACGCCACAGCCGGGGCACACTGAGCCAGCTCCCACGGCCTCTCTGCAGGGGCCTCATCACAACTGGGTTCCAACGTCAGCTCTCCTGCTAGACTATAAACCATGGACCACGTGTTGCCATAGTTTTCATAGTGCCAAGGATATAATAACAATAACAGAGAAGCCAAGTCTGAGGCAGAGATGAGCCTGCAAGACATTTATTAGGGGGTGCCCTTGGGGTCAACAGTTACTGGCAAGGGGAAAGAGCAGAGGGTGGGGGACAAGCTGGGCTGCCACGTAGTTTCACTGAGGCCCTGCCCAGATCTCGGGTTGGGACTCCCTTCCAGGTTGGGATGTCCTTCCAGGTTGCTCCAAGTTGGGGCCCAGGAGCCTGTCCTTTATCCAACCCCCCTCATCAAGCACCAATTGGATGTAGCGCTGGCCCCTGGGGCATGACTTTGGTGAAGTGGCTCCTCAGCAAAGGCACGAGCCAGAGGGAGAGGACTTGGGGTCAAGGGCCGTCTACTGCCAGCCCTGAAGGAGATCTGACTGGCAAGCCTCCTGCACTCGCCCTCATGAGCACTACGTGAAGGACACCTGTCATCACCACCCCATAGGAGACGGCATCTGTGACCATCTCCCTTTTATAAATGAGGAAAACAGGCTTAGAGGCTCAGAAACTGCTGCTGGGCTCAGGGTCGGAGCTGAGTCCACCACGCTCTGATTCTCCACGTCATGCTGCTGAGTGGGCATTGCAGAGATTGAGCAAGGACCAGGACGAACGCTCAGGACACAGGACCTGCGCACTCTGACTTCCTTTGAGCCATTGAACCGCCATCACTGGGCTGACGACGCATGTTCCCAAAGCTGCAATGACGATTGTGGATTTGGCCGTTTCTCCTTTCTGTTCTGTTGATCTTGCTTCATGTATTTTGCTCTTGTGCCAGGTGCACATATAGAAGGATTTTTAAGTCTCCCTGCAAGTCGCCCCTGTTACTATTTGAAAAGGCTTCTCTGTTGCTCACAGCACTCCTTGTCTTTTCCACCTTGTCTGACAGTAACATGACCAGCTTTCCCAGAGTTTACACGTGTATCTTTTTCTATTCTTCTATTCTCAAGCAACCTGTGCCCTCAACATTAAGGTGATGTCTCTTGTAAAGAACATAAGATGGACTTGTGGGAGGGGTGGGGGTCGGGGTTGTTTCTTTGTCTTTTCTTTGTGAGTTTGCATCCTTCAAAAGGCTTTTGATGCATTTCACCAAACGTGTCCTCCTGATAGGTCGCAGTGAGTCACCGCCCCCAGCAGTGGCCGGAGTGCAGGGCCCTCTCCACATCTGCAGTGACACTCCTCCCTCCCATGTGCATTGCACATTGGACACTTCCTCCGCGCCCTGCTCTTGCCCCCACCCCAGCTACCTGCAATGATTCAGCACATGTGAGGCCATGTGTGCACTGGGCACGGGCAGCAGCAGTCCTGGGTGGATGAGGTGACAGTGTGTGTCTGAGGCAGGGCCCCGATCTCCCAGTGGGTAGGAACGGTACCTCATAGGAGGTCACGCCCCAGGGCTCAGACCCTGCCTTGGCATCACTGGGCCTCTCCAGGTCAGTAATGACGTTGGAAGTAATGAACTCTAGCCATTTCTTCTGCCAAGGGCCACACTCCCCATCTGGGGAGCTGGGCGAGGGGAAAGGGTGCAGGATTGGCCCCCTCAGCTGGGCCCCTGGAGCAGGGCAGAACCAAGACTCTGGATATCCCTGGGCCTGGCCCAGCATGCAGCCAGAATCCCACTTCCAACAGGAGACGCAGCATCAGCACTCAGCACTGCAATCTGAGGTAGTTACTCCCATTCTCTGGGCCACGGTTTCCTTATCTGTAAGTGGGGCAGTAACAGCAGTAACCACCCCGTAGGGCTGTGTAAGACTAACCGAGTTAGTATTTATAAAAGTGTAGGAGAGTCCCAGGCATGTGGTACGTGTCTGATGGGACTGATTGATGACTGGGCCTATTCCCTGCAAGCTGGCAGTCGTGTGCCAGTATAAGCTGAAGTGCACACAGATGTGTGTACACACTGCCACTGCTACCACTCCGCACGCCCACCCAAGCACAGGCACACGTGCCTGCCCAGCACACCCCGAAGGTCATGCTGAAGTGCTTCCTGCCAGCCTGCTTTCAGGCCTGGGCCTCTGCACCAGTCCTGCACACAAGGGGCAGCCACAGGCTACCTTGCCCTCCAGTACCCGCTAGGTTCAGCCAGTGGGAGGCACGATGGAAGGGAGGTTGGAGGGAGGTAGGAAGGGACAACCCACAGGTAGCACCTTTCACAGCACCTGTGTCTCCTTGGTGGCTCCAGCTACCCTGAGCAGGGCCTTTGTGGTGCCAGCTTCCACTGGGCAGTCCTGCCTCTTTCCTTTGTCTCTTTAGCCCTGGGGCGATGGGAGCTTCCCACTGTCACTAATTTCTGGGTTACCATCCCATCCCATTTGGGGTTTCAGCCCTCCATCTCCTTTGTGATGAACTCTGCATTCAATTGCCTCTGTTTAAATAATCAGTGCTTTCTGGTTTCCCGGTTGCACCCTGGATGTCACAGGCAGCATCATCATATTCAAGCCCCCAACTGGGGGGGTAGGAATTAACAATCCCTTTCCATAGTCACGCAGCTGGGACGTAAGCCCAGACATATCTGCCTCCAAGTCCACAGCCCGCTGGACATACCCTCACCCATGCAATGCTCTCTCAGGCCTGACTTCCTATCAGGTATGGCCGTGTGGAAGGACTGGAGATGCAGGTCCACACATGAGCAGGCCATGCACAGACGCACACGCATGTGCACAGTCTGTACCTGAGCACATGCACACATTCCCCTGCCACACTGACACTCCAACACAATGGACACGTACACCTCCAAGTCCCCGGTAGGGGAGGGGTGGAGATCAGGCAAGGGAAGCCTGGTTCTGACTCTAGGGGAGTCAGGGAAATAGGCTGGTATCCAGGTAGAGAGAGGCCAGGAGCATTAGTAGGTGGAAACGTGGCTGGTTGCTTGTGCACAAACACAAGTACACATGTACATATGAGCACACACACACACACACAAAAGCACCTATATACACACGCACAAGTAGACAGGTGCATGCAGACCTGTGCGTGCGCACAGCTGCCCCAACTGACTCCTGGGTAGGAGGATGGAGTTTGAGAGTTTTTCCTGTGAGATTTGGAACTTGGACAAAGCCCCAGACACCAGAGGCTTCAGAGGTTAGCAGAAAAGAAGGGCATCAGCAGTTTCTGGCTGGACGATGGTTCTGATATCACTTAAGTTCTATCAGCCAGGTGGCCTGTGACCCCACCAGGCTGACCTTACAGAGGGCCAGCCCCTCCCTGGCCTGCCAGGTGAATGTTGGGAGGAGGCTCAGGCCAGGGCACCCTGACACCTACCTGGCCGCTCACTTCTACATGTTTTCTGAACGTGTCCTTGTTTGTTTTGGTAAGCTAACCCAGAACTTCTAGAGAGGGCATCTCCCAAAGCTACTTTCCTTTCAGCCAATATGCAGCCTGGCTGAATAAAATTGCCTTGTGCTACCTGCCCAGACAACTGGGCACTGCCAAGCCGCAACCCCCACTTGAGCTTTGCATGTGAGAATCTGGGGATGAGCAGAGATGTTTGGGTTGCAAAGCCTGAGTCAAGATCTCAGGCTCTTAGCTCCAGATGGCTTGGGGCTCCAAATGAACTTTAGCAGGAAATCCAAGGTCAATAGCAGATCAGAACCTCCGCCCCAAATTCCTCTTGCTGCCTTAGCGCTGGGTCAGGCGAGAGTGCAGCCTGAGGTGCTCAATGCACCTTAGCTGGGGAGTCCGGCCAAAGGTCAAGGACAAGCCGGCCAGTGTTTGGACACCAAATGAGCAGAGCACATCTCAAATCCAGCTGTGATCTGCCCCTCTCAATCCCAAGTCCTTCATTTCAGTTCACAGAATCATCAGCACGCGTGCCAGAAATTCAGAAATCATCCTTGATCCTCCCCTCTGCCACTCAAACCGAGAGTCTTGCCAATTTTAGCCCGGCCTAGTCTGTTCCCTGGCCCACCCCGTCAGCCTCCCATTTATCATGCCCTCAGGTGTCCTGGCCCAGCTGAGCCCACCCTCCCCCAGGAGCATGTGTGTCATCAGAGGAATTGGACTGTGCTGCTTCCTGCTGGAGACCCCCCAGTGCCTCGGCCTGGCATCCACGCCCCTTCCCTGCCCGGCCCCCACTGTGCTCTCTGCAAACGGCCAGCTGTCCACAGTCTGTGTCTGGAATCCTCCTCTAACCATCTCTGGCTTTCCCAGCAGCCATCCACTCAGCTTTCAAATTGGAGTTTAGGCAGAGCCTCTGTCAGGAAGCTGGCCTGATCTCCCAGCTCTGTCCCTAGAAAGAATGGCTTTCCCCTCATCTCATCTCATACCTGCGTCTGTGGCTGCAGCACAATTATGGGTTCCCACCCGTCTCCGCTGCTAGGCTGGGTGCTCAGCAAGGTGTGCTGCCTGTCTCATCAGCCTATGTCACCAGGCCCAGCACAGGGCTACACAGAAGAGGTGGCAGTGATCGTCTGCTAGCCAAGGGAATGACCGAAAACAAAGACAGTTGCTTTATTTGTTTTTGGACAATAGCACATCCTCCCTTTCTTAAGAACATGGCGGCCCCAAGCGCAGGGGCATCCTGGGCACCCGGCAGGAAATGGCTGTGGCTCGGGGGTCTGTGGGCTATGGTCCCATAACTGGTCCTTCTTCAGGGCTCTAAGTCACTGCCAGGGCCAAGAATGATGGCTGCTCCTCAACCCTACAAAGGAGAACAGGTCAGAGTTCAGTCAGGGCCCTTTTCTACCAGGAACCCCGTGCACCCCCAGGCCCAGCTCCAGGAGGGCCCAGGCTCTTGGGCTGCCCAGGAGTGTGACTATTTACTGGAAATGGTCCTCTGTGGCTGGTCCTGAGACCCGGGACTGGGCCTCTTCACCTCCACGCCCAGTGCCACCTCAACATGTGTCTGTAGGGACCAGCTAACATGGACCTTCCGCTCGTAAGACCTCCCTGCCCCTGTGGATAGATAGGTCTCAGCCCAATTCTCTTCAGCCCCACTGAGGTCTCTCTTCTGTTCTCAGAATTTCCTCATACTCAGGCTATTGCTTGCTGTCCATATCCAAACACATGCACATGTCCCCGGGCTCAGAAGGTGCTGCACAGGGGCTAGAGCTTGCCCAGGCTCTGGGAGGTGCCTGCTGCACAGCTCCTGACAGGTGGGCCTCTGTCTTGTGCCAACTCCCTGCTGACAGAGATGTGGGATCCTTGAATTCCCATCCCTGGCTCTGCCAGGGGCCTTCTGTAGCGGAGGCTGGGAGGGGGCAACGGAGTTTCTCTGGCACTGGCTGCCCCTCACACACAAGGTGCAATCTGAGGGTCTGGCTTTGAGGCCCTTTGGGAGTCAGGTCGAACATTCTTTCCCGAGAGGAGGGTGGGAGGGCATGGAAGAAGGGAGGCAGGCCTGGCAGTGCCCCAGAGTTTCTCTCGGATATGCTGGAGCAACAGAGAGCACACCGGAGTTACATGCAATGTGCCTGCCTTTGTGACCATATCTTTGCCTTGGTGCAATGCAACTACACCGGTGAGCTTCTTTGTTAAAGATGTACTCTGTTGGGGGAGGGGCTGACAACTGCCACAGATGTGGGGCCTGGATGGAGAGAGAGAGGACAGAGCTGAGACTCTGCTAGAAGGCCAAGGGGGCTTTAGCTCCCTTGGCATGTCCTTCACTTGGTAAAACAAAGTTGGGTGTGTGGTGATCAGGGGCTTGGCGGGCCCGCCGATACTGTCGGGAAAGGTGTTCTGTACCAGCTTCACGAAGACCTCGGCAGATGCGTAGGGACATGGGAAAGCCGCCTGTTCCCTGACCCACCAGGAGTGGTCCAGCGAGCCGGCTTAGCTCCCAGCACCTTCCGTCTATAGTTCTACAGCGATGGTTGGCAGTGTCTTTTCTGCTTAACTTGAAGTTGAGCAAACGGCTTTCCATGAGGGCTCTGCCTGGCCCAGGCAGGTGTGAGCTGGGAAGAGCCTTGACCCGGCTAACAGAACGGTGAGGCCAGGCTGCTGAGCAGCCCGCAGACTCTGCCAGACCAGGCCTGAGGGCCTCTTGACCTCTCACCTTAGCCTTACCACTACCAGTACCCACAGTAGCTTGTCTCCTACTTGGACAAAAGAGACTTTTCCATGGGAAGAAGGCCCCATGCCACGGCTCTTTTAAAAAACACCTCAGCCTTCTGGTGAGTCCAAGCCAAGGTGCCCCTAGAGTGAAGGACCCGCCTCTAGGGGGTGAAGGGCTGTGGCAGGGTTGGGGAGGGGCCTGGTCCAGCCTGAAGCAGAGCACTGCTGGGCCTAGAAGGGGGATGGAATGGTCTAGAAGAGGAACAGGAATTGGGGGAGGTAGGAGGAGGGGAGCAGGAGCTGGCTGGGAGGGTCAGGGAAGGAGCGCACGGTCTTGGGACCACATCTCAGGGGAGGGCATCTGCCAGTCTCAGACGTCTAGGACGGCAGCAGCTCCTGAGACCTGAGCCCACCGTGACCCCTTCCCACTCACCAGGAGCTGGGCCCTGCATGTCCCTTCAGATCAGCACAGGAGTGGGGTGGGTGGGGAGGTCCCCTCAGCCCCCTCATCCGCTCAGGCAGGCCCTACCTACTCTTCCACCTCTGGACTCCAAGGCTCTTCCCCTCCCACAGGGCTACCCCTGCATTTTCTGTGACCCCTGCCCTGTACCATGGGCCCTCCTTCATGATCCCATCCCCAACTGCTAAAAGGTAAGAAGTAGGTGGCACGTGCATGCCCTTAACTGGGTGGCGGGCCCCTTGAAGGTAGGGCCTGACTTTATCCAGTGCTGCTCCCAGACCCGGCCTAGTGGGGCCCAGCACCCAAAGGGCCCCCTTTTCCTAGCCCAGATGTCCAGGAACACTGATGGCAACAGCGGGCAGGACATCTGGACCAGGGGTGACTGCGGAAATACAAGGCCTAAGAGTCCCTCAGTGTGCAAAAGACAGAGACCTCGAGGTTCACCTGTCTGATGTAGCAGACAAAGATGGCAGAATTTTGTCAGCACTTACAGTACCTGCCCCCCGTGGCCCAGCAGCCCAGCACCAGAGTCTTTACCTTGTGGGCAGTGCTCACGCAGTGCTGGTAAGCCTTGACCAGGTCCGAGCACAGGAGTACCTCATGCAGGTGGTCACGGTAGCAGCGGAGGATCTGGGCCTGCAGCCCTGAGCACACGGGCTCCAGCATTCGGGGCCTGCGGGACAGAGAGCAGGCAGGCCTGGGGCTTGGTCCCAGTGGGCAGGGACTCAACACCATGGCTCAGGCAGTGGGCTCAGCTCTGGCCAGCTATCAGCAACCAGGCACGCCTCAAAGAGAACCAGAAGGTGGAAGAGGGCAGAGTGCTGTGGGGGCTGAGGCTCAACAGCAGAAGATGCGGCAGGAAGGGGACTGGGCTCTTGCCCTCAGGAGAGGGCCCAGGCAGCAGCTGGAAGACCCCCGTGCCAACGCTCGCAGCCTCCCGGGCAATTCCCACCTAAGGTATACACCTGATTGTGTCATACACATTGCAGCTCCTTTCTCACACAAACTTGTTTTTCTGATTTCAAAACTAATACTTGCCCAATGAGAAAAACTGGAATACTGAAACAAAAAACTTCAGAATCTCACTTCCTAAAGATAACCACTGCAGTATTTTGGGGGTACTTTATTATTTTTTCTTTCTTTATCAAAGGAGGTTTAGAACCTACAAAAATTGAATTTTTTCTTTTTCAAAATATGAAACAAAAAGAAAAAAGTGAAAAAAGATTACGCTGAAATCGGTCACCAGTGTCCTTGGGCTCATCTTTGGTGTGTCTCCTCCCTCCTCTTCTCCCACTGCCCCTCCCTCTTCCTCTCTCTCTCTCTCTCTCTCTCTCTCTCTTTCTCTTTCACACACACACACACACACACACACACACACACACTCATGCTACAATGCTGCCTTTGTGCCAGGCCCCACCCTACTTACCTACTCCTAACAGCTCTGTGCAGAGTACACGATTATTTATTATCCTGTTACAAATCAGGAAACTGGGGCACAGAGAAGTTAGGTAACTTGCTCAAGGTCACACCGAGGAAATGGAGGAGGTAGGATATACTTTTTTACACGGTTTGACTTGCACTGTTTCCACAGATTGGTTTTCTGACTTGGTTTTCAGGCCAGGTCCACACAGGAACCTTCACAGCCATAGATAGAATCAAAACACCTGATGCAGACTTTCAGAATTAACACCACCCATGGCTCAGGGCATTCCGTGGGAGTTGTAAACAAATGCAGAAAACCACTCCCCACGGTGCAATGAAAGGATCACTCTGTGTTTTATGCAGCTGTGCTCGTCGCACGGGAGACTTGTAGGTGAATAATTGTCCCGGCCAAGGATCTCTGTATTTTAAAAATCTAGCCATGCAATAGATGCTGGGACAGAGCAGCACCACCATTATTTTAAGATGACTTGAAGGTACCGAATTCATCAGTTACGAAGAGCAAGGAACACAATACTCAGCAGCTTAAGTAAGGACGACACCCAGGACTTACTGTCTCACTGTAAGTCTGCTGGTGGCACTTCCAGTGCTGCTGTGCCATCGATGATGCCACACCAGCCTGGATCCCCCTCCTTCCCCTGAACCATCCCTGCATGGTGGCTGTCATCTCAGACCTGCTATCTCACAAACATCAGTTTTCTCCTTTTCCCATTGGCCAGAACTGGGTAATATGCCCACCCCTAAAACCGTCACTAACAAGGGGAGTGAAATGAATGTTTAGAGCTAAGACCAATAAGACTCAGACCTAGGGCTTGAACAAAAATGAGAGTTTACAAACTAAAGAAGTAGGAGGGATGAGTGCCACACCACAGCAATGCAAAGGTTTGAGACTCGTAAGGTAAAGCATGTGCCGGGAGGAGCAGCCTTCCCATTCCCCGAAAGGAGGGGAGCAGAGGGCCGAGGAAGCTCTGCTGGCCAGGCTCTCCCAGGAAACGGGATTCCATCAGATTCTGAGGATGTGACCACGGGGACGAGGCCGTTCCTGTCCTTGGGGTCACAGTTTTGGCTCTTGCCCACAAAGAACAGATGAGGCGTTACATTTCCTATTTAAGGCGGACACCTGGTGTCTCTTCTAGGGAGACGGATGGGTTCCTCAGATTCAGGGGACCCTCGCATTGGGTTCTACAGAGTCATCTGGGGCAGATCACAACTGGGGTACAGGGTACAGCACCCGATTCCTCCAATACTTGCTTGTAAAATGTCTCCCCATTCTTGTATGTAAAAACCTTGACATGCTTGTGGGCCTTTTGAAATGGATTTTTCTTGAGAACAGCCAGCCTTTGGATGGGATTCCATCTCAGGCGAGTTCTCCCTCCAACTGTGCTTACTGCTTCAGTTCCAACTGTTCTGATGTTCTCCCTTGGGAAAGCCGTGAAGTCATAGATCTTTGCTTTCTGCCCTCCATCCCACTGCCTCCCCCTCTTTTTTAAATCTCTGGTTCTCCCTTTTGGGGAGGCACAGGCCTCTCCTTTCCCATTTCAGACCTGTCTTTGGCAGGATGCAGCCTGTGAGGCTGTGTCTTTCCGTGGGCTCTCTCCTGGCACTTCTGTTGTCTTTCACACCAGCCCTACTCTGCTCTTGCTCCCCGGGCACTGCCCCTGGAGCAGAAGTGCCCAAGGGCACAGGTTTTATTGCACCTTCCTTTGCTCTCCCTTGAAGCAGCACCCCACTGCCAGGTGACCCCCAGGAGGGCCTGTCCCTGGCAGTAGCCTGGTAGCTGGCAGGCACAGGAGGCCTCCTTGGTTGGGGAAGCACCAGGCTCAGCAAGGGCAGAGCTTTTCTGAGCTGCAGGTCTGTACAAGCCTGCAGGTCTATGTGGAGTGGTGTCCGGGAACACGACAGGTGGGGTCCATGTGGCTGAGTTGTCCTGGAGCCACAGCCCTGACCCCATGAAGCCTCGTCCTCTCCAAACCTACGCAGAGACACTGACCCTCACTTTGCAGGTTGTAAATGGGCAGAGCAGTCTCTTCATAACTTGTTCTTCTCCCACTGTCCCCTCCTCCTTTGGTTCCAGGTCCCCGGACAAGGGCACCTGTGCATTTTCAGGGCAAACCCCATCAAACACCCAGTGGGTTCCCAGATCAGGAGAAACTGGGCCATGGTGAAATCCATCCCCTCCACACTAGCACCACCTCTGGGGCTGCAGCGGCTTCTCTCCTCAGGGATTTATCAGGAACAATATGAAGAGATAGAATGGCAGGCAAATGTCAACTGGAAGAAATTTCACCCATTTGCCTGCAAAACGGCTCTGAATGGGAGAGGACAGGGAGAGCACAGACTGCCAAACAAAAGGATTTCTCTGAAGCAGGGCAGGGCTAAGACTGAAGTCAAACCACTCAAGAAAGCAGTTGCATTCTATGCAAGCACAGTTCCATCCGGCCCTGGTAAACTTGTTTACACTGCGTAAGAAACGGCTCGAATTTTTAAAAACATTCAGTCTTGTGAACAACTGCTCTTCACAAAAAATGTATCTATAGCATGCTGTGCACTTTCCAGGGATTGAGATAAGTCCTGTTCCCCTGTCTGGGGGCGTCTACTACACGATCAACACCTAATGGTCTTTGTGGCTTTGAAGTAGTTAATGGCTCCCAAATCAGAAGGCTCACATGCATCGCTTAGGATGTCGCTTACCTCCCTGGCCCTCACTTTCTTCATCTGCACCTTGGGGACATTGCCTGCCCTGAGGCAGACGGAGACCAGACAGGAACATGTATGACGGTCTGTATTGTGAAGGCCGTTCTCACTAACAAGCTAGCGGCCAGTGTTGGACACGACGGCGGGGCGGGGGTCGGGCGAGCAGGGAGGGGAGCTGAGGAAGGGAGGCTGGGGTTCCTGGGGGCACCTGGTGGAGCAGAGCTAAGACAAGGGGGCTTTGGAGGCTGGGACCCCAGGTGTGGGCTTGATGGTGGGACCACATCTGAACATGTCCCTCTGCCTCTAACCTAACCTTCCATGTCATCCCAGTCCCAGTTCAGAGCTTGCCAGGCCTCGTTGGAGCCTCCTTCCCCAGGAATCTTAAGGTGCCAATCATGGCATCCCTTCTCCAAGGAGTCAGCAGATCACTGAGCATGGCGCTCTGTGGGCCAGCGGGGAGAACACAGATTTTGGGGTCTGACAAACCTGGGGCAAGGCTCTGATTTTGCCACTTTCATTTTGTGGTCAAGGGTCAGATGGTAAGAAGAGTGCTACCATGTAGAGCTGCTCCGGACTCATCACCAGTGAGGCCTCGGGCCTGGCAGTGTCACGGACACTCAGGAAATGGGCTGAATGCTGCTCTGCCGACACAGAGGGCGTCCGCATCCCGCCTCACCAACAGCCCTGAACCTGGGCGTGATGGCCACAGGCGGGCACAGGTGAGCAGAGACCACCTGACTCCAAGCATTATCCTGTCCATTCAGACAACAGGCCCTGTGGCGGACCAGTCACCAGGGGCACGACACAGATCTTGGGGAATGAGGGCCACAAACAGGCTGACAGACTGTGCCAATGCCATGAAGACCTCTGGGCATACAGTATTGTGCACCCCTCTTGCCGGCCATGCTGCCCGCGAACCAGAGTTAACATGTGTCGTGATGAGAGTAGTGATAAGAACATCAGAAAAAGACAAAGTATTAGCCAGGAATAAAAACACATGCCTCCTTCTTGTGCTACACATCACATGTGGTCAGGCCCCTGAGGACAGAGGTGAAGAGCTGCCCTGGGACCAAAGCCCAGTTCCTGATCTGAGAAGCAGGGGCCGCTCTCACGACCAGGCACCACACATTGGGCACCCTTCCACTTCTAGGCTGCTACACCGTGCCCACCCCTTTGGGATACAAAGGCCCTTTGCTCCTTTGCTTTGCTGCACAGACCCCTGGGATAGCTTATCAATTATTCCTGCCAACCCTTGAACTTCTCCTCAACCAACTGCCAAGCCCTAGGCCCATTTCCACAATTCACCCTCTGGAGCTCAAGGCCCCTGGAGACTTCCATCCAAGCTTCCCACGTTACACTGACACACTATGTTCTCAAAGGAATCCAGCATCTGTCACCAAGGACCCACTTTCCCCTCCCTCATTCCTGTCTTGGAGAGTAGCATCACCACCCCTCCAGTCAACCACCCCAGCCAGAAACCTGCAGTCATTCTACATGTCTCTTCCTGTCTTCATTCTAGATGCTTCCCCTCACCTCCATTCTCGATGTCTCCCTCTTACCTTCTTACTACATCAGCCTTATCTCTCTCCGATGAAAGTGAAAACTGAAGCTGTATCCATTCCAACTCCCAAACAGCTCAGAAACTCATCCTCTCCATTTATGGTGACCTAATGTACCCTTCCCTGGGTGCCTCTAGATGCCCCTCACTGCTGTCCCTGCCTCCAACCATCCTCCATCCCCAGGGGCCTTCTATCCCCCTCAGATGCTCCCTTGGGGCCTCTGGCTCAGGTTTATAGAGGCCATACCTTTCTGTCATCTGCCTCTTCTGCTCCTCCCTTCTTCCAGTTCTGGGTGGGTCCCAGAGCAGACGCCCATAGGCCTCCCAACTGGCCAAGAAGATCCTTCTAGGAAGTCCTCCTCTCGCATTGAGTGCTCAGGCCTTCTGAGGCCCAACTCTCCTGGAGCCCCCGCCATGGCCTTTCCCTTGCCCTCCCAACTTCCTTTCCCCAGGTCACTCCCTGCAGTGTCAGGGTCTATCTCCTTGTGCCCCTCTTGGGCCATCAGTGCCCTGAGGGTACAGAACACCCTTGGCATCCCTAGCTTCACATGTCCCTGCCTCTGCCTAGAAGAGGGGTCCTTCTGCAGGGCCAATCAGTGATTCCTTCTCACCCCTGCACCTGATGGTCTCTCCTACTGGCCTTTCTCACTTAGACCTTCTCCATTCTACTTTCTCCACTGAAAACACAATCACCTTTCCAAAAAGTCTAAAACTGTTTCAAACCCAAACAACTTCTGCTTCTTACCCCCCTTAGCCCAGCCTGCCACGGCCACTCCTACCTCCGCACCATAACAAAGCTGTCCCAGGTTTTATCTCCCAGAAGCACCCAGTCCAGTCCATCCCCTTGTCCCTATTGTCGTTACAACAGCCGCTTAAATTCCTCCTCACCGCCAGCTCATCCTCTCCACTGCAATCAGTGATTTTTCTAGAACATAAAGCAGGCCACAGATTTCTAAAATACCAAATCAGTTTAAAAACCCATTTCTTGGGCAATTACAGCTCACTGGACCCTGTGCTAAGCATTAGCCTATAAGGTGGGAACTGTACTCTTCTTTAGTTTATCTTAAATGAAGCAACAGTGGCTTACAGAGACCCAACAGCTTGCTCATGCTCACCATCTGACAAACAAAGCCAGCAATCAGGTCTAAGCCTTACTTCAGACTCGCTGCCCCACTATGGTTCGACGGCCCTTGAGTGGCCCCCACACTTCCTGTTACTGCCATCTGTCATCCATTTAGCTGTGTGGTTGAAGTCACTGTGCCACTAGCCCGAATGCCCTAAGAGGGCAGGTTGTGTCCCCAGCACCTCAGAAGCGGGGTGAGGGTGTTGGTGTCAGGCTTTTGGTGGCCCCCTGCCCTCCTGGCCTCACTCCCACTTCTCCCCAGTACAGCTACACCATGACGAAGCCCCCAGAACATGGCCGGGGGACCCAGGGGCTCCTCCTGTCTGCATCAGGTCCTCCTCTCTGGTTTCGCTCTGCCATTCACAGAGCAGAGCTTTGAGTCGTCTTCCCTGACTGTAGGAACCTCCTCAGTGGGCCCTCACTGGCCTGCACACCACTGGATTCTGACACACACGTGTGTCTGTCTCCACACAGGGCGTGGAGCTGCGTGGAGAACGCGTGGGACTGGGTGAGCCCTGAAGGGAGTGCCCCTGTGACCATTGCTCAGACCCTGCCATGCAGGGGTGTCAGGAGGAACTCAACTTTACGAAGCATTATGCACTAGGGCACGACCCCCAGATGAAGCGCATGTGCCCTGTGTCGCTTCCACAGGGTTCTGCCAGCCCTGATCCGCATGATCGAGCACAGTCCAGTTCCACAGCCTCACCGGCCCAAGGAAAGATACAGGGATAAACCCGTCCCCACAGGGAAGACCTAAGACTGGGCCTCCAAAGCCACGGGCATGGCCAAGAGGAAAACACCTCCTCGGGCCACCTGAACTTCTCAATTCGCAGCTAGGAACTGTATTTTGCTTTCCTGTAGTGCAAGCAAACACACTCAGTCTTTGGCTTGTGTTGGCTAGGACTGCGTGTCTGTCACTTGCCGCCTAAAAAGGTTGTCTAGAGAAGACAATATGGTGACGCTGTGGGGGCAAGGGCTCCTGAGAACTATTCGCACACACAAAGGTCAGTGGGTTGCAGAGGCTCCCTCCAAAATCACGTCCTTCTGGGAATCTCAGGATGTGACCTTAATTGGAAACAGGGTCATTGCAGGCATAATTAATTAGAATGAGGTCATTTGGGGTAGGGAGGGCTCCTGATCCAATACGACTTACGCCCTTATAAAAAGAGGAGAGACATAGAGACACAGACACAGGAAGAAGGCCAAGTGATGCCTGAGGCAGAGACAGGAGTGATGCGTCTACAAGCCGAGGATGCTAAGGCCTGCCAGCAATACCAGAAACCTGGAAAAAGGCACAGAACAGAATCTCCCTCCAGCCTTCAGGGAAAGCTGGTCCGGTTGTGCAAAGGTGACAATTTGGGTCCTTTGCCACAGCAGCCCCAGGAAAAGTGTGCAGTCAGCCACACAGGAAAGGGACCTGAGCTGGTCTCCAGAGGCTGAGTTGGGAGTTCCAGATGGGTGGCATCTGGTGGGAGGCAGACGAGTCTCTAGTCACCTTCTAATAGATAGTAACACGTTCACTTCTATGACACAGGGCTCCTTGGCCACAGCAGCTACTCTTTAACGAGCATCCACCAAGGGCCAGGCTCTGTGGTCTGCAGTGTCTGATTTCTTCCATTCCTGTGGGAGAAGAACTGGGTTCCTTGAATTACTCTAGAGAAGAATTGGGTTCCTCTGACTTGCTGTTCTTCACCTAACTGGCAAGCGGAGGAGCTATAATTCAAAACCAGCTTTGTAGAACTGTTCCCGGGAAACTTTCCCTGGAGAGAGAGATCTGGGTGAGGATCAGGCTGTGGGAGGGGAGAGGACATGGGGCATGCTTATGTCTCAGGAAAGAGCATAGGTCGAAACCCAGTCTTGTCTGAGATTACATCTGGGCAGGCCTGGGGTCCTGATCATTCTGAGAATCAATACCTGCCAGAGTCTACTGCGTGCTAGGTCCTAAGCATATCCACAACAACCCTGTAAGTGGGGCCTTACTGTCCCTTTCTGTACATAGGGAGACTATTCTCAGAGAGAATGACTTGCCCAAGGTCACACAGAAGTAAGATAGAGCCAGGACAAAAGCTGGATGTGTGGCTCCACGGCCCTTGTTCTCCACACGGTCCATTTTAGCTTCAGTCTGCCTTTGGAAAATTACAAAATATTCCAAAAAAGAAACAACCAAGAAAGAAACAAAACAAAAAAGGCATTTGCCCCAAATCACATGGTAGGCAGGGCTCCCGTATGGAGCCAGAAGTTTGCCGACTCAAAGTGAGGAGTCGGGGAGGACTAGTAAGAGAGGTTTGGCAGGCTGGGATCTACAGGACGAAGACTGAGGAAAGGAGATGATGAATATGCAGCCACGTGAGGCTGAGAACGAGCAGCAGCGTCAACGGGACAGGTGGGAAAGAAAAGGAAAGGGGGCGAATTGTCCTAGCAGTGCCGCCCGACTGGGCAGGGTGGGGACAGCGTCTCAGGCCTCAGCTCGCTGGGAAAGGGTCTTCTGCCTGGGTGTATGCAGTGTCCTCACACTTGCAGCCCCAAATCCTCAGCGTGCTCTCTTATTTAATAGATGAAATCACATCAACTTCTGCTTCTTGGATTATCACTGTTGACAACAATCTGATAACATTGGCCTGGTATGGAATCGGGCTATTATATGTCCTCCTGATATTTAATTTCAGAGAAACATTGGCAGGGGGTGAGTATATGGAGCAGGCTTTTCATTACAAGCAGCACTAAGGAGATTCCAAGTGAATTAGACATTCATCTTCGTCAGCTCCAATCTAGCTATTCACAAGAGGTTTCTGCTTTAATCCATGGCAAGGGCTGAGGTGCTGAAGAGACCAGCTGGTTACTAAGGACTTGGTTAACTGGCTGCTATCGACGATGTGCCATCCAGGCACAACTGAAACCCAAAGATCCCGCCATCAATCACACGCCACGTGGGGATCACTACCGGCTGCTTGATGCCGGTCTCTAGCTGCCCCCATCCCCCGGGCGGGAGGCAGCTATTCTCAGAGCCTAGGTCTGGCAAGAGGACCCTTCTCCTGAGAAGCTGAGAGCTGAGAGACAGCTCTACTCCCAAGAGGATACAAAACACAAATTGGTCACTGGCTGCCCCTTAGTAGGTGAAGGAGAGGCTGCCTGTGACAGCATTCTGCCCTGTATCACCTCTCTCTCTCTCTCTCTCTCTCTCTCTCTCTCTCTCTCTCTCTCTCTCTCTCCCTCCCTCTCTCTCTCTCTCTCACAGAATGGGGAAGGGCCATTCCTGGCTTTGTTCCTTTGTTAAAAAAACAACAGAAGATGCCCATTTTCCCTGAAGAACCCCTCCCAATTCACTGATGTGTAGGATGGACATGGGTAGGCACCTTCCGGGCATCTGCGATGAGGAAGGACACAGCAGGGTCACACACAGTGTTGTCTGTTATCTGAAGGGCACCACCTGGGCTGGAAGAGCTTTCTGGCAGTTTCTGCTGAAGAGAGGCCCACATTGCCGTCCCTCAGTGGCCAGAGCCCTGCAATGGGGGAGTCCCAGGGCCCCAGCCATGTTCTCCTTGGGGTTGCTGTAGGCTTCCAGGACACCACTTCCCCTAGCAATGGCCCTCAGCAGAGGAGGGAGCCAGCATCAGTGACTGCATGGAGGGCCTCCAGGACGCCAGTCTGGGGGCAGCCACTTCTTTCCCTACCCCTTCTCTCTGAGTCCTCACCATCTCTCCCCACGGCAACTTCAGGCCATTCCTAACTGCTTTACTGCCTTCCCTCTAGCCTGCCCTCCAGCCCATGTCCTGGCCAACACCAGGTGGAGGGCCTTCTCTAAGCATGATGATGCGGGTGCCCTGGCCCAGGGCTTCCTGTGGAAGGATGGCCACAGGGCTGGGCCTGCCTTTCCAGCTCTGTGCTTCAGCCCCACAGGCAAGGCTCTTAGAACCAAGGCCTGACCAGCTTTGTACCTCCGTCTTCCCACAAAGCCTTTCCATGGGGAACACCACTGTGCAGGCCTAGCAACTCCATTGTGCTGCCTCAGGTAACTGAAGGGCACTTCCTCACTCAAGTGACAAGTCTTTACTGAGTTGGCCTGGAGTGCGCCAGACCCTCAAGAGACAAAGCCTCAGCCCTGCCCTCAGGGACTCGCCCATGTCCATAATGCACAGAGGTAGCAGGGCTAGCTCCTCACTGTGGCAACCAAGAGACCAGGGCCCTCTTAATGCCCCAGCCTGAAGAGGAAATCAGCCTCCTCCTGCCTCGAGAGCCTGGGAAAGTCGCCTTCCAGGGAGCACTGAGTCACATCAAGACACCCCCGCCTCCTTGCTTCCAGACCCACAACTGCCCTCTCCCGAGAGAGATGAGAACACCGTCTGACAGGAGAGGATACATGCACACAAGAGAACTGCAGGGGGTTATGTGAGGTGGCGTCTGGGAGGGAAGAATGCTGATGTGGCACACTGAGCAGGGCCCTGGATTCATATGTCGGTCAGCTGGGGCAGCTGGCAGAGGCTGGAATGTGCACCCTCACAGGTGTGTGCGGAGGAAGGAATCCAGGGCCTGGGACTTACGATGGCTGGCCTGCTAACTCACCCCTGGGAATCCGTCCCCAAGGCATCGAGGGCCACAGTGCTGAGGGGGCGCCAGTGTCCTCGGAAGGTCTGTGGTGGATGTTCTTCACTGACCAAGACTGAGTGGGAGATGCCGCTATGGAGGTGGGCCCCTGCGCTCACAGGAGGCATCGGGCAGTGCCCTTGACCACAGAGCCCAATGGCGTCAGCCACTGAAAGCGGAAGTAGAAATCTCCGGTGGTCGCCGCCTCGCCAAGGTGTCCCCGGGACTGAGACATAGGGCAATTTGCTCAAGTCAGTGGATGTGCATAAGTAAAAAGACCCTCAGTCTAATGAAGAGAGATTTGACTGGAGTCACCACAGCAGACCACAGACAAGTTGCAGCCTTGTCCTAGTCCCGAGACCTGAGCCCCTTTCAGGACAGCTCTGGGTTAGAGTGTGCCAACGACAGAAAACATATTGATTTGGAAGACAGGGGAGAAGGAGAAGCCATTTGTCTGCAGTTGTGGGTGCAGCGGGCAGGGGACCTGCAGCAGTTCCTAGTCAGTCTTGAGCACCACCCACTTCACCCATGGAGGTGGAGACACCTGAGTTGAGCTTCTCAGAGCTTCTGGAGAATTCTAACAGGTTCTCCAGGAGCTCTTGAGACCCCCATTCTGAGATCTTCCCTGTATGCCACTGACCTTTCGCAGCAGCTCCCAGACCTTTGGGTCTCTCCCAGTGCTGGGGTAAGGCCTGGATCTTGTATTAAACCCTTTCTGCCCAGGATACACCAAGTGCCTGCTATTTTTCTGACTCCACGATGAACAAGGCAAACCCCTTTTTCTCTGGGCCTAAGAGGTATAATACCTTTCTCCACCACATCCTGTTATCCATCAGCTGCTGGCCCCTCTCAGGTGCCCATCTGGCTTCACTCCAGTCCCCCGACTCTTTGTTACAGTTTTTGCCATCATATGAGTTTGTTGTTCCCTCTGTTCAGCTGTCCATCTATGCACATGCCAACATGTGAATGGTGTCTATGAGCCAAGCACCATGAAGGACACTGGGGGGCCCATAGGGAACAAACCCAGGTCCCATCCCAACCCTCAGGCAGCCTGTGATATAGCGAAGCAGAAACACCACACAAATAAATGTGGAGCTATAAACTAGAGCCCACTTACTCTGGCTCCCACATCTCTTAGGTACCTGTTCTCACTTTCCTATGTCCTCTGTTCTAATTCAGACTCCCAACTACTTGTCCTGGACTCCACACTGATTCCCTAGAGTCTCCCCATTACCTCTGGCCAAACAGCCACTCTGCCCCCAGTGTGACTAACAATCCAGTGCCCTTTATCTGGTGCTCAAAGCCCTTCACAATTTGCCCTACTGCCCTGCATGGCCGCCCTCTAGCCATTGTCTCTGCTCTAAGATGGGAACTGCTGCTGCCTCCTGAACACACTGGCTCTTTTGGTCCTCAGGGTCCCAACACATATGACTCCTTCTGCTCCCATGCCCCTGGTCAGCAAGCCCCTAGCTGTCAGGGTGCCTAGCAGATGGACCTGCCTTCATGGCACAGCTCCATCCCCTCTGCTGCAAAGCTCCCCAGACCCTAAGGAAGACCAAGGTGTTCTTGGGCTGGAAATGGCAGTACACAGAAACACTAGCTGAAGGCCCACTGTGTATTCATCCAGGCCTGCAGCTATGCCTGCCAAGAGCCTGCTCCTGTGACCCACGTATGCAAAGCTGTCATGACCCACACTCCCACACTTCTGCTTGTTCTCTGGCCTGTAAACTCATTGCTCATTTGTTCCCAGCTTTGGCCAGTGTTGCACACAGCAGGTGCTAAATAAATAGGTGGCAAGAGGATGTGCTGTGGGCTATCCTCTAGACATGCCTCAAGTTTTCCCAGTCCAGACCTTGGCTCCCACCCTTCTTTCCTTCCTTCCCACCCACTCAAGGCTCTCCACAAGTGCCACTTCTACAGGGATGCTGCTCAAGGCGCTCCTCCCCCAGCAGGCCACAGTACATTTCCTGCTGTCTCATGGGTGCCCGTGTAAACTGTGGCCCTATGTGAGCATGCTGCCAGCATCCTCCCGATCCAACGTGGCCTCTGCTCTGCAGCCCTGCTGACCTGCAAGGATGCTGGCACTGACCACCACCCAGGATGGCACGGAGCAGCTGTGGCCAGGCCTGTGCAGAGCCATCTCCCGTTGGCCCAGGAGCGCCGTGAGGGCAGGATCACAGTTGATTCCGTTTCCACGGGTCCTCTCCTAACACTGAAGATGAAGCAGATATCCTACAGATCAGTTGAGGTGCTCAGGGCATCACCAATGAAGAGTTTCTGGGTCTCACTCGTAGCTTCTCAGCGCAGAGCCCATGTCCTCCTGACCTGCTGTCTGTCTGGCTCGGCGCCTTTGCCACCTGGCAAGCTGGCCTGGGCCGTCCACCTCAGACCTCCTGGAACAGTGTGTGTGTCTTGGGCCACGCTGTGCTCTGCTTTTCAGCTTCCTCCTCATCTTGCCTGCTGCCGCTCAGAGTTCACTTTCTTGTTGCCAGCCTTCCTCACGTTCAGCCTGGCCACGGCACCCCACCCAGCTGTGCTTTGTAATTCCCTTTACAGCCTTCCATCCCCCAACCCTGGGGGAAGGCCCTTAAAGGAGGCACTTGCTGCTTCTGCGACATGCACTCAGCCCCATGGGTGGGACCCATATGGCCCCAGACACTTTCATAGCAGCTAAGTACTCAACACTGATTGCAAATGAACAAACCAAGGAGTTGCCATCAGGACCAGGCTGGGCCACACATGGCCCCCCACCGGTCCACAGCCACCAGTAGAATGAAGTGTGGCTGCAGGTGACGTGCTAAGACCCTCAGCTCAGGCATAGGAATGCTGACATTGCCCCTCCGGCCTGTTAGTCAAGTGCAAAAAAGGTTTGCAGGGGTGTGTGCTCTGGTGATACAGCTGTCTCCTACACGTGACACAGGGACAGGGAGACCAGAAATGAACCCAGATCAGTCAGCTGAGCCTCAGACAGATGCACCTTGTTGGCTATGTACGTAGGCCTGGGTCAAAGCCACAGCTGCTCCTCTTTGGAAGACTTCCGCAAGTGCCCCTCAAGTCGGGCCAACTCTTTCCCACCTCTGGCTTCCTGTATTCCCTCTGCCTAGTGAAACCCAAACTGAAGTCCCGAGTCCCTCACGCTTGGTGAGCTACGCTCAACACGCTGCTGGGCTCCACACTGCCGCCAACGCCTCCACCCCAAACACCCGGCTGGGGCCCTGCACTCCTTCCTGCTCACCCTCGTGTCCACCCTGCACAGGCTACAGCCTCTCTCCTGCCACCACCGGAGCAGCCTCACCTGGGGAACTCCTCCCATCTGTCCCGAGCTGAAGACAAACTCAGGCTCTTCTGGAAGCTCTGCCCACAACCACAACCCCACTGCAAAGGCCCCATTGGACCCCAAGGGAAATGGTAATTCTGAACTTTGTCTCCTCCTTCAGCCATCCTCACATAGAGCTTTTCCTCACTGCCTTTTAAGTTGTAAAACTGTTTTATCAGCTGAAATCTTACACAGAGTCACAATGAATAAACAGATGAACATGGGGGGTGTCTCTGCAGGAGCTCTTCACCTCACACTATGGTCTCCCCCAGGACATTCAGAAACCAGACAGCACAGAAAATCATGGTGGGTGGGAGGGGGAAGCTTTCTTTGGCCAACCGTGGCGTTTTGAGTGGGAGCTCCTAGACGTTGCGACTGATTGATTATGCGGGAGAGGGGAAGGAGAATGGCCCCAATTCCCTGTCCGCTGGCAATGACCCCCGAGGAGGCAAAGGGGATCCTCAAGGGTGTCGCACTTCCCTGTACCTCAAATGTCACCAAGGGCAAGAAGGTAGCAGTGTCCTCTGTGTAGAAAGCACCCGGAAAAATTGGTCTCATCCTCTAATGTCACGTCTTGGCTTTGAACCAGAACTGGTTTCCCACAGCATGATCACAGAGTCAGCTATGGGTCACTGCAGTCCAGCAAAACCCCTAACAACCTAATCAATCCAAGGCAAGGAAGTCCAAACCAGCAAGGTGGGGAGACGCGGTTACCCTCTGCAGCTATGCAGTGATGGAAGGAAGCTATGCCTTCATTTCCTAATGCCTGTCAACCTGAATTCGCTAAAGGACTAGAGCCGTTTTCAAAACACAAAGGATGGATGCCTTTCCTTCCACTTTGCTTTCCCTCCTAGCAGGAGAAGCTGGAAGAAGTGAGTGGCGAGGGGCAGGGGCAGTGGTGTGCCTGCAGCTAGGGCAGTAGGTGGGGATGCAAAAGTGGTGGGCAGACGGGCGGCCGGATGGCGCAGTTGCTTAGAGCGCCAGCTCTCAACAACAAGGTTGCTGGTTCAATCCCGCATGGGATGCTACACCCCCTGGACTTGGAGCTGAGCTGCGCCCTCCACAACTAGACTGAATGACAATGACTTGGAGCTGACGGGCCCTGGAAAAACACCTTGTTCCCTAGTATTCCCCAATTTAAAAAAAAAAAAAGTGGTGGGTAGAAAGGCAGCCAGAACATGGAGCGGTTGGTTACACTGAACACAAAAGTACAGAGGTTGAGCAAATAGGCATATTTTGAGTATACTAGGAGTGAGGCCTCTTGCTCCCTGAGAAGGGATCCCTAAACAGGGAGAAGGCTATAAAGAACCCAAGGTATTAGCATTGGAGGCATCAGTGTGAGCTTTACATACACAGACAACATGGAACGAGGACATTTTAAACATCAAAATAAATGAGTGTAATTACAACCCAATAAATAATTGTGAATCCTTGACTCTTTACTAACATAAACAAATACCTAACTAAATGGGGGAGAAGGGAAAACTCCTTTAGTAGAATGTCAATTCATAAATATAGCAGAAACAATGGAAATAAATAATCAACATTTGAAACTGTTATTAAGGTGGCCGATTCAGGTGAGAGTCATCCCTGGAAGCGAAAGTTGACAGGTGGAGGTTGATGAGGAACAGGATGTTGGCATCCTGTGTCCCCACACGAAACACTAATCAAATACAGAAGGAAAATGCAGACTTTGTAGTCGAGAGACCAGCAGATGCCAACGTGACCAGGTCAAGGCAAGCATCACGAGTGGTAGGCCGCCATGCACCATGAAGGGCATAGCACCAGTTTGGGGTCTTCCTGCCAACAACACTCAGCTTGAGTCTGGTCATGAGGAAACAATGGGAAGACCCAGGATGGGGTCACCCTACAAAAAAAAGGTCTGTACTCTTTAAGACTGTACAGATCACGAGAGATAGGGAAAGACTAAGAAAGTGTTCCACATTGAATGAGAATGATGACGCATGACAAGTAAGTGTAGCACAAACTCCTGGGCAGAATCCTGGACCAGAAAGGAAAGAGATGATGCTGGAGAGCAGGTGAAATGTCTTGTGGTCTGTGGCTGAGTGAGTGTGGGTTTCCTGACTGGCAGGGATGTGTGTGATATGGAGGACACGTCCTTGGGAGGTATGAGATGGACTAGAATTCTTAGGGGTGACAGGTCACCATGTCAGAAAAAGAAAGTATTTTTATGTAGAAAGAAATGGTGATAATGCAAACTCTGTGAACAATTAGGGAGTCTGAATTAAGGAGAAACAGGAATTCAGTGTATTATTCTTGTGACCTTTCTATGGGTTTGTTAATATTTCAAAATAAAACAAACACAGTAAGGATGGTGATTTGAGAGAACTGAATGTATTCTAAAGGAGGCACTTATCCCAAAAAAGAGCTCACCACAGCTGCATATGTTTTAAACATATTTAAAACATGAAAGATTGGCCCTGAAAAAGTCTAGAAATAGACCTGAGGATTTAACACATGATTGGGTGGAATTTTATATCATTACTAATGCAACAAAGACTCTTCGTTTGGAAAAAGAAAAAAATGAAAGGTGAATCTGTACTTCACATTTTACACCTAAATAAATCACAGCAGGGTCCTTTCGAGCAACGATTTAATGGCAGCGAATAAAACCATAGAGGTACTAGTCCTAAAAATATGAGTACTCGGGGAGGGAAGGCCCTTGTAATATAAGCCACAAACAAAAAAGTGAACAACAAAAATACTTCCCCCCACCTTTCTTCCGCTTCCCCCGCCCACTCCGGTTCAAGCCGCTGTGTCTCAGTCTAGTTGTGTAGGACACAGCTCCCTGGCCCATGCTGGTATTATGAGCCTTGCGCTCCCCATGCTGAGACAGTCGGTCGCCAGTCGTCGGTTGACCAATCACAGCAGCTCACGGCAGCTCTCACTGGCTGCCGGCCACTCACGATGACTACTGGTCACTCACACTGGCTGCCGGCCACTCACACTGGCCACCGGCCACCCATGGTGGCACACAGTAGTCCATGGTAGCACACAGCAGCCCATGGCAGCACACAGCAGCTGGCTGCGGGCCACTCATAGTGGCACACAGCAGCCCGTGGCAGCCTACACCAACCTCGGGCTGCTCACGGCAGCCCAGCTCCAGGGAGAGCTATTGTTCACAATCTTAGCTGTAGAGGGTGCAGCTCACTGGCCCATGTGTGAATCGAACTGGCGACCTTGGCGTTAGGAGCATGGTGCTCCAACCGCTTGAACCACCAGGCCGGCCCCCAAAATAATTTCTGATCCTATCCCCAAATCAACTTCCAAAGGGCAACAATTAAACAAAAAATTAACTAGAAAAAGTCACAACAAAAAATGACACAAGATTAATAATATCATTATACAAAGACCTTTTAAAAGGGAATAATAGTAAGGGCAAAGGCCACAAGTAAGGAATTCACAAAAGAATACAAATGACCAATAACATATGAAAAGGCTTAACCTCACTAATACCTGACTGAGGAAGTGAGGAGTTTTAAAAGTGAGAAGTTTTATTTGTTTTTGTTTTTGAGATTGGCAAAGATATTTTTTAGAAATGTTGTTATAACCCTGTGCTTGGGGAACTGGGGGAAACGGATACCTTCTAGCATTATTGTTTGGAGTGAAAATTGGTACAGAACCTCTATTATTCTGGAGGGTCAGTTGGTAAAATGTTAAGTATATAAATACATATGTATGTGTATATAGTATACATATTATATATAATATACATCAATAATATAGATTATGTAATATAGATTATATAATATACATTGCGTGTGTGTGTGTGTGTGTGTGTGTGTATGTGTTTCCTTTGACCCAATAATACCTTCTAGAAGGATTTAAACACATAAGTGCACAAAGACAGATAAGGCTGTTTGCTGCAGAGTTCATGATATTGGTAAGAAAACGGAAAAACACCGAGGATCCATCAATAAGGGATTGGTTACATAAATTCTGCTATAACCACACAGAAGAATAATATGCTAATTAAAAATAAATATGTAAATCTACATTTACTGATACAGAGAGAGGTTCTTCATGGCATGTGAATGAGGGGAAATAGAAGATACTGAAATGCGTTTCCCATGAATTCATGATCCCACTGTGTGCAATTGTGAATCTGTACTTTTGTGAGCAGAGTGAGGTCACCAAAACATTAATTAGCATAGAGAGATTCTGGATTCTTTTAACTTTATATTTTTCTGAATCATTTCATTTTTTAATAATATTTACATACGTATCAGTTTTCAAATCAGAATACAAAACTATTTTTCATTTTGAAAAACTAAAGATTATACTCATCTGAATTTTTTATTAGTGGTTATTTTAAGATGCTACAGTAAATATCAAATCAAACACCAAATCTATACATTGTACATCTGAGGTACTAAGCACACTACTTTAAAAGTTCATATATTATGTACACATACCAGTAGATAATAATTATAGAGGATGGAGACAGATGGGCACAAAATGCAGAGTAAAGGTGTACTTGCACATTGTAGGAGACAAATATTTGTTGAATCAAAAGGAACAAATAAACGGTGTCCTTATCTCTGACATTCTAAAAAGAAATTCCAAATCAATTTGCTTATAGATAGTGTCAATGGAATAAGTGTAAATTCTGGCACATTTTTTAATAGATCAGTCATGTTATTTTGGCATCCATCTTGTTCCATCACTGCCCAGGTATGTGAAAGATAAAATTCATGCTTTCTACATTGTCACAAGTCACAGTTGTCACAAGCCAGTGGCCGAATGGCAGGAAGCCATTTCAAGGCATTCTCCTTCCTTTCTCCTGGCGTGTATCCTCCCTTCCCCAGCCCATCATGTGTGCACGCAGAAACACACACTGACTGAGAGATAGGCTGGAACAACAGGCTGAAATCAACATGAAATCAGGTAGAGACAAGCTTAATTTCCTGCTCACAGGTTTAATAATCAACCGCACAAGGAAAGGATGGGAGAGTTTGGCTTAACAGATTTAATACACTACTTCTAGAGTTATCTTCCTGAACATACATCTGATCGTGTCATTTCAAAGCTCAGGCACTTCTAATGGCTTCCCAAGGCATCAAAATAAAGACTAAACCCCTGGCACTCAAAATTCCACCATCTAGTCCCAGCTGTGTTCCCTAGCCACACCTCCCTCTGAGGGGCCAATTCTGGAAGCAGCTGGCAGGGGCTGCAGTCTCACTCTCCTGCTCATTAGCTCCATCACCTTGGGTCATTGTCTACAGAATAGGGATAATAAACGAGATGATATGTTCAAAATGCCTATGGTGCCGGACCATAGGAAAGGTCTGATAAACACAAGTGCCCTACCAAGTCTTCCTCTTCTGTCCATAGGAATATCTGCAGGAGCAGCAAGGAGCACCAAGGAAGAACAAGAGGCTCTGCAGGAAAAACCAGGACAACCAGACAGCTTCTTGATACCTTGAGCTGGGAGGCAGTGAGGGCCTTGTCCCTGGGGACATACAAACGGAGCTTTTGGAGAGACACCAGCAGGGTCTAACATGCAGGCATGCCAAGGGAAGGGGTCCCTGAGGAGCTGCAGACCAGCCAGCAGGGCTGACCTTCACTTCTGTACCAGGTTGTGGTTACCAACTGATGGCCTTGGAGAAAGATGAGCTCTCCTGCCTAATCACTGGGGCATCCTGGGTACTGGGATTTTCTCTTATTATGAGAGGCATTTCATTTAAAACCTTATTGGCATGGGTCTTTTAATATGGCTCATGGCACAAAAAATTGCAACTTGTAAGTCTGAACTGGCTGTTGGATTCCAGCAGAGCTGACAGCAGTGATAAACAAGACGAACTGTGTTGATCGAGTTCTCACTATGCACCAGGCCCTCTGCCTCCTCCTTTATATCTACACTCTCGTGTGACCTAAATGCCAGCTCACTGGCTCGTTCTCTTATCCCCACTTCACAGCTGAGAAAACAGATGCAGGGACATGGTCTAACTTGCCCAGTGTCAAAGTGCTGGCATGCAGTGGGTCTGGTACTGAAACTCAGGTGGCTTTGCTCTCAGGCTGGTGACTGTAGTTCCCTCCCTGCAATGCTGGCCATGAAGAGGGTCATCATCTCTCTTGCTCCCAGGCCAACAGTCATAAGCTAATGGACCCTTGCCAATTTCCCCTGATGGAAATGGATTCTGTCTCGGCCTGCACTATTACAAACCAGGAAAGTGAGGATACAGTGACTCGGATAAGAAGAGCTGCTTCTCTGGGTTCTCGGGGTCATGACTTGCTGCTGGTCTGCATAGCAAGATAATCTGAAGCCTGGCCTCTATGTACAGCTTTGGAATCCCTCATTTTTTCAGTCATGTGGCTCAGAAAGAAAACACCCTTAGGCTTCTAGACTTTGGGAGGCTCGTCTGGGTCTGGGTCCCAGAGGTTATGGCAATTTCAGCTCCCTCAGCAAGAGACTGAAAGAGCCCTGCAGGACTACCTCCCTACCCATGACCTCCACCTCCTTTCAAGGCTTTCTGCCCATATTCTGCTCATATTCTTACCAATATGCCCGTTGGTGATACCTGAGGATGCAAAGCATACAGAGCCACAGTGCTGTGATGAGAGAAAAGTGATTCACAGCAAAATCCATGTAGATTCTGAACCTTTAAAGGGACATGGCAGTGTAGGACTGCTACCACATACTGCGCCTGCAGAGTGAAATTCAATCTTCACAGAAATGAAGACCCTGAACTATAGCAGGTAATGTTTGTCCGAGGTCATCCAGATCAGACTTCAAAGCCCATGCAGCCCCAGAACCAGGATTAGAACGCACCATCTTTCCCCACTTCTCCTAGACAAGCTACAGACGCATTGGTCCTGAGGGTCACGCCACGTGTAGTTCCATCTCTCATCCAAACCTGCTACCCGTTGCACTGTTTGGGCTGTTCCTCTGCGGTGCTTAGAAACTCAGTCTCTCCAAATCCACATGGACACTGTGCTCAGTGCCATCTTACACCCTGCTATATGTCAGCCAATAAAACAGAGGCCATATGGTGTAGGGGAAATCCCAGTGGGCAGGAGCTGCAAGACTTAGGTTGGTCCCTACTCAACTACTAGCTGGCTTCTGACCTTGGCAAAAGCACTTCATTTCACTTATGGCTTCCTCATGTGTTTTTGGTGTTGTTGTTGTTGTTGTTTTAATTGGGGAATATTGGGGAACAGTGTGTTTCTCCAGGGCCCATCAGCTCCAAGTCGTTGCCCTTCAATCTAGTTGTGGAGGACGCAGCTCAACTCCAAGTCCAGTCACCATTTTCTATCTTCAGTTGCAGGGGGCACAGCCCACCATCCCATGCGGGAATTGAACCGGCAACCCCTGTTGTTGAGACCTTGTGCTCTAACCAACTGAGCCATCCGGCTGCCCCTCCGGCAGCTCGTTGTCTTCCATCTAGTTGTGGAGGGCGCAGCTCACTGGCCCATGTGGGAATCGAACCAGCAACCTTGTTGTTCAGAACTTGTGCTCTAACCAACTGAGCCATCGGGCCGTCCCTGGCTTCCTCATGTTTAAAATGGGGAAAGAAAAGGGTGTTCTGCAAGATCATTGGTTCCACAGTTCTCTACCTACATGACCTGGATCAAATTCCTCAGTTTATGTAACTATCCAGCGGGGTAATACCTGTCCATGCAAGGCTTCCTTGCAGATGAAGAAGAGGCTGCTTGGGGAGGCATAGGGCACAAGGCTGGCATCTAACAAGCTGGGCACCTACAAGGTGGTGCAGACACTAACAAGGGAGGGAGGCAGGCAAGGAGTAAGGGAAGATAGGGACCAACAGTGACGTCCGACAGTGATAGAATGTGGGCCATATGTGTAATTTAAAATTTTCTAGTATCCACATTAAAAAAGTAAAAAGAAATGGGTGAAATTAATTTTTATAATGTATTTTATTTAACCAAATATTATCATTTCAACATGTAAGCAAAAACGGTGAAAAATTTTGTTTTTTATGCTAGGTCTTTGAAATCCAATGTAATAGCTCCACGTGGCCAGCGATGGCAATATCTGGACAGTCTAGGACTGACAATTTTGGGGGCTTTGTTTTGTGCCAAGCTCTATACTAGGTGTTCTATAAACATGATATCATATTATTCCCCCCTACAGCCTGCAAGGACAGTATCATCACCCCTGTACACAGATGAGGAAATAGATTTAGAGCAGATGAACCATTTGTCAAGGGACTCAGAACTAGGGAGTCATAGGAGGAGGATCTGAACCCAGGTTTGCCTGGCTGTGGGGCCGCTGGGAATTCTCTGGGGGCTCTACAACCAGGGGGGAAAGGAAAGGATGATCCAGCATTGTGGGAGCCACAGGACACTAGCTGGATTCCCAGATGCGGGTAACTGTTTGGTCTGAGAATGCCTTGTATAATCCATTTTACACAGGTCAAGTACATACATACACTGTGTAGGAGGGGCCACAGCCTTCCATCCATGTGGATTTTGGGGCCATGATTCAGCAACTTTCTGCCACATCAGCCCCAAGCAAAAGCAGAAATACAGCTCTCCCACCCAACCCAGCACTGTTCTTCCCTCTTTTGAAATACATGTTGACACAAGCATTTTACCTCCTAAACAATTCAATTTAATCCATGTTAGAGATTTGCTTTGCTGCATAATCACCTTTTCATAATTTTTAATTTCTCAAGATGCATTTCTGATACTTTTGAACAAATATTAATAACTGCAGCTTCATTACTCATTTTTACCCTGTGGAAAGTGTCATAAATTTTTACATTCATGACTAGCTGCAGGCTTTGTATTATGAACATCCTATTTGTCCCTTTATATCTTCACCAGACTTTTGGCCTTTGTTTATATAGGCATTTTAGACTAAGCTGCACATGGTTTTGAGCTGATGTAGCAAGAATCTGTACAGTAATAAAACCTGAATGCAAAGAGCCTTTTGTCACAATTGTTACCACCCTACACTCTCCACAGCAACCTAGACGAGGCTCATTATTTTGTGCTTCACCCATGCAGTGCTGTCCTTGTCGCTGGAACTTCAGCCTGGGACTTATAGACTAGTCATTCTGTGAGACTGCGGTCACAGACCAGTCATTGAGTGAGCCTGGGATTCAAGGATTAGTCATTGTGGGAGATTGGGACTAGAAGACCCGATGGTGTGAGCCTGGGATTTGAGCACTAGTCATCTAGTGAGCTTGGGACTTATAGACTAGTTATTAAGTGAGTCTGGGACTCATGGACTAGTCATTGAGTGAGGCTGGCACTTGAGGATTAGTTGTCATGTAAGCCTGGAATTCGAGGACTAGTCATTGTGTGAGCCTGAGACTCGAAAACTAGTCATTGCGTAGGTCTGGGACTCAACGACTAGTCATTGCAAGGCTGGTAGGTCAGGTGAGGCTGCATGCCCTGCAAGTGTTCCGAGTTCAAGATCACCCTAGTGGTCAGGATGGATACAGACTGTGCTGGGCCTCAATGCTCACTCTCTGGAGGGATGGAGGCTCTCAAAAGTGGGAAGAGGCACAGAGGGAGGGACGCCACACCTCATACACACTGACCCCCTCTGCTTCATGCTACCACTGTCATTTTGCTTACAGGAAACTAAAATCCAGGGTGAAAACCCAGCCAATGGCACTGGCAGAGTGTTCTGCATAGCCCGAGACACAGAGGTGATTTATGGTCATATGTGAATCCCAGAGCACAAGGCAAGATACACACTCTTTCCAAAATGATCCCTAAATCTGATTAGATGTGTCTTTAAAACATGGAACCACGTGTCATAACAACTGATTTCTCATTTAGGATCGATGTGACCACTTCTTCAGTGCCCTTTTATTAAAAACAAACAAACCAACCCATGTTTCTAATCCACATTTAGAAACTCATACCCATTTGAGGTAGGCATTAGTTTACCTGACCCAAGAAGATAATGTAAAAGATAAAAAGCAGGGAGCAATACTACAAAGGCTCCCAAAAGAGCCTGATAGCATGCTTCACCGACAGTGACACTGTGCTTGGAGCCATGCCAGCACTGTCAGGGCTAATGACCCCAGAGGTGACTGCTATTAGCCAATTCACTAATTAAGGCGCTGTTTGTAGAACTAATGGAAAGGGTAATCATTTGTTAGCTTAAGTAAAACTCCCAGGCAGTACTGACAATTGTCATCATGGAAAATTCTGGAAGGCAATTCATCTGTGCCTGTGAAATTCAAAGAAAGAACCTAGAAAGCCAGAGTCATCTTTGACAACATGAAAGCGAACATAAGCACCTTAAGGAATTTTCTGGTAGGAACCCCATCTTGGGCTACTAACAAATCCCTTTAGCAGCAAATAAATATGTATACATACAGATGCAGGCATATTTCCATGTTTGTAGCCCACTGGTCTGATTTCTGTGGGTGCAACCCAATTTCTCTCAGACTTTGAGCCTAGGGAAACAGTCACAGCTAATGTCACTGACAAGGGAATAGCTTCGGAATCCCAACATGCAATGTAGCGTTCTGGTTAGGGGCTAGGTGAGTGGGTGTGAGTGCATGAACGAGTGTGTGAGTATGTTGGCATGTATGTGAGTGAGTTCATGTGAGTGTGTGAGATAGCATGTGTGAATGTGTGTGTGTAAAAAGAGGGGGTATTTTGATGCTGCAATTTACATGACTTGTGTGTTAAAGAGCAATTAAAACACCAAAGTTTTCTAAAGGTAATTTTACTTGCTCCTTACATAGGTTTTAAAAAGCATGAATTGTGAATAAACAGTATTATTCTTAGGGTTTATCTTATGGATGGGCTAAACCAGTGTCTAGGATTTAGTGAATTTTTAAAACTGACAAATGTGGGACCTGGAAGAATTAATTCTTCTTCTTGTTTTTTTAACTAACTCTTTTCCAACTACTTAATATTTTAAAAATTCCACATATAAAATCCTATGATAGATCAGATGACTTAAGCATTATTTGTGCCATATTTATGCTCCATCCTCATCAAATTTTGGGAAAAGTTGTGAGTTGGGGATTCTGTGTGACAGACGGACTTAGGGACACCTCAGCCAAGCAATCACTTCATTTAAATGTCCCCAGTCAGATATATATAGTCCTGCAGCTTTGGAAAAACACAAATTGTCCCTGGCAACAGGATGAGTGGTATTGCTATGGGCCAGTCACACCATAGCCCACATTCCATTTCACTGCCTTAATTCGTTGAGCACAGAAGTTCTACATGTGAGCATCTGGGCCTTCATGGCAGCCTGTGAGATTTCTTGTTCTGTTTATTTGTTTTGTCTAGGCAAGGGTATATAGAAAACATACAATAGTAGCAATTTCACTTTTGATCAGTCACAAAAATTCCTTATTACAATAATTCCTAACCTTTTTGGTTTATTCTGATTTTTAATAATTTTTTTTTAATTTTTCAATTACAGTTCACATACAACATTATATTAGTTTAAGGTGTACAACATAGTGATTAGATGTTTATGTGACTTTCAATCACCCAATAAGTCTAGTACCCATCTGACACAACACATAGTTATTACACTATTATTGACTATACCCTATGCTACACTTTACATACCCATGAATATTTTTTTAACTACCAATCTGTACTTAATCCTTTTCCTTTTTTACCCATCCCCCAAATCCCCACGCATCTGACAATCATCAAAATGTTCTCTGTATCTATGAGTTTTGTTTGTTCATTTATTTTATTTTTTAGATTCCACATACAAATGAAATCATATGGTATTTTTCTTTGTCAGTCTCACTTATTTCACTTAGCATAATACCCTCTAGGTCCATCCGTGTTGTTCATATGGCAAGATTTCACTCTTTCTTATGGCAGAGTAATATTCCATTGTATATATCTACTACTTCTTCTGTATCCATTCATTTACTGATGGATATTTAGGGTGCTTCCATATCTTGGCTATAGTAAATAATGCTGCAATGAACATATGGATGCACGTGTCGTTTTTAATTAGTGTTTTGAATTTTGTTGGCTAAATACCCAGAAGTGGGATTACTGGGCCCTTCTTTGTCTCTTGTTACAGCATTTGTTTTAAATTTTATTTTGTCTGGTAGTAGCACTGTGATCCCAGTTTTTTTTTTTTTTTTTCGTTTTCATTAAATATCTTTTCCATCCCTTTACTTTCAGTCTGTGTGTCTTTCAATTTGAAGTGAGTCTCTTGTAGGCAGCATATGTAAAGGCATTGTTTTTTTATCCATTCAGGCACCCTATGTGTTTTGATTAAAGTAATTAATGCATTTCCTTTTAAAGTAATTGTTGATAGATATGTAGTTATTGCAATTTTATTATTCATACTTTTGATTTTTTTTTTCTTTTTCTTCCTAAAGAATTTTCTTTAACATTTCTTATAATACTGGATTGGTGGCGATAAACTCCTTCAGCTTTTTCTTGTCTGGGAAGCTCTTTATCTCTCCTTCAATTCTAAATGATAGCTTTGCTGGGTGGAGTAATCTTGGTTGTAGGTCCTTGCTTTTCATCACTGAATATTTTGTGCCAATCCCTTCTGGCCTGAAAAGTTTCTGTTTAGAAATCAACTGACAGTCTTATGGGAGCTCCCTTGTAGGTAACTACTTTTCTCTTGATGCTTTTAAGATTCTTTCTCTATGGGTGGCCAATGGCTCAGTTGGTTAGAACCCAAGCTCTGAATAACAGGGTTGCCGGTTCGATTCCCACATGGGCCAGAGAGCTGTGCCCTCCACAACTACATTGAAGACAATGAGCTGCCGCTGAGCTGTCAGAGGGGCAGCCAGATGGCTCAGTTGGTTAGAGTGCAAGCTCTCAACAACAAAGTTGCCAGTTCAATTCCCACATGGGATGGTGGGCTGCGCCCCCTGCAACTACTGTATTTCTCCGAAAATAAGACCTAGCCAGACCATTAGCTCTAATGTGTCTTTTGGAGCAAAAATTCACATAAGACCCAGTATTATATTATATTATATTATATTATATTATATTATATTATATTATATATTATAAAGACCCTGTCTTATATTATAGTAAAATAATACTGGGTTTTCCATTAATTTTTGCTCCAAAAGACGCATTAGAGCTGATGATCTGGCTATGTCTTATTTTCGGGGAAACATGGTAAGAAGGAAAACGGCGACTGAACTTGCAGCTGAGCTGCGCCCTCCACAACTAGATTGAAGGACAATGATTGGAGCTGATGCGCCCTAGAGAAACACACTGTTCCCCAATATTCCCCAATAAAATTAATAAAAAAATTCTCTGTCTTTAACCTTTGGCATTTTAATTATGATGTGTCTTGGTGTGGGCCTCTTTGCGTTCACCTTGTTTGGGACTCTTCTGCGCTTCCTGGGCTTGTATGCCTATTTCCTTCACCAGGTTAGGGAAGTTTTCTGTCATTATTTTTTCAAATAGGTTTTCAATTCCTTGCTCCCTCTCTTCTCTTTATGGTACCCCAATGATATGAATATTGGTACTCATAATGTTGTCCCAGAGGCCCTTAAACTATCCTCATTTTTTGGATTTATTTTTCCTTTTGCTGTTCTGATTGGGTGGGTTCTGATACCTTATCTTCTAAATAGCTGATTTGATCCTCTGCTTCATCTACTGATGATTCCTTCTAATGTATTCTTCATTTCCGTTATTGTATTCTTCATTTCTGACTGGTTCATTTTTATATTTTCTATCTCAATTTTTATGTTTCCTATATCTTTGTTGAAGTTCTCACTGAGATCATCTACTCTTCCTCTAAGTTCATTGAACATCCTTTAACCAGCGTTTTGAACTCTGCATCTGGTACCTTGTTTGTCTCTAATTTGTTTAGGACTTTTTCTGCAGTTTTGTCCTGTTCTTTCATTTGGGACATGTTTCTTTGTTTCCTCATTTTGGTTGCCTCCCTGTATTTGCTTCTATGTATTAGGTAGAGTTGCTACATCTCCCAGTCTTGGTAGAGTGACCTTACATAGTTAGGTTTCCTGTGGAGCCCAGTGACACCATCTTCCTGGTCACCTGAGCTGGGTGTCCAGGTGTGTCCCTTGTGTGGGTTGTGTGTGCCCTCCTGTGTAATTGAGCCTTAGCTGCTGTTTGCATATCAATGGGAGGGATTGACTCTTGGGCTAATTGGTTGTGAGGCCTGGCTGTGACCACAGTGCAGGAGCTGTTGTGCAGGAGCTGACTCTACAGAGCCGATTTGCTATAGCAGGGGTCTGATGCTTGCTCAGTCTACCCTTTTGGTGTGTCATCTGTGGAGGCAGTCAGGTGGTGCTCCAGTTGGGTCAGAAGCCGGCCACAGGGCATGCTGGCCCCGAGTCATCTTGTGAGCAGCCCTGCCACAGGCCAAGTTGAGCCTCAAGCTTGTGCTCTGCCTGGGGCCACCTGGCATGAGCCACAAAGCAATCCACAGATGGCCACCACCTACTCTGGGCTTGGGGGGTGCCTGGGAGAGGCTAAGGTAGAAACTTAGGCTGGCTGCTGCTAGTGCTGGGCTTGGGGCTGCTTAGCAAGAGGTACGGGGCATGTTGAAGCCAGATGCTGCTTGTTTAGGGTTTGTGAACCTTTGAGAGATTTTAGGGAAGTCTGCAGCATGAGCCAAAATGAGCCATTTGTATGGAGAAGCCACTGGAAGTGGCTTGGGCAGCCCCCCAAGTGGGTGGTGCAGGGTTTCAGGGAATAATCAGGGTGGGGTGAACAGTGTTAGCCAGTTTGATGGAGACTCAGATATGGCGCTTGCCTGTGTGTGCACGCTGGGTTGCAGGTGGGCTCAACAAAGGAATAGCAGCTTCTGCCTGCACTTCTGTCTGGGAAACAAATGCCCCTGTAGTTCTCGCCCTGAAACCAGACACTATCATTCCTCCCAGTATGCCCTTGGTGCCTTTCGAGCAGCTGCCCTAGCACTGGAACTCAGAGCATGTGAGTCCATCAGTGATTAAGTCCGTGCATGGGACCTTTAAGAGGCACGTCTGGGACTCCAGCCGCCCTCATCTCACTCAGCCACAATCTCTGGTGATTTTCACAGCCAGAAGTTATGGAGACTTGTCTCCTTGGCACTGGAACCATCGGCTGGAGAGCCTGGTATGGGGCTGGGATCCCTTGCTCCTCCGGGAGACTTCTGTAGCTGAGGTACCCTCCCGATTTTTTACTGCCACATGTGGATGCCGCCTGTTCTGCATCTCTGCCCCTCCTACCATTCTCAAGGTGCCTTATTCTGTATGTCCTTAGTTGTAGGACTTCTATTCAGCTAGACTTCAGGCAATTCTCATTGATGGTTGTTCTGTAGTTTAGTTGTAATTTTAATGTGGTCATGGGAGGAGGCAAGCACAGCATTTACGTACTCTGTCATCTTGACTAGAAGCCCAGAACTAACTCTTCTTAATTGTTGTCACCACCAGAATAAAATTTAATTTGCCACCCAAAGTTTCCTGATCCCTTCCACCTTGGTCCTGCTGGACACAGGGTGTACCCTGAACAAAAGCCACTGGAGAGGCCCAAGGAAACTAAGGGCTCCCATAGCAGAAGTACAGAAGGAGGCTGCACCACAGGCGTCATCCTGCTCTCCCCCTGGCCTGACATTCCCCTGGCCTGAGACCCCACTCCCTCGACAGTCACCTAGATGCTGACCCCATCCCACTATGTTGGCACTCCTTTCAGAGGTGGTGGAAGGTGACTCCTCAAACAGGGGGACATGGGCCCCCCCTCCCCCAGAGGACAGAGTCTAGTGATGGTGGCTGCACAAAGTGACTGCTGAATCAATGCCCAGATGGGCAGCTCATCATGACCAAAGTGGCTCTGTGCACCTTTCCCCACCAGGTTCCCGTGCATGCACACTTGTGGCAGCCTGATGTCGCCCAGCCATGGGGTGCACAGGAAGATCTGCACCCACCTGAAGAGCCTGTGCCAGGCTCAGAGGCCTCAGGGTGCACGGGGACAGTGTCCCTCCCACGGGGCCTCCGGTCACTGTAGGTTCTCTTGACTCAAGCCCAAGAAGGACCTTCTCTCAGGCCTGATCTGGACAAGGGTTCTAGGCCAGGAGAGGACTCTGCACTTGAAGAGAAGGAAGCAGCCCCCTCCAGCCTCTAGGGCCACTGGAGCTATTAAGAAGCTGGGATGGATTTACTGGCGTTCCCTGGGGGCTTTTCTGGGAAAGTGATTAATTTGTTGGCTGGAACGTATTCACTTTGGCAGCTGATATGAACTGCAGGGCTTATAACAATCACTTGGGAGCTTGTTTAAAATAATGCAGATTCCATGGCCCCTATTTGGGGTAGAGCCCTGTACTCCACATTCCATAGGATTCTGATGCACCTCCACATTACAGCGTATGGGCACTGGCACATCTGCACAGCACTGTCATCAAGACTTCTGAGGGCCCCCTGGACAAGGTGTAGCGAAGGCCATGAAGCAACTCTCTCCTCTGAACAACAACACAGAACATCTCGCCAGAGCCTCTGGCATCCGATAAACATGCACTTTAGTGATCCTGAGCTCCTGGTGGCTGCAGGATGACACTAACATACCAGGGCTGTGAACACGAAAGGCTAGGCCCTGAATTCTGGCCCTGCCATTTCCTGGACCAACAACCTCAGTCATATGTACTCAGGCAGGTTAGCAGTCTGGGTCTCAGATCCCTCATTATAAAAATGGGGTAAGAGTGTCTCCCTGTCCCAGGCAGGTGTCAGTGCACCACGAGAGGAGAAGAGGCCCATCCTTCTCTGTGGTGTCTATCCCGCTTCTCAAATGCAGACAACACCAGGGGACTGTAAGTTGGTATGGGACTTGAATCCCTTTCTATTTGGAGCAGACTACTGAGAAGCAGAGTTCTGAGAGTTCTGAAGGGGAATATCTGCGGGGTGGGGCGGGGGAGAAGGCATGGGGTTGGGGCCATTAAGAAAAGATACAAGGTCTGACAATTAAGTTTGCGAACTCATTCTAGAAAAAGTGCTACACACCTCACTGCTCAATATCACTACGGTCACCTTCGAAGTACTCCCCTTGGGAAGGTATGCACTGACGCTAGTGCCTAGTCCACCCTTCAAAGCAGTTTTGGAACTTTTTTCTGAATGGCCATCAGAGCTCTTGTCGTATTATACTTGATGTCCTGAATGTCATCCAAATGTCTTCCTTTCAATATTTCCTTTGTCTTTGGGTAAAGAAAGAAGTCATTGGGGGCCAGATCAGGTGAGTACAATATAGTTATTTGTTGACTGGCTAAAAACTCCCTCACAGACAGTGCCGTGTGGGCTGGTGCATTGTCGTGATGCAAGAACCATGAATTGTTCAGGTCGTCTAACTTTTTCATGTAGCCTTTTCAGCACTTCCAAATAGTCAACTTGGTTAAGTGTTTATCCAGTTGGTACAAATTTATAATGAGCAATCTCTCTGACATCAAAAAAATTTAGCAACATTGCTGCAACAAGGTCACGAACTTAACTGTCCGACCTCGTAAATGCTCTGAGGGATTCTGGCCAGAGGAAAGGGTCCCTAGGCTGACAGAGCTTGAGGTCAAAGTTCACCTGCTCCTCCAGGGACCGTACACCCTGAGTCGGCCATAAGGGCCACACAGTGAGGCACACGTGTTCCTGGGACCAGTCCTTCTAACAGGGTGGAAACAGTAAGCAGGCCTCCACCTACCAGCCTAACCAACCGAGACCAGAAGGAGGCAGACAGGACTGGGGGCCAGCTCTGAAAAACCAGGCTGACTCAATAAGCAGGTCCTGGGGGGGCCACGAGTGGGGTCCAGAATGGAAATGAAAAACCAGGCTGACTCAATAAGCAGGTCCTGGGGGGCCATGAGTGGGGTCCAGAATGAAAATGAAAGGCACATCTAGATTTTTCACTTCTATATGCAAAACCCCAATTAAACTAGTTTAAGCAAAAAGGGCAATTAGTACCTCTAGTAACTGGGAAATCCCAGGGCTGACTTCAAGAGGAATCCAGAGCCTTGACTTCTCCCTGGGAAGGGAGGACAGAGGGGTTCTGGTCCCACAGGGACAAGGCCACACAAAGCCTTGGGTGCTGGGTGTAGGCAGTGGGAAGCAAATCCTTGTTTCCCCTGTGCCCTGCCCCATGTATCAAGGATGGAGACTGCACACCAGGGCTTCCTGAGGACAGGGCAGCTTGGTCTGGCAGATGAGACTGACTGGCACTAGTGGGGGTGCAGTGGGACAGGAAGTCCTCATTCTAGACACATCAAGCTGTGGGGCTTTGGGGGGGCAGGAACAGGCGGGAGGAGATGCACTCTGAGTTGATTTCTATTTTGCTTCCAAAGAAAATGGAGCTGGGGACTGCAGAGGGAAAGCATGGATAGAGGCTTGCTTCCTCCGCCCTTACACCAGCCCTGTGAGGTCTGGATGGTCACCCATTACAGAGCAGAGGACTGTGGCTCAGAAAGAGGACTTACTGGCCAAGTTTCATGCAACAAGGGAGAAACACGATCAGGATTTAACTCAGGTTTCTCTGCTTAAAAGCCTACGTCTTTCCATTGTACCCGACCATCTCCCAGAAGATGGAACAGATGCTAGCCAAAAAGTACAGGCCTTCAAGGATGGAAAGGCAAGCAGAGAGGACCAAGCACCTCTCAGTGCCTGCACCCGAGAACACCAAGAGAACTTGAGGTCCAGACCACTGAGCTGCTCTCAGTGAGCTTTACAGAATCCTTGAGAATGTGGAACACTGGAACACTGGGAAGGAATAGTCTTCCATTTCACGGTTTTCAAAAGGGTGCATTCCCTAAGATGTAGGCAGAGCCCAGATAAGCTTCTAGATGGAATAGTGAAGAGGCTGGTTTCAAAGTTCTTAGAAAAGAAAATGGTGAACAGTAGGAACAGGTGAGCCCACTGGAAACATGTCATTCCACACTCTCTCCTCTTCTCTGTAACAGGTATCCTGGCTAGGAGACCAGGGCCATGCAATGGCCTGCCAGCCCGAGACTCTACCTTCACGGTCCAACCTGGTAGAAAAGGATGAACAATATGGGCTGGATGTGCTAGAAAGTATGTTAGAAACTGGTTGTATCACTGGACAAAGCAGAGGAGGTCAGCTTTGAAGGTGTCTATTAGCGTTCTGTCTTCAGCCTGTGCAACTTAATGTTTTTGTCAATGATTTCGTTGAAGAGGAGAAGTTACAATTAGCAAGTTTATAGAAGATGCAGTTGGGAGGGATGGTGAATATGCTGATTGACAGAATCTACACATCCAAACAATCAGTCTGTAGGCCGGGATTAATCTATCCAAAATGAAGTTTATTGGAGATAAATGCAAGGTCCTGAATCCAAGTTCAAACAGAGCACTTAGTAGCTGTGCATGGAGATGAGTTTGCAGAAGCTTTTGTAAAGGGTCAGTGGGGTCCCACTAATAAGATGGTGCCCAACCAAGCTAACACAGCACTGTAGCCCAGCTGGCGCACTGCCAACGGAGCCCAGTCTCTAGACGAGGGAGGTGCTGGTGTACTGCCTTCTGCCTGGTCAGCCTGCTCCGGCTCCCAGCGCCTGTTGCTAGCAGGGAACACAGGGAGAGGAGGGAGAGACTAGAAGCCTGGTATGTGCCTCCTCTTGGGTGGTTTCAGCAATTGGGTGTTAGTACTGGAAGGTTAAAGCTTAAGGAGAAGGAAAGGGTAGGGGGACACAAAAGTTCCCTTCAAATATCTGTCTGGCTGGCGTGTAGAGGCATCTTTACTGTACTCTAGAAAGTCCCAAGGGCAGAGCTCAGAAGTTCCCAAGAGAAGCCTGAGCTCCATTGGAGAGTGCTTCTCATAGTCAGGGCTGTGCAGAGATGGAATGGACGGCTTGATGAGGAAGGACACTGCCTGCATCTGGGATTGCATTAGATGACACCAAGGGCCTGGGCCCTTGGTTTCAGGGATGCCACCAGGTAGAGTGACTCAAACCTTCATATTATTTGTGCATGTGCGTGTGTGCTTGTGTGTGTAGGGGGAGCAATGACGGGACTGATAGCCCAGTGTAGATGCCCTCAACTTCCCACAGAGACTGGACTCCATGGGGAAAAAGAATAGAATTGTGGATCTTGACTCTCTTGGATCTCACTACACCAGGAACAAAAACCTTTTCCTTTACAATAACACCAGCAGCCAACAGCCACAAGATTCTCTCAGGGTCCACTCTGGCCTGGATCTACAGCCTTGGGGTGGGCACGAGTCAAGCACTGAGGGTCCCCTGAGGCCCACCCATACAATGCACACCGTTCTGTGGAAGGTGAAGCCTTCAGGGTGGGCCCTCCTACTGCTACACGCGGATAGACAGCTCTTTGACAGCGGGGGTAGAGACCCCAACCATTCAGACCCTGCATCATTCCCACCATGGACTTTCTTCCTATGATCTGGAGACTGTCAGGATCTTGAAACATAACCATCTGAGATACCTGCCTCCACTAAACTTCAAGGTCTGTTGAAATGAATATGCTTTTACAGAGCGCTACTGGCCCTGGAAGAACTGGCTCCCAGCACACAGCATCTGGCCTTCGCCCTGGCCTGCAGTCTTTTGGGACTTCAACAGAGCCCAGAGCCCTTGTCAGTTGCCGAGGGATGGGTAGTGTGGTCAACCATGATCAGATCTGAGGGCACTTCTTTAGCTCTGCCACCTTTTTACCACCTGACGATTTCCTGAGCCCCTTGTCAGGAAGAGCGAGTGTGCATATGTGTTCCTTCACACCATATCACAGGGTGGGCCCTCGGCCAGGCAGTGCGACCATGCCAGGGCCCATCACAAGTTAGACAGAAAGGCCCCGCCTCTAACCAGGCTGCAACTTCCCACCGCAGAAATAACCATGAAGAAACCTGAGCAAAGCTTTCTCTTAGGAAGCGGGACAGGGGAGGCAACAGCACTTGGAAAAACAAATCTAATGACGATGGTGCTAAGCAGTAACCTCTTTACTGATATAACAAACAAATTCTTCTACTAGAATAACAGGTAGTCCCCAGGAGCTGACCTATACGTAACAAAAGTGGCACAGGAGAAAAGAGCCCCAGCCGTGCCTTGGGGATACTGGCTTTATTCCCAAAGCAAGTCTGTTAAAAGAGCTTGGAATGAAATGCCAGTTTCATCTTTGTTGAGGGGATGGGATTAACAAATTGTCATCTCTAAGCCCTGTTTCCTGAGTCATGGATACCTGAGCAGTAAGAAAGCACTGGGTGGAGGCTAGCTGCCCTTGAGGCTGCCCTTCCCCTGGAGCCTACAGCTACCCTCATCAGAAACCCAGTTGGGGACAGCCATCAGCCCAGGGACATCGGTTCCAGGCACTTCAAACCCAACAGACCGTTGCTGAGCCCACTGCCCACCAGCAGATGGGCAGCCCCTCATGTGCCCGAGGCACTGGGAGTTCACGTTCATCCCAGCCTCAGTCGGCAGCCTCCCTGCCTCTCCACTCCTTACCCACCCAGCCCCTGCCGGTGGACAGGGGCTCCGCATGGCACCCAGCTGCCCAGTCATTGACAGAGCCCAGGCCCGGGCATCTGCATGGCTCCTTCTCATCACTCAGTTCTGCTCCAGTGTCAGATACAGTCCCTCCATCTAGAAGTCCCAGTAATACTCAATATCTTACCCTGTTTACCTTCCTCACAGCCTATTGTCTAATCGCCTTATTTTCACTGCTGACCACTTGTCTGTCTCTCTGCCCTGAGCACCGGAGCCCTCTCTGCCTGGCTCCCGCTGCACCCTGGCCCGTGCCCGCACAGAGGCCCTCAGAATGTGGCTGCTGGATGGTGGGTCCTCCCGCCTTGCAGGTCTGCAGCAGGTCCTAAATAGGTGTCCTGCCTCCCACCCAACACCGTTACCATTTCACCTCCCAAATGCCACCAGTTATCTTTCTAAAACACAAATTTGATCCCATCAATTTTCTGCTTAAAAGCTTTTCTATGGCTTGCCATTGCCTGCAGCATGAATTCCACATTCTTTCATATGCGTACAAGGCCCTTTGCCACCAGGACCAGCCTACGCTCTCAGCCACATCTGAGCCCCATCCCTGTGCCCTCACATATCTGCTTCTCCCCCAGTGCAGGTGCCCTATCCTCCTCTGACACTCCACAAAGAAAGGCCTCACCCCGAGTCTGCACACAGTGTCCCCCGCGAGCAGAGCCAGCCTGGACCCAGCACAAAGGTGAATTCATCTCTGAAGCCCAGTGCACTCAGGCAGAGCTAATCACCTCTGCTCGGGGAGTGCTTTATTCCTACACTGCTGTAGCAATTACCACATGTTATGGTGGGTTTCCATTCATTGAATATGCACTGGGTGTTGGGGATAAAAAACATGAGTAAAACAAGGTTCCTGCCCACAAAA
Source organism: Rhinolophus ferrumequinum (assembly GCF_004115265.2). Taxonomy (NCBI): domain Eukaryota; kingdom Metazoa; phylum Chordata; class Mammalia; order Chiroptera; family Rhinolophidae; genus Rhinolophus; species Rhinolophus ferrumequinum. The sequence continues at coordinate 2,653,063 of NC_046302.1, forward strand.
AGGCTTTGGTCTAGTAAAATGTGATGCTTGAACACAGAGTGCCAAATGGTACTACAAGTGGCACTCCAGGGGTCCCCTAGGGTCCCCAGGCTCTGAGGGGCACAAAGAAGGCACTTAGGGTGGGCAGCGAGACACACTTGAGACAAGACCAGAGGGAGAGGGTGCTGTCCTGGGAGGTGGGCAGGTTGTAAGCAGGGCAGCCTGGACTGTGTCTACTCTCCAGTGGAAGCAAAGCCCATGTCTTATCCTTCATGCACATGTGGTGTCTGGTACCGGCCTCAGGAGAGGTTCCAGATCACCGTCATTTGATCCTCTCTTTAAAGAGAACTGGTTATAAAAGACATTAAGGGCAATTCAGGTTATGTACAAATACAACAAGGCACTCCCTGACTCTCCTCTATGGATGATGGCCCATGGTGCCAGAGCAGGTGCTTTGGGAATGAGTCACTAGAAGGACAACCTCCCTGCCCTAAGCAGCGGCCAAGAGCAAACCACCAGGAAACTTGCTATGAGGAACCTGGTGGCCAGCTGCCTGCCAGCCAGGGGAGGCTGAGACAGAACGCTGATGCTGACGCAGAGGAAGTCGCCCATCTGTTGTTTGTGATGAGATGGGAAGAGGGCTGGTATATAACACACATTCCGAGTACAGAGTAACACTTACTTTTCCTTAAACGTCTCCAGACGTAGATAAAGGCTGTATAGCTTCCTTCCCTCAGTTACCAAATTATAATCCCTCGTTGCAAGTCAGGAAGTCCTTCTCTAGATCTAACTTAAATTTTCAAGCTGCAATGCAAGGCTCTAGTCCTACTTCCAGGCAGATTTCTCAGAGGAATACAGTTACATGCTCTGGCCAACTCTCTCCCTCCCAGAAGGCATTTACCTTCTCAACCCTTCAGCCTACCAATCTCTCTACTGCGTGCCTGCACAGCACCACAGGAAGCACCAGGCACCCAGCACTTGATTTATGATGACACATACAGAATACAGAACAGAAAACCACTGGCTAATTCCTAAATTTCCTTTGCTCAACAATGTTTCAACTTCATTGCAGATGGAAGCTTTGAGTATATCTGCAAGCAAAAATCTACACTGCCTGCCTCAGGGTTCATCACTCAGGGCCTCCCTACGACTATGTAAAACGGCACATCAGCCCACACCTGGCCAGCAGCACCAGCAGGACCCTGTGTGAGTGGGCTAGGCCCGAACAAAGGCAGGTGACAGGGCAGAGGTGGGGGGAGGGTGGTGCTGGAAGGAAAAGAGCCCACCTGTCCGCAGACCTCCAGCCTTCTAGGAGCTGGGTTTCTGACCCAAGAACCTCAAAATGTCCATTCTGGCTTCACCAAGAATCACTGCTTCTCTATGCCTCATGTGTTCACATGTCACATCAGATTTCCTCTGAACACGAGAGCCATAGCTAGGACATTTAAAAACCACAGGTTTAGTCTAACATTCTCAGTCTTTGATGAAAGAGAAGTTCAAGGAACAGCACCAGAGCCAGTTAGAGGCCACGTCTCGACCAGAAAGCAATACACACTCACACATGTGCACACACACACACGGTCATGTATACATGCCCTCACACATACTCACACATGGATATGCACACAGACATATACAACCCTCTCACACTCGTGTGTGCATTCACACACATCTGCACACACATGCACATGGACATGCACGCACTCACACATACACACCCTCCCACACTTACATTCACATGTACACACTCACATGCATTTCATGTATGTGTGCACACCCACAGTCACACAATACTCACACTCATGCAGCCAGAAACACAGTTCCAGGACCAGCTCTTACCTCTGTGTGAACACTGTCAGCTTGGGGATCTGTTTCCCAACTTTACTATAAAATCCCCTCTCCAAAATGATCATCATTCCTTCTGTTATAATTCTCTTTATACTCTTATTAATTTTTAATTACACAAGCTACACATATGAATATATTCTTTACAAAATCAGAAACATATCAGATAAAACTACAGTCCCCTTTGACCCTTTTTATAATCCTGAATGCCCTGGCACTGCCCAGAGGTAACTACTGTGTTCTGTTTGGAGTGTGTTCTTTCAGACTTTCTTCTGTATGTCCACATATAGTACACGTACCTCATACCGAACACATAGCAGGTCAGTGCATGTGTGTCCAGTTCACATACCAACAGTGAACCACAACTTGCATTTTCATCTATTAAGATGTCTCAGGCATCTTCCCATGCCAGCATACAGAGCTCCAGCTCATTGTTTTTAATTGCAGTTTGCTATTCAGAGTCAGATGGATTGTGCTTATCCACTGCCCTATTCACAGGTAGCGAGGCTGTTTCCAATTTCTCATACTTGGAACCACGGCCACAATGCCTCCTTGTTTGTGGCTGCTTGTGCACACATGAAGGGTCTCTCTAGGGCACATCCTCAAAAGGAGAGCTGTGGGTTCCTGGGGTCTCCCCTTCCCTCATGTCTCCGAATTCTGACAGTTATTGAATCACTCTACATACCTAGGACTATACCCTTTTTTGGTTACTGCATTCTAATTTCTTTCTGACTAGAATGTGAGTTTCTGTATAATAATAACTATTGTTTACTGAGTGCTTATTATGTGCTTAACAAATTGTCTCCTGATGCACTCAAAACAAGCTTCTGAAGCAGGGAAATGTGTCTCACAGGAGTCAGTCATCTGACATAGGCCAGACATCAGCAGCACCTCTGGGATCTGCATTCACCTGTTTAACCTCAGTGTCTCCCCATATGGGGCCCTGTGCACATTGCAGAAGCCTCCATAGAGACGATGCTTAAATAGTCAACTATTTGTTTTTCAGCCCCACCCCAAATGTCCATACAATGGCATCAACTCATCGGCTTGTCCAATGCACGCTCGCTGGGCATCTATCTTGGCTAAGTCCTGAGCTGGACAGTGGGGACGCAGAGAAAAAATAAGATACTGGATTGACCTCTGGATAAGACAAACAGTAAGCAGAAAAGATGCTCACGTTGGATTTTGAAAAGTGAGCATACTCTGTAAGAAAAAAAGAGAGAGGGCATTCTAGACAGAATATAGGATGTGCAAAGATAAACAACTCGGTAAATTCTGCGTTCTGAAATCAGGAACCAAGTACCGTCTCATATATGAAAACTATCTTTGGAACTCACTGGATCCAGAGATGCCAAATAGGTTTCACCTTGGATGCCAACTCTGAAGCACTGATACCAGCTGCTAGAATGCTGCACTGAGGACTCCTGAGGCCATGTCCAGGTTCAGCGGGAGACTGCTGGGATCCACTGGTGATGTCTGCCAGTGGCACAGGATGGGGGCACAGGCAAGAAGCCAACCGTCTCCTCTCCCAGACAAAGGCACTGAGGCTCTCTACTGGCAGCCTGCACTCATTCAGCCACAGGGCTTTGGCCTTAGGGAGTGCTGTCATCCCATATCTTACGTATGGACTTTCTATTCCCACATGCTACACAAACACTATCTCTGTTGATCCACTCTCTCTCCAGGCATCTTTGTCTCTCTTGCTACAAAAGTGGCAGAACTCTGCCAGCATTGGTATGGAAGTAAATGCTTGCAAAGGGCCCTGCCATTTGGACACACACACACACACACACACACACACACACACACACACATGCAAACACACTTGTGGGCTGAAGTGTAAGGAGATACAGTGGTACCTCGGTTTTCGAAAGTCTCCGTTGACGAACATTTTGGTTTATGAACGCTGTAAACCCGGAAGTAAATGCTTTGGTTTTCGAACACGACTTAGAAGTGGAACATGTCACACAGCTTCCGCGGAGTGCAAGATCCTGAGGCCTAGCTGTCGGCTGTTTTCGAACGTTTCAGAACTCGTGGATTACGTTTGAAAACCGAGGTGCCACTGTAGTACAGTTTCAGGAAAGTCAATCAGCCAATCAGCAAGCAGCTAAAATTCCTGAAAGAGGGTAAGCACCCTGATGCAGTAGGAAAGAGCAAGTTTAGGCAGACTTGGTTCAAATCTCACTCTGCTACCACCGGGCTGTGTTCCTGGCCACTTCTGTGGAGTTTCTCATTTAGTCTTCATAAGAACATGACAGAAATAGGCACCATCATTATCACTGTTTTATAGACTAGGAAACCAAGCCTTAGAGGTTCCACATCTGCAAAGTGGAACAACAGTGGCATCTGCCACATGAGCTTTTTGGGACCAGGAGATCCTGGGTACTGTGTGTGTGCCTAGCATAACAGCTGCACTGGTAATGGAAAACAACAGATGTTTCTTTTTAAAGAAATGTATTAACTGAATTTTGATTTGCTAAATGAATTACTAAATGATATTTGATTTGTTAACCTCCCAAAGAGCCACATGCACCAGTTTAAACCACATACTTTGGTAAATTTCTGAATAGAAAATGCTCCTTTTAAAAGGCAAGGTAAAATAGAGACGTGAGAGATAGAAATATCTTTTTAATTCAGACTAATTTGAACGTTATGTGGATTAAAGAATGTTTAAATTGTCACCTTATTGGGGGTTCAAATAAATGACCAGTGTTTTAATCAATCTGTCATTAGCTCGCTAAATAGGTGCAAATTAGGGAAGCTCAAGGCCCTGAGAATAATTTATTCTTTTGGGTGGGTCCACACCCTTCCCACAGTTTATTTAAAAAGCCTCACTTGCAAGTGAGGGTGAAATCATATAGCAGCAGCTCAGGTCTCCCACGTTCCAGTTGGCCGTGTCCACATTAACCAGACCCCTTCAGATCAAAGGCCTTGGAACATAATGATGCAGTATCAGGAAACAGTTAATATCTTTCTTCCTTCAACTCAATTGTTTTAACCTCTTTGAGGGCTGGCTCTTTGTGGGACCAGGAGAGGACCGTACAAATTTCCTGACAGGGAAAAGCCAAGAATGAATCCCATGGGAAGAGGACTGAAGGTTGTCATAAAAAATAGATGTGACACAATATGTGCAGGATGCTCCCTGGAGTCTTAAATTCTTCCTTTAAAAACTCTGAACAATTCTATCTTCTTTGCTGTTGCGAGGTAGAGGGGTGTGTATGTGGATGTGCACGTGCATATATACTTTGGCTATTCATTTCTACCCCACTAATAGGATTCTTCCCAAATAAGAGTCCCCAAACTGTGAATGTGGGTCAACACTCCTCTTCAGTCATGAGTTCTCCACGACAGAACTCAGGCAGGCATCCTCTGAAGCCCTGCATATATGCTGGGTTTGGCAGGCCTCAGGAAAGCTTGGTGGGCCCCCCAAAAGTTAGGGGTGTCACCCATGCCATTGGTGTCCAATGCTGCTAATGCAACCAGCGTTTGATTGACTCTGCTTTAGTACTTAGTGTTTCTTCTATCTGGCATGGTCATATTCTGCTTTGCAAATCATTCCTCAAAAGCTAAGTCAGTACTTTTGCTCCCAGCTACAGTGGAGTAGCTTGTGGAAGAACTATGCTCTCCTCTGAAAAACGTTTTTTAAAAGTTGGAATAAAAAATTTTGTTTGTTGTCACAAATGTTCCTATATCATAAGTCAGACTGAAAAAGCAGAGAGCCATATGATTTCACTGATATGTGGTATATAAACCAAAAACAACAAGAGAACAAGACAAACAAATGAGAAACAAAAACTCATAGACACAGACAATAGTTTAGTGGTTACCAAAGGGTAAGGGGGGGTGGCGGATGGGAGATGAGGGTACAGGGGATCAAATATATGGTGATGGAAGGAGAACTGACTCCGGGTGGTGAACACACAATGGGATTTATAGATGATGTATTACAGAATTGTACACCTGAAATCTATGTAATTTCACTAACAATCGTCAGCCCAATAACTTAAAAAAAAAAAAAATTTGTTTGAAGGCATCTAAGGACCAAGACAAAGTAGGACTTGAGGGCCAAGATTATGAAAAGAATGGAACCGTAGAGGTGAACATTCATTCCCAGAGCCACTTAACCTCTTAAGAGTTTTTGCCAGTTTTTGGTGCAGGAAGGAAGGCTGAGAGTAGGGCAAATAGCTTCAGTTAAAAGGCAGAAAAACCAGCAGAACTTTTGGCAATCTCATAGGACTGTACAAAGACAACATTCCTTTGGAGCTTGAGGCTGCCAAGGCAGCTAGGGATTCAGGGATCGGGATTCTGGAGAGAAGGGAACTAAAAACTAGTGAGCCAACGCTTACACTCCTCTTTTAAAGTATTTGTCAGATTCTTGAGCTACTCAACGCAAGAGGCTAAGAGCTAAGTAAAAAAGCCACTGAAAGGCAGAGTACAATTTTCAGAAGTCTCAGAGAGCTGAGGAAGCAAAAATAGGGGTTTAGAACTCACCAAGAAAGAAGAGCACTGGAAAGTCATACCCTAAGAACAGGAGTAAATCAGAAGTAGCCTGACCTGAGCTTTACCAAAACTGCAGGCAAGCCTCCATTTAGCTCATTCCTTCATGGGTTTCAGGCCATCTACCTTCACTCAGGAGTTCAAGCACCTCTGGGGACGATAGTATACTCCAGAGCCTCTGTACTTTATCTGTACAACGTGTGACATTCGATCAAGAATTACCAGGCACACAAAGCAACTGGATGAAGAGAAAAAAAAATAGGCAACAGAAACAGACCTTCAGATGACTTCAAAATAACTATAATTAATATGTTAAAGAAAATAGATGGCAAAAACCAGAATCTCACCAGAGACTGGGAATAACAATAATATAAAAAAGGGCAAATGGAACTTCTAGAATTGAAAAAAATGCAATAATTGAAATTCAGAATTCAATAAGTAGGTTTAAGACAGACTTGACACATTAAAAAGAGGATTAGTAAAATGAAAAGACAATAGAAAAAACTCAGGCTATTGCATGAAGATGGAAAAAAAAAGTGATGAAAAACAGAAAAAAAAAGGCATAGAGATATGTGAGATACAGTAATACATGTAACTGAAATTCCAGAGAGGAGCAAAGATAAAATAGGGCAGAGTTTTATTTGAATAGATAATGGCTGAGAAATTTCTAAACCTAACAAAAGAACACCAAACCCCAAGACATGAACCCCATGCAAGAAAAAAAAAACAGGGAAATTTTACATCTAGGCACACCATAGTCAAACTGCTAAATAAAATAAAATGAAATAAATTAAAATAAAATAAAAGAGAGAAAATCTGAAAATCAGAGGAAAAAAGAAATTACTACAAAGGAATAATAATACAGTGGTACCTCGTTTTTTTTAACGTAATCCGTTCCAGAAGACCGTTCGAGTTCTGAAACATTTGAAAACCGAGGCATGGTTTCCCCATAGAAAGTAATGCAAAATGGATTAATCCGTTCCAGACCTTTAAAATCAACCCCTAAAACTGCAAGTTTAGCATGAATTTTACTATCTAATGATACCATAGATCCATAAAATTTACAGCGTTCGTAAACCGGAATATTCGTCAATGGAGACGTTTGAAAACCAGGGTACCACTGTATCAACAGCTGACTTCTCTAGGGAAAAACAGATATCAAATGAGAATGTAAAGTTACCTTCAAAAAGCCAAAAGAAAGGATTGCTATATTCTTCAAAATAAAGACATTTTCAGACAATTAAAAATAGAATTCATAACCAGCAAAGTTGCACTGAAAGAAATATTAAATGAGTTCTTTAGTCAGAAGGAAAGTGATCTCAGAAGGAAACCATAAATCCATCAATCAGTAATGATACAGAAAATTTGAATATGTCATGACCACCTTCACCTAATTGACAAGCATAGAATACTATACACATTGACAGAATACATATTCTTTTTAAGGGCACATGGAAGATTTATCAAAAGCAAGTTTTAAAGTTTTTTAGAGGATTTGGAGTACCTCTAATCACAGAATTAAACTAGAAATAAATTATTAAAAAGGTAACTAGAAAATTGCCAAATGTTTGGAAATTAGGTAATACATTTTAAAATAACCTATGAGTCAAAGAAGAAATCAGAATGAAATTAGAAAATTTTTGAACCAAATTATAATGAAAATACAATGTATCAAAACATGTAGGGTGTAGCTAAAGCTGTGTTTATAGAGAAACTAACACTTTAAATGCATATATTAGGTAAGAAAGAAAGCTGAAATGGTATCTCATTGTTCTTAGAATACAAGTAAAATCTGTAACATAGCTACAAATTTCTGCTTGGTCTGGCTTCTGTGAACTTCTAGTTTCATCCTCATCTCTCTTCTCTTTCATTCCTCTCCAGCTACACTGGCCTTTCAATTTCTTGAATATGGTAAATTACTTCCTGCACAGGCTAATTCTTCTGTTTGAAATGTTCTTTCACCTTCCTTCCTGTGGCCAACTTTTCAACTTGCAGAAGTCAGTTTAAATGTCATTTCCTTGGAGAAGCCTTCACAACTTCCAAATCTGAGTTAGGGGTCTTAGACTTGGGGTTTTAAATTCAAACTTGGCCCGTCTTTCACAGCTCATTACTGTAATCAGTCATTGTTTGGGCAATTGCTTTTTGTGCAATTAATTTAAAAATATTATTTGTCATTCCCCAAATATTGTAATGTAAGCTCCTTGCTGGTAGGAACGAAGCTATCTTGTTATCATTATATCACCAGCACACAGCATGGTGCCTGGCAACTAGTAGGCATTCTATACACGTGTGTTAAATGAATAAATGTATGAATACACAGACATCTAATTAACCATGTAAGTAACCATTCAGTTTGCTCAAAACTGTTAAAAGATGCTCACTGTCTTGGAAGAGAACTCCAATAATGCTATCAGCAGCTGGCACTTATTTCTGTGGCATTTATGATGCAATTTATAATCATTTGCTAATCCAAGAAATTTCCCAATCAAGCATTCTGCCCCCACTCCCAACGTTTAAGTACAATAATTTCTAACTCTACACTGCTTCCTGTTTACTATGTTTGGGAAAAGACAAAATTTTTTTTTTAGTATACGCAATTTATTTATTATATTTGTTCCATGCTACGCAAAGCTAAGTGTTGTGAAAGTAATTCAAGTAACTGCCATTATTAGTAACAGACACACTATACCAACGACAATGTTGGCAGCATAGGTCTACTTTCTGTGTGGTATCTCACTCAAAGCTTTAAAGGGGTTATTCCTCTGTTTTGTATTACAGATGAGGAAATCACAGCGGTGAAGTGACTTAACCAAGGGCACAAAGCCAGTCAGAAGCACGGCTGAGATATAAGTCCAGGTCCTCAGGATTCTAAAGCCCAGGCAGGCTCTTAGCTCCATTCCACAGCCCATCTTATGTTCAGAGGGGGCCTTCAAGGGACAGAGAAGATGTAAAGACAAATAGTGAAGAACAGTGACTCCAAAGCAGTCTCAGCTAAGCCTGACCCCAGCTCGACAGGCAACCACGTTTGACCGTGGACGCCTCTCTAGCCTCAGTTCTTCATCTGTGAAACGTAACCCACAACAGTAGATGACAGCATATAGTTGAAGTGCCTGCAGAGCATTTAGTAACACGCTTAGCAAATCATTATCAAGGGATTTTGCAAACAACTCTTCACTGCACTCAGATTACAAATATACTCATATGCCGTTTCCCCTTTGCCTTCAGAGGATATAAAGATGAGAAAGGGTATGACAGTAAAGTCAAATTCACTAAGCCAGGGGACCAGGAGGCCAGGAGGCCCCGCTGTCAGGATGGTGGGCCACATGGCAGGTGACAAAATGCCATGGTCATGGACAGGAAAGTTTCCTGGCTTCTCCCCAGAGCTTCTTCCACTCAGCAGGTGGTCCCATGATCCAGGTGAAGCGGGAGAGGGCTGTGGATCTGGCATGGCTGCCCCACAGACACTCCAGGGGGTGGGCCACGGTGAGGGGCCACAACCTGATTTTGTCCTTTCCCAGGGTCACATTACTAGGACGGCTGCTACCCACCCACCTCTGGGGTGTGATTGCTTCCCACCCCCTTTCTCTTACTGATTGTGAGTCTGAGTATCTCTCAGCTGGTGGGCCCTCCTTTGTGAGGGCAGGAGAGTCTGCACGTGGGGCAGTGCACACACCCTACAAGGGCAGCTGGGACATCCCACACCTCCGGGTCCACACAGCTCACAGAGCTCACTCACACCCAGGGCCTGTGGGGACCCAAAGGGCAGGTAGGTATGAGACCCCTCCTCATCTCTGTCCACCTGCTGGAAAGTTCTTTCTCCAAGTCTCCTACTGTCGCTCCAGGACTTGAGCTCTCAGGATAATTGTTTTCTTTTCCCCAAACCAACTCTTTAGTCAATTCTACCACAGTCCAGTGTTATTTCCCTCCAGCTTCAGGTGTCCCATGTAATGAGCCTGTAATGCATGTCATGTCTGTCCCTGCCCCTCCTGGCTCTTCACACAGTTTTCATTAGCAGCTGTATTCACAAGCAGTGTGTCCCCTCCTAGCCACCCAAACCTCCTGCTTCCTTCTCATGGTGCCAGACCCAAACCCTCACCACGCTGCACTGTGACTGGTTTGCCTGAGAGTCAGCCCAACTCACCCTTGGGAAGGAGAGGCCCGTGAGGGAGAAGGAGAGAGTCGGTCGGAGCCCCCGGTTACTTTATGTAGGTCTACCAGGCCCACAGAGACCATCTTCACACAAAGGACCCAGAGCACAGGCCTGGCTCTCCCCCCGACAGGAACCCCTCAGACCTTCCAGTGACCTGTACCCTGAACTGCATCTGTATTGGACACACAGCATGTACTTCCTGTCCTTGATATCCTGGCTCTGAGGCCTCGCCTGACAGTGCAGGAGCACGACAGATGGAGGACAGAATGCTGAGCTCAGCACTGTGCAACTGAGTGAGCCATCAATGTCCCTGAGCACCAGTCTTTCTGGGAATAAAGCAGGGGCCCCACTGAGTATCATCATGCAAGAGCTTGTGGCACAGGGCCAGGCATGTGGGGGTGCCCACAGAGAACAGACCCCTCTGAAAACCACCTCTGCAAATGGGGGGCCAATAGCACCCCTCCTGGACTTCCCTGGGGTCTGACAGTTAGCACCTGGCCCGCAGGCACCTATCCTGGAACAACACTGCCTGTCTGCAGCAGCCCCACTCCCACTTGCAAGGTTGCGAGCGGAGAAGTAGTGCTTATGTGGCCAATTACAAATGAGCAATGGCTGCCTCCGACCCAGGTGGGAGAACTGAGTGACACATGGTCCTCTGTGATATTAGAGGAATTTGAAATTAGGCAGTTGGTTGCAGGTTTCAATCCACGTGCGGGAATTTTTACAAATACAGGCTAAGTCTACAAATAATAAACAAATTCTTACTTTATCGTGCCCTCCATTTTCGAAGCTGCCTCATGGAATTGCTGTGAAGACAGTTTATACATCTCAGCATTCTACAAAGAGAAAAAAAGAACCGGTTACAAACACTCTGGTCTCCTCACGGGATGCAACTGCGTTAAAAATAGAGAGATGCTAATTTCTTGGTCAGCATCAAAGCAAACTGGTGACGGATCGACAGCGTGGGTCTCGCTTCCCCCCTGGACCCACAGAATCCTAGAGGAGAAAAGGATGGAAGCACACATGGATCTTCTAGTGCAGGGGTTGGCAACCCACCACCCATGAGCAAAACGCAGCCTGCCACCTGGTTTTATAAATAAAGTTTTATTGGAATATGTCCATACTCAGGATTTGTTTGCGCGTCTATGGCTGCTTCTGTGCTGCAATGGCCAAGCTGAGGACAGCCCAACACAAAGCAACGGAGACTGTATGGCCCACAGAGCCTAAGACGTCTATCATCTTTAAAGAAAAAGTTTGTGTTGTGTGGATCTGGTCCAACCCTTATTTTATAGGTGGACTCTGCTGCCCAGAGAGATGAAGTGACTTACCCAAGGTCACCCAGCAAGTGGCAGTGATCCTGAGCTGGGCACGTGCCCTGCTGCCTGCCAAGACCAAAACGCTTCTCGGCATGGCACCATCCATCCCGAGCCTTGCAAGGCAGTTCCAAAGGCATGCATTTCCGTCCTTCCTGAGGTTACCTAGTGAATGTGCAAGTACAGAGCCAGGCTGGTGTGGGGAACAGCCGGGCTTGCAACAAGGCAGAGCTGGGTGGAACTCTACAGTGTGGCTCTGGGTAAGTCACCCCAGTTTTCTATGCCTCAGAGGTGCGTTGCTGCATGCCACACAGGCCCAGAACCCAGGGCTCTCTACTTGTTTCCTGAAACCAATAGAACCACATCTGCTAGCTCTACCTGCCATCACACTCCAAGTAGAGTGCCGTGAGGCTCACGACTAGGCAGAATGACTTCTTACAGAAAGCATTCCCAAGAATAAAACCACCCAGACGACAGCCCAACACAAAGCTGGCGGTCAGTCCTCCCCAGGGAGGGTAACAAGACAGCAGCACATGCCATGCACACAGCCTTGCCTGAGGGGAATGAATCCCTCCTTAGACAGACCAGAAAGGTGACAGGAGCCCAGATCACAGCCAGGTAGGGAAAACACCTTGCCCCATCACCTGTCTGCAGGGAAGGTAACCAAGGTGGGGCAGGAAGCACCTTCCCTAGGGCCTACAGGACATCAAAGGTGGAGTCTGGTCCTGGACCAAGCCTTTACCTTCATCTCTGTACCACGACCTCAGGGAGGAGCCAATGGGAGGTGAACATGAAAGGGTGTGCCTGACGCAACACACCTGGGACAGGAACCAAAGGTGCAGAAATTCTGCTCTGGGAGGTGCTAGGGTGAGGCCAAAGCCAGGCCTTCTACCGCCAGCGGCTGAGTGAGCCTGGGCAGGTCACCCTGCTTCTCCCTGGCTCACGTCCTCACCTCTGAACTGTCCTCAGAGTGATAGCTGATACCTGCCTCCGATGGCCATCAGGCAAGTGGCTGGGAAAGGAGAAGGCTCCTAACACACAACAGGCACGAAATAAACAGGGGTTCTCCTCCCCTCACATCCAGGCTGCTCTGGCTCCTGCAGGTATGTGCTCACTCCAGTTGCACAGTGTGTCTCTTGGAGCCGTCCAAGAGATCATGATTTTGCCTTAACCAGTCTGACATTCAACCGACACTGACTACCCTGGGCGAGGGAGTAAGGAGAGACACAAGTCACATCAGGTCCTTCCCTCAGCTCTGAGCAGAAGCTCTTCTGTGACACCCTAATGGGGATCTCTGAGACTCAGTTTGTACCTCCCATACATGGGCGCTGACAGAGACTACACAGTTCAGAGACCCACAGTTTAACGTTTGCTCTGGCACATGCTGGCTGTGTCCTTTGTGTCACTTACTTCCTTGAACCTTGTTTCCTAGCTGGAAGAGGGTACTCCCTCCGTCACAGGGGGGCTGAGTCAGTCCCCGGTGGTGCCTGGCTCGTGGTACACACCCTACCCACTGTAGCCACTGTCACTGCACATGGAACTTTCCGAAGCTAAGGTACCTTCCCTGAGCATCCCTGAATGACCTTGGTCTGTTCCCTTTCCCACAAGACAGCCTCACGGTGCAGGCCTTCTGCTCTTTGGAGAAGTGTCAGGTCGCTGTCTTCCAGGCCCCACCACCCATCAATGCCCCTTTCCAAGGGAGTAACCCTGTCCCAAATGAGCCCAGCGTGCTGTGGGCTGACGGGTAGCTCAGTGCCTTTGCTCTGAGCCACTATCTCCGGCACACAGCCTGGCTAGGGTGAACTCTGTAGGCGGCTGTGTTGACCATGAACTCAGAAAACATGTGGTCAGCTAGATTTGTCACAGGAAGTGCCCACAGGCCAAGAAGTGGTTGTGATTACCCCACTGCAGCTTCCTCTATTGTCTCGCAGAATGACTCAGAGGAAGTCCCCTTCCTGTCACAACCCACCCACTCTGCCATCTAATCTGCTCGAGCAGACCCCGGGACCAACTGGGTCCTGCAGAGTACCCACCGCAGCTCCCCTGGCACATGAAGGTCCTGGTCCAACCTTGGAAGTGCTGAGCTGCCTTCCCCGTGTCCAGCAAGCCTTCCTGTGACTGCTGAGCGCACCCAGGGCCCCTGCCAGGAGGGGCAGGGCACTCCACACAGTCCTGGACTATAACACCGTCAAGGGACTTCTAGAAAGACTGCGGACGACCAACGTTTATATTGGGAATCCACTGAGTACCAGGAGATTCCAAAATGAGTGTGCCTGCTTCTGGGCCTCACAGGGGTCGCAGACAATGCAATATCCCAATTACAATGGGACATTTGACCAGTTAGTTGTCCCAGGTGTTGTGGGGGGCAGAAAGGGCAGCCTGGCAGAGACTGTCAGATTGGCTTCTTAGAAGCTGACCGAGGTCTAAAATGTTTTTTTACATTAAACGATGTTTTTGAAAAAGCAATACTTACACATGTTTTAAAAAGGCAAAAGCAGAAAGGACAGAGATAGGTACCAGGGGACCAGTCAGCCTCTTGCCAGCCTGGACCCCAGTGCTCTCCCCTCCTGTGCTGTGCACACCTAAGTGAGCTCACCTGTGCACCCACCCACTCTTTATTTCTTCATTTATTTCCCAGAGGCCTCATCCATTTTACCTGCTGAACAGCACCCCGTTGTAGGACTTGGCATCCCACAGCTCATATTAGCAGTTCCCCACCACAGACATTAGGCCGCTGCCCATCTTCCACTATTACAAACGATGCTGAGAGGCACATCATGACATATATACCTTTGTACTCAAGTACGTGTATCTGAAGGTACATTCTAGAAGTCAAATTCTTGGGTCAAAGGGTCCATCCACTTTAATAAACTGAGTCTTTCAGGATGAACAGAGATGAGCCAGTAATGAGGGGGTCCTATAAATAGAGGCGGCAGCATGAGGGAGCGTGAGGCATCCCTTGTAGATGCTATAGTCACAGCAGGTGCAAGGGTGAGGGAAGGGGCTGCATAGAAAGGCAGCCTGGGACCCAGAGGAGAGGAGGGTCTCACCTGCAGGCTGAACGCCTGAGCCTCGGCCTGCTGGCAACGTCGGGGGGTAGGCGGTGGGGACAAAGGTTTTATTTTTTCAAGCCAGGGACTGGTAGGGTCGACCTGTACTTTGGAAAGCTCTTTCTGGCAGCTGTGCAGATGGTGGAGCGCAGTACCAGCAGAGTGCCTGGGTCCGTACAGCACACTCCCACAGTGCCTGGAGACACCGCCTGTGCCTGAAAAGGAGTCCTGTTCCCCATTTATAAGTCACTGGGAAATCTCTCTGAAATGCACGCTTTGAGTCCACGCACAGTAATTAGCACCCGCTGATCATGAACTGTTATTTCTGGGGGATTTCTCTTTCCCATTAGACTCTTCTGATTCCTGATTTCGGAGTCTTTTCCTCTGCCCTACAAATGGCCACCCCTCTTTCTCCTCCTCTAAGCTACTCTGTATGCACATCTGAAACCAGAAGACCTGATCTCCATTAATTAAATCTGCCATTAAAAATTAAATAACGTGAGCAAGAAGGTGTGTTATCTCTATGGGTTTCAAAAGTCACAGTGTTTCTTCAATTACTTCCCAAGCAGTTTCCATATTTCATACTGTCTGATTTCTCCAAGGGCCTGGATTTTCGAGATCAAAAGAGAGTACGAGGGTGAGGGGAAATGTGGTGAAAAGGCTCAGAAAGGGAGAACAAGGAAACAGTAGTTGCCCGCCAGGAAAATGGTCCTGCTGCCCCCACTGTGGGGTGGGGTCGGGGGACAGCATAACTCACTAGTACCATTTGTGGAGCAGGCATGGGTGGTCTCAGACAGGAAGGCAACCAGGCTCATTCTGACAGCCTGCAGGGGAGCAACTTGGGAGCTTGAAAGCCCTGACAGACACATACCTGCACTGGGTGTCAGGGGAGATGAAGAATCTATGATGCATTTCTGTCCAGCAGAAAGACAGAATTAACGATTAAGGTGTGTTCCAGGATCAAATGAGAGGCTGCCTGGGGCAGTGAGGCTAGGTATGGCACCTGGAGTTAGACGGGCTGAACCTGAGTCAGGACCCAGCTCCCATGAGTGTGTAAACACGGGCCAGCATCCAGACTGGATGTCTGTCTCCTTGGCCTCTCGTCTGTAAAATGAGAACACGAATAGAGCCTCCATACAGTTTTATTGGAAGTGGTATAGATGCCAATGAGATAATGTGTACAAAATGCTGAGAGCAGTGCCTGGCACAGAGTAAACTTTATACATGTTTTAAAAACTTAACACCCAAATGAATATTAACCAAGGAGTATATTTGGAAGAGAGACCTGGGAGTGCTGAAAGAATGAGGATGGTTCCTTGAAGACGGAAACGCCACAAAGGGAGGGCTTTTCACCTGTCTTGCTTGCTGACCTATCCCCAGAGTCTCTAACAGTGCCTGGCACGTAGTTAGCCCACAAGAAAAAAGCTGTCAAGTAAATGGAAGTAGGGGTCAGAACCACTACAAAACATCCAAAAACACAACAAGGACATGGTCATTTGCTTAGTTGACTGAGGTTTCCTGGGCGGCCACTCCACTCCATGGGTGTTGAGGACAGAGCCAGGTGTGGACACAGCCCTGTGAGGGAAGCTGGCAAACTGGGGGAGCCAAGGTGGGAACACAGGGTGTGAACAGAGCTCAGAGGAGACCAAGGGCCGGTGGGAGAGGAGGCCTCAGTGGTTAAGTGAGAATCAGGAACTTGGACACTTTCCCCCAAAGTGAGAGCATTGCTTTGGAAGAATTTAAGAGCTACATTCACTGGTTCTGTTCCATGGCCACAAGCACTATACAAACAAATGGGGCACATACGTATATTGCTCACAAAGTTCCACAGTCCACCAAGCCAGGTGCTGTGGCAGGGACCGTCAAACAGGCTAGCCCCTTCCTGCCCAGAGCAACGCTTCAAGGTAAGAATGTCTACACCTCTGCCAGATGAAGACTAGGGCTCAGCCAGGCAACGGGTCTGCTCAGACCTCAAGGGAAAGAGGCAGGACCCCAGAACAGGTCTGTCAGCCTCCCACACGCCCACACAGTGCCCTGGCCTCCCGCTGTGCTCAGCTGTCCTCCACGAAGAAAAATCACAAACGAAAGGCCACATGGACAGGACACATGTAGAAAACTGTGAAGCCTCGGAAACCAGGGCAGGGGAGGATTCTCAGCAAATCAGTGCAGTTGGGGAAGGACACAAGGAAACCCCAGAATCTGAGAAGAACAGAATGAGGACAGGAGAACCCTAAACCCAGGCGCTATCAATACACTGAGAGCCGGTGTAGATGTAGATCTTATCAGCCAAATGATCAAAGCTCCCCAAATGATCAAAGCTCCCCAAAGCTCTCAGGAACACTCAATTTAAGGGGAGCAAAAAAAAAAAAAATTAATGTAGTAGGATTTGGAGAATCTCTGACTTAAAAATAAAGACACAAAAAAGAAATGAACGTAAGTCTTTTGTAAAAAGTCCAAATAGTCAATACACATTTTAAAAAATCTCATGACATGTACGAGGTCTGCCAATTAAGTTCGTGAACTCATCCTACATAAAGTGTTACTGCTGAATATCACTATGGTCACCTTTGAAGTACTCCCCTTGGGAAGCTATGCACCGATGCCAGCAAGTCCACCCTTCAAAGCAATTTTGGAACTTTTTCTGGAATGGCCATCAGAGCTGTCGTCGTATTACCCTTGATGTCCTAAATGTCATCCAAATGTCTTCCTTTCCATATTTCCTTTATCTTTGGGTAAAGAAAGAAGTCATTGGGGGCCAGGTCAGGTGAGTAGGGAGGGTGTTCCAATACAGTTATTTGTTTACTGGCTAAAAACTCCCTCACAGACAGTACCGTGTGAGCTGGTGCATTGTCATGATGCAAGAGCCATGAATTGTTGGAGAAAAGTTCATGTAGTTTTCATCCAACTTTTTCACGCAACCTTTTCTGCACTTCCAAATAGTAAACTTGGTTAACTGCTTGTCCAGTTGGTACAAATTCATAAGGAATAATCCCTTTGATACCAAAAAAGGTTAGCAACATCGTTTTGATTCTTGATTTGGACTGATGGAACTTTTTTGGTTGTGGAGAATTGGCTGACTTCCATTATGCACTTTGACGCTTTGTTTCAGGGTCATATTGGTACACCCATGTTTCATCCCCAGTGATAACACGGCCCAAAACATCGTCTTGCCTCTCCAAAAGGTCTTGGCAAACTTCGACTCTCCTTTGCTTTTGTTCATCTATGAGCTCCTTCAGGACCATTTTTGCACACACCTTTGTCATGCTAAGAGTTTCAGTTAAGATTTTCCTGTTTCTCTGTTGATGTTTCCTTGGTCTGCTATGCTTCTTACAGTCAGCCGATGATTTTGACGCACAATTTGATGAATTTTTGCAATGTTTTCATCAGTTCTGCTTGTTACTGGCCACCCTGACCTCTCTTCATCAGTGACGCGTTCTCTCCCCTCAGGAAAACATTTAATCCGTTTGTACACTGCAGTTTTCTTCATGGCATTATCCCCATAAACTTGGACTAACATGTCCCTGATTTCACTTCCACTCTTGCCAAGTTTAACAAGAAATTTAATGTTTGTTCATTGCTCTAATTCAAGCTCAGACATTCTCACGATAGCACACAAAAACACACAACAATAATGAACGCCACTCAGCAAGACACCGCCACACGTCAACACAAACATAGCTGTGAGATACTGAAATACCAAGGTTATGAAACCTTACCGAACTGTTTGTACAGTGCTGCCAATATAAGCGCATGGTGGCAAGTTCCCAAACTTAATTGTCAGACCTTGTAGTCAGCTACACAATCAGTGAAAAATGGAAATTCAGTTTGATCAAGAGGCTAAACAGCTGTTTGTTTCTTGGCTGCTTATGAATTCGGTATGTCTTCTATGTCTGTCACCCTCCTCCGACACTGACTCCTTTCCCCTACACTCAGCTGATATTGACCTATGTTTCAAAACAACTCCTTTCTCCTTCTCTGCTCTTGCATCCTTCCCTTTACACTGTTCTTTCAGCCATTGTTACTACTAAAAAATGCCTACAAATAAAGCTAGCCAGTTATACCCTGCTCTGCTCATATGGAAAGAGGACCCCTTTTTCCAGAGTTGCTCTGGCACTTACCCAGCATGGGGGTGCACACATGACAGTCTTTACCTTCACCCCAAACCTGCCTTCAGCAAAGTCCGTCTGGGATCCCTCCAATACCAGGGCTTCTCCCTTCCACACTCTCCTCATCCCAGGCCCATCATCCAACTCTTCTACAGCCACACCCAGGGCCTCCCACCCTCCAAGATGGCCCTACAGGATCCTCCCTCATCCCCCAGGATGGCCCCGCTGGGACCCTCCAGGACTGCCCTACCTGAGAAGGTCACTCCTCCAAGCCCCGCTGACCACCCCGGTTACCCCTTTCCACTTCTCACATATTCTTTCCTGCCTTCTGCTCCTCATACCACTGAGCGTCCAGGTCATCATCCCTTCCTAGCTCCCTTTTCAGCCCTTTCTTAACTCCGCTTCCCTTCTATTCAGTTTGGGTCCAGCCCAATGCCACCCATCACATTCTAAGACCCTTGAGCTCCTCACTCTCTAGGGTACTGACTGCACTGTCACATCAAGCTCCAAAACACCTGCCTTTTCTGCTCCTGGGCCTATGAGATCCCAGAGAGATCAGAGATCTGTCGTGACTGCAATCACCACAAACTCAGGGCTCCAACCTCAGATGAACCTTCCATACAACTTATAATTCTTGAGATTCTGGGCAAGTTCCCTTGTCCATTTTCCTTGATTGCTATCCTGAACGTACCTGTTACCCATCCCTGAATTCTTATGGTTAGTAGGTAACCATGTCTTGACTTCAGAGGTGACAGAGGTTGCTTCTGAGCACGAACATGTGCACGTTTCCTCCAGTAACAAGTGTGCCTCTGTCCACGCCCATGACACTTCACTCTCAGAGAGGACACCATCCGAGTTCCTGGGTTCCAGGACTCCATGGTGACATGGAAGGATGACACTCTCTCCCTGGGCCTGTTTCTTCATTGGCCCCATAGGGAGTGTGCCTGCCTATCTTTCAGGGATGTTCTTAGCATGCAATGAATAACGGGTACAAGCACTCTTAGCACATTGCCCAGCATGTCAAGGTTCATTTATTTCTTCCTTTCATCCAACAAATATTATTGAGTACCTACTGTTTACCAAACCTTGCTCCACATTTAGGGGGCACAGCAGTAAACAAGAGAGATCCTTGCCTTCACAGAACTAACAGTCTGGATATGGAAAAACAAGAAAACAGTTCTGCTCAGTAATAAATGCCACAAAAAACACAGTGGGTTAGGGGATGAAGAGCAACAAGTGGGGGTGGGACTATTTTAAATAGGTTGATCCAGGAGGGCCTCTCTGCTGGGGTGATTTAGTGTAGAGATCTGAACAACATGAAGAGACAAATATGATTTGGGATAAGGTCCTGAGGTGAGACTAGTTGGCGTGTTCTTGGAAACTCAAGAGGAACATGGAAGGAAAATGTGGGTTACTCTGCCTCCCGTTTTACTCTCAAGGGTTTTCTTTTCTCCCCAGTTGTCGCTACTTTTATTCAATCTTTATTCCCTTAAGAGTAAACTATTATGAGGGCATATTCACATGCCATGCTGGTCCCCCACCGTCTATAGAGCGGTGTCTAAAACTCTTCCTTTAAGATTGCCCTCGCTAATAAATGACCTTGGCACAGCTCTTGGTAGGATCTGCACTTCACCTGCCACAACTCATTGTTTTCCAGGCCTCCATCACGTTCTCTGTATTGTTTCTTCTGTCAATCTGAGAAACGTCCTTGTCCATCTGAGAAACTCTGATTCATGGTTTGAGACCCAACAACATCGTTTCCTCTGCTGGGCAGTGTCATTCTTCTCCCATCTCCCAGGCAAATTAGTAATTCCCTTCCCAGTGCCCTGATTGAGACTCACTGCACTGTGGCAGTGGCTTTAAATAAGACCCTTCTATAGCATTTGCATTAGTGAAAAGTTAGAGGAGAAGCAGGTGCTCTTGCGTGACGCGCCCTTTCTCTGCTATGCCATGATGAGGAGTCTAAAGCTCAGAGCTGGGTTTTCTGGATCACGCCTTTTCTGTGGGTTTGCCTGAGTCTCCTAGCATTTCAGTAGCTTCTGGGGTGTGTGTGTTGCTGTGTGTGCTTGGGAGCAGGAAGAATAGAGCCTTGGGCATCTACATATATGTAAGTACTCACACTCACACACACACACACACACACACACGCTTTTCACATTGTAAAGGACTAGATAAATATAAAGCTGTGTTAATTAGTAATAACTGCACAGGTTTTAAAAATTTTTTATTTACACTGAATTTTGATTACACTGAATACTAAAAATTAGCCAACAGACCTCTGGGTGAGTGCTGATCTTCACCCAAGAGCAACTTTTCATTGTTTAGCTGTGTCTGGGTGAGAAGACCCACCCCTTTGGAGTACCTTGGTAATTTACTGGGTGCCCTGGCTGAAGAGAACTGAAGAACGTGCCTCAAAAGGACCCACACCCATAGGAATTTTTCAAGACTGTGGAGGGCTGACAGAATTGGATGGTTCCTCACAAACAAGCTGAGTGATCTGCAAGAGAAGGGGTTGGTCAGAGGTACAGGGTCAACTCCTGTTTGAGAGTCTAACAGGAAGGCTCTGTGTCAGTGTACAGGAGGGGACCAGAAAAAAATGAATTCAGATGAGTGGGATTATTCAAGAAAAATTTCACTGAAGTAGTATGATAAACAGTTAAGGGCAAAAAGATTAAAGTGATGTGTAAAACAAAATTTTTTTTTTAATGTCTATGGTATGTGGAAGGTAAATTTCACACTACGCAGACTCGGGGACTATAGACCATGATGGGAAACCCTGGAACCAGACTGAGGCCATGGAGTGAGCACTGAAATAGAAAGGAAGGTAAGGAGCTTTAAACAGCTGCTAAGTACAGAGAAGCATTTAACTTAGATGGACAGGAGCCATGTGAGGGCAGGCAGGGAGGGAATTCAATGGTGAGCTTGCAGTAAACAGGATTGACAAGGTAATCCACTACTGTAGTCATTCCACGGGCAGGGTGTGCAAGGAGGCAGGGCAGTCCGCCGGGCAGCATAACTGTCCTAACACAAATGCTGGGCAGCCAGCCATGCCATGGTGCTGCTGGTTAGTTGTTTTTGGGTTTTTCTTTCTTTCTTTTTTTTTTTTTTTCACATTTGTAGAAACCTATTTGGCTAAATGACTATCTAAATAGTTTGAAAACAAAATTCAGAGCACAATAGAAAATAAAAAGAAATAAAAAAAATCAAGAGACATGAATTTTAATTCTGGTTCTGCAACGTACTGATGATCTGATCCTGAGTAAGTTATATGGAACCCTGATACTGTGAATTGCTGATTCTCTGCATCAAAGAGTAGCAGAGTAAAAATCTTAAGGACAACTCCAAAGCTGCGAAACCCCTGAGGTTGGGAATTCTGTGGTTAAGGAACAAGGGAGTGTGGTGAAGGCCATCTCGGGGCCTAGTTACATCAGACCTTCAGGTGGTGTGCATTTAGGCCACAGAGGCAGAACCAGATGTTTCCGATCTTCATGCTGATCTGTGAACTTCTGCATCCAGATGAACTGCAGAGGCAGGCTCCCAGCACAGCACTGCACTCAGCAATTCTCAGCATTAGGACTCTCAGCCCTCTGTGATGGAGGCCAGCCACACACTCCTGAAAGCAGGCCTTAGCCCCTCTTAGACGACCTGCACGAGGGAAGCTCCCCCAGGCAGGCAGCTACAAATTTGGACACCCTGCTGATAGAACCGGGTCCTCCCATGAAGCTGTGTAGGCCATCTATCAATTTAACCTCTACCTAGCCAGTCTGAGACCTTGCTAATCAAAGGAAGGCTCATGCACCAGCAGAATCAGCATCACTTGGTAGCTTGTTGGTTGTTGGTTGGTTGGCAGAAAAGTGGATGGTGGATGTTAGCAAGCCAGGTCGGTTGACAGAGAAGCAGATGGCAGGCTGGGGATTGTGTGGATTCTGCTTCCTGTATTTCCAATCCAGCCGCCAGCGAGAATATAGCGGTATTACTATGGCTCCTTCGGTCTTCCTTTTTGGCCTCACCATATCCTGCATTCTTATGCGGGGAGCAGGACCAGAGACCCCCGCATGACACCCTGCACGACACCCACCCTGGAGAGTCCAATGATTGGTCTGCGGCAGCACCCAGTCATTGGTATTTTAAAGAAGCTCCCCCATAGGATTCTCATGTGCAGCTAAGGTCAGAGAAACCTGAGCTGGAGACTTGAGATTAAACCCTAGGTTTTCTACTTACTAGTTGTGTGTCTTTCAGAAGGTTATTTAACCACTCTGTGCCTTGGTTTCCTCATCTATCAAATGAGGACAGTAAGAACTATGTAGTAGGTCTGGTGCTTCCCTCAAAGGAGTGCTGTAGGGAAAAAGGAGATAATGCAGGAGGAGAACTGATGCATGCCTGGCAATGCAATAGCACTCAGAAATGACAGCGATTACTGGTACGACTTCACTCAGGAGGTTTCATAGAAGAACTTGATCCTCCAGGTATCATGATGTCCTTCCTCACATGGCATGGTTCAAATGCTCCTGAAATCCTGTTGGCACTCTTTGGAAAGAGCCTTAGTTGATCTATATTCAGAATGGAATATCAATCCAAGATGCAGCCTGATAGGAAGATGACTGCCTCCTCCCTCATACAGATCAGACCTGCAGGAACATGGTCAGATTGCATTCACTTTCAGGATGATGTCATCTGAGTCAACTCCTGATGTTGGCTTGTTTAGCATCCATTCTATCCCTCCCCAAACTGCTCCCAATTTTCTTGAGGAATCCATGTGGTTCTAGGGAGGCAGACCACAACCCCAGATCTGGGGGTGGCAGTGTGTGACTGAAGTCAGGCCAACCAATGCATCCCATTAACCTGGCCACAGGACTGGTGAGTGACCTAATTTGGTCCAGTCAGGATGTGTGAAACTGAGGACGATTCAGGGAATTCTGAGGCTCAGCTGGCATCCCTTGCTCTGGATGGACAGAGGAGGACAAATCCAAGAGAGTCTGAGAGAAAAACAGCAGAGTTTATAGATGAAGCCCACTGCTCCGGGTCTTCTGTCATACATTCCCTTACAGGTTAAGCTAGTATGCGTACATCATGACCACTCTGCCACTGTTAAGCTATATCAGCACCCAGTCTGAGTCAAGGGCTGTGCTGGGTAACTTACAAACAATATCTCTTTTGCAAAGGTCACGGGGGTGATAAGTGAAAAGGCTGGGAATTAAAACCAGGTCTTTCTTTCTAACTGCATGTCACATGGAGCTTAATGTCAGCAAAAACTCCCAGACCTTATTTCTTCATTTTGCCGTAAAGTACCTATGCATAAGTTTTCTGGAACCAAGTAAAAAAGCCCAACATTTATATCCGCCAAATTTCAATATAACAATTTAACAAACATTCAATTTAATAAATATGATCTAGTGAGATCTCTGGAGACTGATTCATCACTGTGACAGCCAGGACACTCACTATTGGTTGCCAAGTAGTGGAAAATTAGACTGAAAATGGTCTGAACAATGAAAGGGAATTATTGGCTCACAAAACTGTGAAGTCCAATGGTGCTTCCGGTTACAATCAAGTTGAACAAAATCTGAACAAAGTCACCAAAAACTTGATTATTTCCACCTCCCCTTTCTGCCTTCTTTAGGTCAGCTGCATCCTACGCCTGGTTCTCCTAGTGGCTGCAAGATGGCTGCCAGCAGTTTCTGGGGTCCCCATGCTTCGTTGTTGATATACAGCTGGAAAATAGAGCATCCCTTCCAATATGTGATGGAAGGGCACTCTTGCCAACAGGAAAAGTGAACAGGTAAAGCAAGAAAAGACTGTGCTCTCTGAAGCCCAAGGCATCATTGTTCTCCAAGGTCCCCAAACTTCACTTCTGTCCTTTGGACTTATAGGAGGATAGAATATGAAGATCAATTTAAGCCAATCAGGGAACACATCAGAATTGGCACTGGGTTCACTTCACTCAGAAATGCATGGGCTACATGGGCAGGAAAAAAAGGTATCCAAACGAAAATCCAAACACTGACACCAAAAGGAAGGAAAAGTGGATTCTGGGCAGCCTCAAAGAGCAAATGTCTTTGATAGTCATTCAATACATTCACTAGTCATCCAAGCTTTAGGTAATTTGAAAATTTGATGAGTGGACTTTCTATGTGTTTAAATCACTGATAAAAATGTTGACTGAGACAGGAGTGAGGAGAGTTACCTGGGTTGATGTTGATCTGTTTCTTAGCATCTTTCTAATATTAAATTTATCACAAAGCAACTTGATCATCTTAACATTTAGCCACCTGACCCAAAAGATGTCATCAGCCCCTATATCAAATGTTATGCAGTAGTGCAGTTACGGTAAAGCCAAGCTACTTCCATAATCTACCATTTCACATGTCCTCAAAGGAAATGATGTCACTCTGAGACCCTTACAGTATAACCTGAGCATTGGTGATGCCCAAAACCCTGTCGGTACATCCAAATGCCTGCCCCACAGGTCCTCAACACGTGCACCTCCAATGTGCTCTTTCCTCCTCTCATGTTCCATATTTCCTATTGTTTTAAAATCATTTATTGAGGTAAAATTCACATAATATAAAATTAACTATTTTCTGGTGAACATTTCAATTGCATTCAATACAATCACAATATTGCACGACGACCACCTCTCTGAACATGCATATGTACATATATAGGACATGCATTTATTTCAGTCCCTGTTCTCAATTCATTTGGGTATACACCTATGGGTGGGACTGCTAGACCACATGGTAATTCTGTGTTTAACTTTCTGAGGAACCACTGAACTGCTTTCCACACTGGCTGAACATTCCCACCAACAATGCACAAGGGTTTCAATTTCCCCACATCATCGCCAATACTTCTTTTCCTTTTTCTTTTTTTTTTTAATTATAGGCATCTTAATCGGTGTGAAGTGATATCTCAGTGTTGTTTTGATTTGTATTTCCCTAATGTCTAATGACATTGAATATCTTTTCCTGTGCCGGTCAGCCATTTGTGTGTCTTCTGTGGAGCAATGTCTATTCAAGTCCTTCACCCATTTTTAAACTGGGTTGTTTGTCTTCCTGTTGTTGAGTTATAAGAGTTTCCCCTGTTTCCTTTTAACTCAGTTATTCTAGTCAGAACTTTCAGAATATCACCTCTTTATTCCGTCATTACCCTGAGAGTTACCAATTTCTGTTGTTCTGTGTCAGAAATACAGCAGGTCCCTTTCTTCCTCTCCATCCTCCCTCCCAAATGCAATTTCAGGTCTTCCTTGTCTTTTCCCAAGACAATCATGATAGCCATGTATCTTTACTCCCCAGCTCCCAATTTATTCCACATACCTGCTAAATCCTACAGCAGTAACTTAGTCTTATTACTCCTCTGCTAACATTTCCCAGCTCCTGGCACCTTCTAGGACAGCCTGAGCACCTGGCATGGTGGCGAAGCCCTCCTCAGTCTGCTTTCCAGTTTCTTGAGTCCACCTGTAGCAACTGTGTTCCACGGAAGTTCCATGAAGCTGAGTGCCATTCCCACCCCTACATGGAGTGGGATGCCCGGGCCAGTATTGGCCCCAGCCAGGAAAAGAGTCCTTGCTAGTTCTCTGGAGGTCCCTCTAATTCACCCGATCAGCTCTGATTCCAAATTCATTTCCTTGGAGATGATGATGTCTAGAATCCTCCAGTCCTAGTGAGCTGACCCTTTTTGGTTTTTCTAACATGTGCTGTACATGCCACTTAAGGGGCCTGGCACAGCCTTCCTGGAGAACCCACTCAGGAGGCTACTCAGATCACTGATAATTGGACCAAGGGTGGATTTGACTAGAGGGTGGGAGTATAGCCTGGAGAAAATGTGAAGTGAACTAGTTGAGTACAAGAGTAAAATGGACAGAATGGAGCAGAAAGAAACAGGAAAACACCATTAAAAAGAGCACAAATGAGTCACAAGGCAAAACAAGGGGCACCAGATTCCTGGGGAGGCCTCAATTCCCCAAAATCTCATACCTGGGCTATATGTAGACTTAGGGTTCTTTGAACATAGCTATAGGCCTCATAACCACAGTAGTGACACACAGAACCCCTACAGATGCTGTGTGCTATGAGTTGAACTGTGTCCCCCCAATTCATATATTCAAGTCCAACCCCCTCCTCCCCAGTATCTCAGAATGTGACCTTACTTGGAAATAGGGTTGTTGCAGATGGAATCAGTTACAACGAGGTCACACTGGAGCACGAAACAAACAGAATAGGCACAGTCGCACTCTTGAGGAGCTTATAGGCCAGTGTGGAGACAGACAAGAAAATAAATGAGGTAACTCCTGTGTACACAGAGAAGATTGAGCAGGAGAGTGGAATGGATATTAAAAGGGAAGGCACCAGAAATCCTCTCTGACAAGTTACGAGGTCAGACAATTAAGTTCGTGAACTCGTCCTAGAAAAAGTGATACATACCTCATTGCTGAATATCACTATGGTCACCTTTGAAATACTCCCCTTGGGAAGCTGTGCACTGATGCCAGCACCTAGTCTACCCTTCAAAGCAATTTTGGAACTCTTTTTCTGGAATGGCCATCAGAGTTGTTGTCACATTACCCTTGATGTCCTGAATATCATCAAAATGTCTTTCTTTCAATATTTCCTGTATTTTCGGGTAAAGAAAGAAGTCACTGGGGGCCAGAAACGGTGAGTAGGGAGGGTGTGCCAACACAGGTATTTGTTTACTGGCTAAAAACTCCCTCATAGACAGTGCCGTGTGAGCTGGTGTGTTGTCATGATGCAAGAGCCATGAATTGGTAGTTCAGGTCGTCTAACTTTTCACGTAGCCTTTTAAGCACTTTCAAATAGTAAATGTGGTTAGCTGTTTGTCCAGTTGGAAAAAATCCATAATGAATAATCCCTCTGATATTAAAAAAGGTTAGCAACATTGTTGCAACAAGTCCGTGAACTTAATTGGCAGACCTTGTAAATTGTAGTTGAGGCTTAAATGGAAAAAAAAACAAAAAAACACAAAAGGTAAGCTAGGAAAAAAAGGAAAAATTAAAAAGAACAAAGGAAAAGGAAAAGATGAACAAAGAAAGAAAGAAGGTGTGATATCCGGTCAAGACCGTGGAGGAAAAAAAAGCTGAAGTAGCAATACTTATACCAAACAAAATAGATCTCAAAATAGAGGCTATAACAAGAGAAAAGACGGGCCCAGTAATCCCACTTCTTGGTATTTAGCTGAAGAAACCCAAAACACGACTTCAAAGGGACATATGCATTCATATATTCATTGCAGCATTACTTACAATGGCCAAGATATGGGGCAACCTGGGTGTCCATCAATGGATCAATGGATAAACAAGTTGTACATACATATAATGGAATATTACTCAGCCATAGAAAAAAAAACGAATGAAATCTTGCCATCTGAAACAATTAGAATGGATCTAGAGGCTATTACACTGAGTTGAATAAGTCAGACAGAGAAAGACAAATGTCGTATGATTTCACTTATATGTGGAATCTAACAAACAAATAAATGAACAAACAAAACAGAAAGAAATTCATAGATACAGAGAATATTTTGAGATGGGAGTGGGGTTAGAGCATGGATGAAAAGGGGGAAGGGATTAAGAAGTACAAATTGGTAGTTACAAAATAGTTATTGGGATGTAAAATGTAGCATAAGAAATACAGTCAATAGTATTGTAATAATTATGTATGGTGTCAGATGGGTAGTAGATTTATCAGCTTGAGCACTTTGTAAGTTATATAAATGTCCAATCATTATGCTGTACATCTGAAACTAATATAATATTGTATGTTAACTATAGCAAAAAAAAATATTTAAAAAAAGAAAGAAAGGAAGGAAGAAAGGAAGAAAGAAAGAAAAAGACAGAAGGTGTGGAAAACTAGTGTGGAAAGCTGAGGAAAGAGCAAGTACAATGGACCAGGTGAGGCGGAGGCATGTTTGAAGGCAGGCAGCAGAGGCAGGGAGGACGGCAGAGGACATGCCAGGGCAGAGCCCACAGGGCTTCTCTCCCTGTGATGGAAGCTCCCTGTGTCCTCTGAAGCAGAAGAGGACACGTGTATCACAAAGCTGCTGGGGCAGAAGGGGCAATGCAGAAGAGAAGACCACTTTAGGAGGCTACTGCTGAGGTTCAGGGAGAGGTGACAGTGAGCTGCACAGGGGGTGTCATGCGTGGTCTCGGCTCCCGCTCCCCGCGTAAGAACACAGGATATGGTGAAGACAAAAAGGAACATCAATGGAGCCATGTATAGGGGGCTTCCTACCACTATAGTCTCGTTGGTGGCTGGGTTGGAGAAGCAGGAGCCTCACGATCCACAAACCACCGTCGGCTTTTCTGCCAACCAACTCCACTTCCTAACCCGATTTGCGTAGCCACAGCAATTTGCGTAGCACAGTTATGTTGGTGGCTAATGGCTAACCAGTAACAGCGGATGGCCATCTGATTACAACTGATGGCCATCTGTGGGGACAGAGTCACAGAGAGCAGTTTCCAGGCTCTCGGCCTCACGTGGAAAGGTGCTGGCTCAGGTAGTAGATGGCCGTCAGCTGTAACCACTTAGCCACTGATATAACTGCCGCAGCTGCACTGGTTGGTCAGTCGGAGGGTTGGCAGGCAGGAGAGCGGACAGCAGGTTGCAGGTCATGTGGATCCAGCCTCCAGTGAGACTATAGTGCCTCCAAAGAGAGTATAGTGGTATGACTTTCCTATCTATGGCTCTGTGGGTGTTCCTTTTTGGCCTAGCCATATCCTGTGTTCTTATGTGGGGAGCGGGACCAGAGACCCCACAGGCTGCCTCGCATGACAAATGGTGCAGCGAGCAGGGTATGGCGCCAGCCAAAGCTCTCCAAGGGATGGTAGAGCAGTTTGTGCATGTGAAAACTCAGTCTCGGGAAGCCCATGAGGAGCAGTGCCAGAGACAGGGAGCGCAGTCTGTCTGGGAGAGACGTGACCACTCGGTGAATTGGTGGTCCTCTCGAGCCTCCAGATGGCATGCCACCCTGTTGGCCATAGCAGGTATCACTGGCTCTTTTGGTAGGCTGCTGCTGTAGGCTCCGAGGGTTGCGGACATCTTACACCGAGGCCTCCACCAATCGGACGCCTGGCGCAGCAAGCAAGATTCCGGCCAGGTAGGAATGGCATCTGACTCTGGGCAGGAGGACAGATGGCCCCCACACAGTGTGTGGTGCCCGGTGGCCACTGTTCTCAGAAGTTGGACCCCCAAGGAGGGGTGGGAGGACATGGATGGCTCTCCGGCCAGCGTGGAGAGGGCCCTGCAGGCTCTGGCTGAACGGTTGCTGGAGGAGGCGAAGGCTACAGCCGGCCGCGTGGGCTGGATGTTCCTCACGGCCTTGAGTCTCAACACAGAAAATACGCATAATGAAATGGCCCAGGTGCCTGACCAGGTGTCCCAGTTGGAAGTGCTGGAAGCTCCGGTTCACCTGTTAGAAAGGGGCCCCAAGGTGGAGACTCTGAGGCAGAGGCGGAGGAAGCGAGTGGAGACAATATAGCTCCCAACCTCCAAGCCCGGCCAATCTTGAAGCACAGGGTAAAACATGAGCAACCTTTGGGCCCCGGGGGTGTTGCTGCCAGCAACCTAGCTGCCATGAGTTCACAACCTGCACTCCATACACTCCCACTGAGTTGCAGGAGCTGGGGAGGCGGTACAGACAGAGCCCTGGAGAGCCAGTCTAGGCTTTGCTATTACGTTTATGGGATGAGGGAGCAGATAACATTCTCTGCTCCCCAGGCAGAGATGGAAAAGCCAGCCTTCGTGACAGTGCATCCGTCCCTGCGACAAAGGTTACAGAACTGCCATAGGTTGGCCCAAAACCAGGGCAACCATTCTCTAATGGAGTGGCTCACTGCTGCGGTACGCACAGTATGGGGACAAGCAGGTGAGGTGCCAGACACTGTGAGTCAATGGCAGTCATATACGGAACTTACTCAAATCATCCGAGAAATGGGTATGAGACATGCTATTTTTAACCTTAACATGCAGGGGCCAGATGACGAGCTTTTTACAGCCAGCAGGAGAGATATGGTTTTGGATGCTGCACCTGCGAGTGCTTTTGGATTCTTGGTTGCTATTCTTACACCCATTGTAGGGTGACGGATCCATGAAGTTACAATTGCCATGGCCACCCTAGGGGATGTTGAAAGCCAGAGGTGAAGGAAATTAAGACAGGAGGTCGGAGCAGTTGAGACCTGGAAGCCCAAATCAAAAGTAAAGGGGCGATGTCGTGGGCCTCAGAAAGTAACACGCGCACAGATGTGGCGTGATCTTGTGGCAGCAGGGGTTCCATCGGGAAAAAATAGACTGACAACCCAATGCACTCTTGTTGGAACTTTGGAAACAGTTGTGCCCGGAACAGCAATTCCGGAGAAACCTAAAGGAGAAGTCTGGTAAAGCGCGACCCGTGTCCCTCCAGGACTTCATGCAGCCGCCTGAGGCCGACTCCTTTCAGCTTGATTAGTGGTGGAGCCAAGGTACCCGGTCAGAGGGGACAGCAGGGACCGGAGGCCCCACGTAGAACTGTCCATACATTGGTCCCCTTCTAATATGCAGAGGGTTTTGGCCCTAGTTGTCACTGGCGCAGACTGCAGTTTTGTTTATGGGAACCCAGAACTGTTCCCGGGACCAGCAATCTGCATTGATGGCTATGGGGGAAAGACTGGGACTGTCAAAGCTGTTTCCTTACTACTGGGTATAGGAAGGCTTCCCCCTCGTACCTACACGGTGTATGTCTCCCCCGTTCCGGAGTATATTCTAGGGGTGGACATGCTACATGGCCTCAGCTTATAGACGTCGATAGGAGAGTTCCGTCTCCGGATCCGGGTGGTGAAAGCGGTGACACACGGGCATGCTCACCACCCTCCTCAAGTGTTGCCACAGCCCTGGTATGTGGTTACAGTGCTACAGCACCGCCTGCCAGGAGGGCAGGAGGAGACTGGTGGCACCCTAAGAAGCCCAGGAAGTCTGGCTGTGCCCAGAAGGACTGGTAGTGCCCTGAGAAACCTGGGCTGTATCCAGAGAGCCTGGCTGTGTCCAGGATACTGCATTCACCTCCAGGTTCCTCACACAGGGACCTTCGCGGAAGATGCTTGTCACGTAGATAGTGAGGCGAGACCCTGTAGGGGTGGAGTGTGGGGACAAAGTCCCAGAGAGCAGTTTCCAGTCTCTCGGCCTCATGTGGAAAGTTGCTGGCTCGGGTAGTAGATGGCCGTCAGCTGTGGCTAGTTGGCTGTCAGCTGTAACCAATTAGCCACTGATATAACTGCTGCGGCTCCACTGGTTGGTCAGTCGGTGGGTTGGAAGGCAGAGAAGTGGACAGCAGGTTGCAGGTCGTGTGGATCCAGCCTCTAGTAAGACGATAGTGCCTCCAGTGAGACTATAGTGCCTCCACTGAGACTATAGTGGTATGACTTCCCTACCTATGGCTCTGTGGGTGTTCCTTTTTGGCCTCACCATATCCTGCGTTCTTATGTGGGGAGTGGGACCAGAGACCCCGCAGGCTGCCTCGCACGACAAATGGCGCAGTGAGTAGGGACTCCTGCATGACACCATCTAATAACCGAGCCAGCACCTTTTCCACATGAGGCCAAGAGCCTGGAAACTGCTCTCTGGGACTCTGTCCCCACAGAGGTACTTGCAGTTTTTCTCCTCCTTCTAAACTAGGAGCTTCCAGAGAACAAGGACTATGCTCACAACAGATAACCAAGAAGAATTTGCTGAGTGAAACATGGAACTCCTTAAAAGCAGGTGGTCAAAGAAGCCCACACAGGTGTGAGCAGAGCATTCACAAGTTATAACTATGTCCGTCTAGTGAAAAGTTTACCAGGGAGGTCAGCCAGCTTCCAGGGCACACTTTAGAAAATCTCTTCTTCCCTTTGAACCACCAGGGTTCTGTCATGCAGGGACTCATGTGGGGAATCTGGTCCCATTCCTCACATAAGAACGCAGGAACATGGTGAGGCTAAAAAGGAACACCCACGGAGCCACAGATAGTCTCCTATAGTCTTGCTGGCAGCTGGGTTGGAGACACAGGAAGCAGGAGCCACACAATCTGCAACCTGCCGTCTGCTTTTCTGCCAACCAACCAACCAACCAACCCCACTTGCTAACTGCAATCCACTCTTGCTAGTTCAGCCACCATCTTCTTGCTAGCCCCCATTTTCTCCTAGCGTAGCCACGACAGTTATATTAGTGGCCAATGGCTCACTGGTTACAGCTGACGGCCAACTAGCCAAAGCTGATGGCCATCCAATCACAGTTGATGGCCATTTACTACCCGAGTGAGCACCTTTTCATGTGAGGCCGAGAGCCTGGAAACTGCACTCCTGGCTCTGTCCCCACACTCCACCCCTACAGGGTCTCGTCTCACAATCTACGTGACAAGCATCTTCCGCGAGGGGCCCTGCGCGAGGAGCCTGGAGGTGAATGCAATATCCTGGACACAGCCAGGCTCTCTGGACACAGCCAGGGTTTCTAGGGCGCCACCAGTCCTTCTGGACACAGCCAGACTTCCTGCGTTTCTTAAGGTACCACCAGTCTCCCTGGGCACAGCCAGGGCCTCTCAGGGCACTGCCACTCTTTCTGGGCACAGCCAGATTTCCTGGGCTCAGCCAGGGTTTCTCAGGGTACCACCAGTCTTTCTGGGTACAGCCAGTCTTCTTGGGCACAGCCAGGGTTTCTCAGGTAACTGCCAGTCTTTCTGGGCACAGCCAGTCTTTCTGGGTGCAGCCAGTCTGTCTCACATATTCTCAATGGTGGCCGGGTGAGATACAGGAAGCAAACATCCTCCAGTTCCACTACATGGTGGTATGTTCCCAAGCAAACAGTCAAGCGGTCCATTAAATTAGGGATGGAGCCCATTTCCCATAGTCCACAGTCATTGGCCAGGGCTGTGCGTTAGCCTCACAATGTGTGCCCTCTCCGCAGGGCGAGGGCTCCAAGTCCTCCCCAACCTGGGGGTGAGGGAAGACCTTGACCTCACCCTCATCTCCCACGGAGGACTCAACAAGCATTTCCTCCTGGGACTACACGTCCTTCATCCGGGCTGCCTCAGCAAGCACTTCCCAGCCCACAGGGCCGCAACAACCATTGCTTTCTCCAGCCTATGCTGGTTGGGGAACCGCCCTCGTCTTCCCACCCCTCCATGGGGGTCCAGCTCTCCGGCAGCTGCTCCTCCTGGTCTTCCTGAGCCTAAGTGTTCATACGCACAAACTGCTCAACTGCCCTTTGGAGAGCTTTGGCCGGCACCATACCCTGTTCCCTGCACCATTTGTCGTGCCGGGCGGCATGTGGAGTCTCTGGTCCCACTCCCCACATAAGAACGCAGGACATGGTGAGGCCAAAAAGGAACACCCACGGAGCCATAGATAGGGGAGTCATATCACTATAGTCTCACTGGTGGCTGGGTTGGAGACAGAGGAAGCAGGAGCCACACGATCTGCAACCTGCCGTCTGCTTTTCTGCCAACCAACCAACCAACTAACCCCACTTGCTAACTGCAATCCACTCTTGCTAGTTCAGCCACCATCTTCTTGCTAGCCCCCATTTGCTGCTAATGTAGCCATGGCAGTTATATTAGTGACCAATGGCTCACTGGTTACAGCTAACAGCCAACTAGCCATAGCTGATGGCCATCCAATCACAGTTGATGGCCATTTACTACCCGAGTGAGCACCTTTCCATGTGAGGGCAAGAGCCTGGAAACTGTACTCCTGGCCCTGTCCTCAGAGTACTGTTGGCTATTGTCAGTCTACAGCACCTCTTCGCCTCCATCTTTCTACTTCTCTGTAAGCCTGGGTTTTTCCTTTGGCACTGGGCCTCAAGCTTCCCAAGGTTCCCAGGTTTCTTCTGCTTCTCTAATGCTTGTTGGCTCAGAATGTTTTCTCTCATTTCTTCCTCAGATTTCTGAGAGATAAAACCATCAGCAAGTAGAGTTGGGACTTCTGCTTTTAGCTGGATACAGGCCCATCACGGTTAGACTCAGCCTGTCTCCATCTCTGGGACTGGTGCTGACGTGTGGAAGAGAATCTTATATTAAGCAAAGTAATTGCATCCACTAGGAACAAGTAGTTCTAGAATCTACCGGGAGAGGAAATACACTGGCCTTGTTTCTGAGAACTGGATGGGGTATAATATGATCAGTTGAGATCAGTGGTAGCAACCACAACATGAGTAACTTAACATCCGGGTGGAGGCAGAAGGTCAAAATCCTCTAATAGTGGTCAGCCAGTGCAGCAGGCAGCTGTTGCTTTTGCCACGCAGCCTCTACTCTCTCTCTCTGTCTCCTCTGAGTCACAAAGTAACTGTAGCCTCCCCCACTCAGCCGGGGACGTTAGGTCATTGTTCGTGACCGGGGCTAAGACTAGAAGGGTGTCCATCAGCTTGGCCATAGTGTGTGGGTATGGGAAGGCCACGCATGCTCTCACTCTGGGTGATCAAGCTCAAGCAGCTCCATCAGGAAATTTCTCTTTCCACTCTTGTTGGGTGCTGCGATGACATGATCCTGAAGCTGCCAAAGGCCACTTTGTGGAACCTGAGAATGGAGCCCATCTGAGGAAGTGGAGCTTAGAGGGTGGTCTGTCACGACCAGAGTCAAGAAACACCTAAAGCCAGACCTACCCTGGGAATTTTGATGGCGTGAGCCAATGTCTCCCTCCCTCCCCCAATTCGGATTGCATGCTTTTTAGATTTTTTTTGCCCCTTGCAACTGACAGTCCTTGTTGAAGTGACTCCCTTTTACAAAATGGACTGACTACATGAGAAAATAACCATCCTGCAAAAGAGTGAGAGACTGTGGGAGCCGAGGGAGAAGCTGTGAGGTGCTTACTATGTGTCAGGGATGAGAGAGGGTGGGCCCCCCACACAGCATGCGGTGCAGGGTCAGGCCAGGGCCAAGGGCTGGACCTGAGCATGCAGGTGTCCTTCCACAGCCTCAGAATCTGCCCCCTGCACAGTCACTAAAGGGTGCAAACATGAACTCCATCAGCCTGAGCCCATGTGCCTGAAGGGCACCGTGGTCTGAAACATGTGGGAGAGCGCTGAGAAGGAGGCAGCCCCCATAAACTCCAAGTCGTCTTCCGGGTTCACGGCAATATTACAGGAGCAATGCCCCCAGGGGTCAAAACGCGATACAAACCCTGGCAGGGACGAGGGGATGAGAGGCCACTCCAACTTCTATGGTCGTTCTCACTGGGAAATAATCTTCCTACCTCTATACCGGGGGGAACCTACCCTGAGTGGCCAGGCCCGTCTGGGTGAACATGGTAAGATCACGTCTTGGTAAGATGAGTCTCCTCTTCCTGTGGGTGGGGGCTCCAGAACTCTGCGGTGCCACTGTCACAGCACCCGTGCATTGGTCCTGCACTTCTGCCAAGGTCTGCTGTAGGTTTCAAGACATGCCTTTCTGTTCTGAACTTTAAAGAGGAGCATGAATGTCCACATGGGCTACAGCTAATATATGGACCCTTTATGTGCCAATAATTACAGAACTGCATCCACTGAGAATTTTTAAAAACCACGTGGTTAAGATTGCATCCCTACTGTCAAGCACCTGATACGCAAACAAGGGAGACATACTGCACCGGTGAATAAGAGGTAGAGGATGAGAAGTTCCAGAAGTGCCCGACAGGCACTGTGCACGTGGGCCCGTGCACAGGGTGGCGCCATGGGGTGAGGAGGTGCTGAGAGCATTGGAGGAGGTCGCACTTCAGTGCCCTCACAGCCAAGCAAACGGGGCCCCCTTGGGGCTGAAACCACCGGCCGTGCAGTGGGAGGGCCTTGGGCAGCACCTTCACTCCACGCTTGCTGCCTATGTGACCACGTGCGAGTGTCCGGCCTCCCTCAGCTGTACCTGCTGCATCTGTGAGTAGAGATGGTGATACCACGTACCTCGCTGTGGGGGTGGTGCTCAGGGTTGAACTGGGACGGCATGCCTAGCAGTGCCCAGCACACTTCAGGTGCTCAGAACTAAGTGGCCACATCTGTTCACAGGTGGCTTTCCAGTTGAAGAGAAACTGCAATCCCAGAGCGATAAACCAGCATCAAAATAAACCAAATTGTAACATGGTTTAAAGTTTCCCTTCTGCTGAGGAAGAACAGGGAAGCGCCCATTCCCAGACGGACTTCTAAAGGGTAGTGGAGGGGAGTGTGAGCGGGCTGTTGACCGAGGCGAGGCTGCTCTGGGCGGGGCCCCACAGCCCGAGGCTTCCCATCCATAACTTACAGGGCCTGTGGGAATCCTGGGAAAGGCAGTCACTGCAAAGCTAACAACGCAGAATTCTTGAGAGAAAGGCTCTGGAGGATGTGTGCCACATGTCACACGCGGTCCTTATTGGAGTCCTGTAACACAGATTCTGTGTTCTCTATCCCACAAAGAGACGGAGGGTTGTGCAGGTCAAGACATCCAAGACCACAATCCTACTCCACAGAAACACCAGGACCGCCCACTTGGGAAGGCTTCTGTCCTGGAGCATCTCAGCTGAGTCTAAGACACTGGTTAGTTGGGGGAAGGGAAGGGAGGACATTTCAGGCAGAGCAGGTGGTACCTCAAAGGCCCTACAGGGACAGAGTAAAAGGTCAGAATAGCCATTGGTTTTGAATACCAACTACAACAATCTCATCAAATTTTATCAGCCAGAAACCTCTGGGAACTTAGTCTCCTCTTTACAGATGAGAAAACAGATTTAGAGATGAAGAAAGTGTCCAAAGTCACAGAGCCAGTGAGTAGTAGAGGCAAGATTTAAACTCAGGACTGTCTGACTCCCCAGACCATCAAGTGCCCACACCTCCATCAGACTGCAGAGTTGTGTCCTGCAGTAAAAGGCCAATAAAGAATATGAACAGGACCCAGTCAGGTGAACAGGCAGTCTGCTCTGGCATCGGGAATGCCCTAGTTAGAAGAGGGTGCCCCGTCTGCAGCACGTTTTCCCTCAGCAGCATCATTGTATTCATCCAAGAGGAGACGAAGACTTCAAACTTGCTATCTGCTGATCCCGTGACATTCCTGTGAAGGGTGTTTCCCTGCTCATTGTGCTTAGAGATGCACACAGATTAATGGCTCCTGAAGAACTGTGAGCCTCTCCTTGCTGAACAGAGATGATAGCTGTGCTGCAATAGCACAGCAGCGAGACTTTGGTGAGTGTGATTGCCACTCTCCCTCCCATGAGATGCTCTGTTCCCCTGGCCCTCTTTTGGCTCCCATCCCATTCTCAATTATGTGTCCATGCAGGGGGCCTGTACTGACCAAACTTCTGGTGAGATGACAATCTTAAATGGTAGCCTAGACCACGTCAGTAGGAAGGTGCTCTTTCAGACCTGGCTTGGTTGATAGGGACAATTTATTCACCTGGATGGATACTAGGAAGTGAAACGATTGCCCAAAAGTTTCTCACTAGGAAAGAAATTTCATGTGATGGAGAGAACCAACCAGGGAAGGAGGGAGGTGTCTGTCACACTCACCAACTGTCACCCTTTCTCTGTGCCATAAACTGGCTGGATTAGAACCATAACCCGCGAACTGGTTCACATCCCCTATCAGGCTCCACTGGCCCTTCTGCGCCTCCAGAAGCAGTGGGTTAAGGAAACAGGTTTTGTACCAAATGGCACTGAACCCCTCACTCTAGCTGGTATGACCAAATGGCAGCCAATCCTCAGCCTGGCAGGTGTGAGAAGATGAGCTGGGCCAATTAACTTTCTTTGGGGGGGATAAGCAGGGAATGAAGTAGAGGTAACTCAAGAGGAAGTCATTAGGGTGGGTCAGGGCCAAGGCAAACCAAGCCCATGGGAGGACTCTGAGAGACCAGAAAAAACACAAAGCAGGGCTTGTGGAGCTGTCAGGAGGCAGTAAACACACAGGGAAGCACCCACAGAAGGTGCCGAGGGCCCTGCCAACTTCCTGGTTCTAGCTGTGCATGTCCTTAAGATAAACTGTCATTTTCTTAAGAAAAATCTATCCATTCTAACTAAAACACTTCTCAACAAAGTACCAAACAGCAGAGGAGAGAGAGCACATGCCCTCTAGGGCCCAGGGGGTGAAGCCTGAAGTTGCCTGAGGCAAAAGGGGATGAAACTGCTTTGAAATGGCCTGTTTTATCTTAAAAAGTAACTTGAACTTTTCAGGCTATTCCATAATATCAGTGTTTGCTTTAATATAAAAATAGCATTTCTCTCCCTGAAGCTTCATGTAAAATTGATGCTCCAGGAAGATGTGCCCTTTGCAATCTGTAGCCTCATCTCCCACAGCCTGGCATGTGAATGGGCAGCCGTGGGGGGCACACAGCCCGGGCTGGGAGAAGCTGGCCTAGTAGATCTCCAGGGCCCTCCTGGCGCTGACCTGCACCAGGAAGCTCGTTAATATACAAATACCAGCTCTCAGGCACCTCAGAGGTAAGAGGTCCCATCTTCAGAGCGGGCAGTCTGCCCACACAATTGCAGCCTGCAGTTCCCTCAGAAGGCTGTCACTCATCCCTCACCTACATAAGGCAGGACGCCAGTGGCCTCAGGCAGCAGTGGGGGCTGAGTGGTAAAATACAGCAAAGGAACAAGTTTGGGGCCCATAGGAGTCACAGCCCCACCACCAAGCTCTGCTTTAGCGCCTAACAAGAAGAACAAAAAACACACTCAAGATCTGGGGGCTTCTAGGAAAACCCTTTGCTCTCCCAACGATGGGTGGTTTGGTCTCTTGATGAAGACAGGGCTTCTCACCAACACCTGAACGCACATTTCTGCTGGCCCAGGTGATATTTCCACTCTAGTATCTTCTGAACTGGCCTTCAGATTATGCAGAAGACATATCATTTCCTCTCCCCAGCTAAAAGGTTTGTCCTCCCGCCCTTCCTCCTGCTGCTAACAGCACAGAATGATGGACATCGATGACGATGTGACAAAATGCAGCCCACCAGCACTGGCCATTCCTATCTGTCATCCCTGATGTCCAGCCGAGAAGGAAGCTCTCCCTTCCAAACAGCTCTCAGAGGAGTCCATCCCTCTCACTAACTCACTGTGCCCTCCGGCAAGTCACCTCAGCTCTCTAGGTTCTAGCAAAATGAGGCAATTAGATCACATTGATTGGAAGGTTCTTTCCAACGTGAAGAATCTGTGATTTTCAGCTATGAGTTGTTAACAAGAATGAGAAAGGTTTATATACGCCAACAGAGAAAGAACTCCAAGACATGTCATTAAAGTAAAAAAAGCAAGCTGTAGAACAATATACTATGATTCCATTTGGTAAAATATATACTTGAATATGCATTAACATTTTTTGAAAGGATACACAAGGAAGTGTTAACAGTGACTAGTCTCTGGCAAGTGGCTTAAGGGGCTGAGAGAAAAGTGGTGTTCAATTTCACATTGTCTTACATGTTTTCTCCTGTGCACACATGGCTTTTAAAATTAAACAAAGGAGCGGAAAGCACCTATTGTTCCACATGTGTCCACATCGCCTCCAGATCTGGCTTACGCTGGAATGACAGCTTTAGTGTCTGTGTTGCCTGGCCGTGCAGCCCTACCATACACGTCTTGCAAAACAGCAAACAAAAATCCTTGTCTGGTCACTGGTCTATCAAGATCCTTCCAGGCTCAGCCTCCTAAATACCCAATGGTTCCTTCTGGGCAGTGCGTTCACAGCTGCCTCAGCAGTGACGGTGGTACCACAGGGCAGGGCCATTTGTCAGCCAGCTGCCTCCTCCTTTGCCAGTCACTGTTCCCTCTGTATGTGCAGGGACCAGGATATCCAGTGCACCCCTCCCCCAGAGTGGGTCACTTTTCACACAGCTTTAAGGTACCTATTTTGGAATGGCATCCCTCCAGTAGAGCTGTACAGGATGTCCAGGATAGTCACTGCTTCTTCCCTCTGCTGAAATGGAGTCCGGCGGGCCCCCAGCCCCCAAAACCTTTAAACCACCTCCTCTTAGGGGAGTTCAGGGTGGACTGTCAGACAGGTAACCCCCACTGGCTCTGGAGGGTCCTTCGCTGGGCAGTATTCCCTATGGACTCAACCCCTCCCATCTGGAGCTGCGCTATCATTGCACTGGCATGATACTACTTTTTGTAATAGTAACAAAGAACCTGGTCTCACTGGATCAATGGCCATTATAACAACTCCTAAGCAATAAATGGGAACTATCAGGCATGCTCAGTATCTGCTCTGCCCTCGTTCAAGGTAGGCCAGAGCACTGTCAGCTCCCACAGGGATGGACAAGGCGGAGAATACGAATGAGCAAATCAGGGTGATGAGACACCTCAATGACCGAGAGCAGAGAGAAAAACCTCCTTTACCCAGGAATCCAAATGATTCTGAACTGCTTGAGTCAAAGCTTAGAGATCACTCAATTAAAACCAAATCAGCTGAAGAGACTTTCAGGCAATAAGAGCTTTCGAGAAAAGGAAAATCTCTCCCAATCAGTGGTACTTTCACCTGAGACAGACAAAATGGAAAACGAAGTGCCAGGGTCAAGGAATGGACACTCTGCATTACAGTGGAGGAATGGGGTTGCTTTTCAGGCCTCAAATCCGAGAAGAACAAACTATGATGTCTCCTGGGGAGGGTGGTGACCAGGATCACGAGGTTTCTAGAATTCTCTTCTCATATGAAAATGTGAATAAGGGGCTGGAGTCTGGAGAAGGGGCATGAAGGCCACTGTCACGCGGGGTCTCAGCTCCCGCTCCCCACATAAGAACGCAGGATACAGCGAGGCCAAAAAGGAACACCCCCGGAGCCATGGATGGGAGTGCATACCACTACAGTCGTGCTGGCAGCTGGGTTGGAGACATAGGAAGCAGGCCCCACATGATGCACAATCCCCGTCTGCTTCTCTGCCAACCAACCAACCCCTTAGCGTAGCCATGGCAGTTATATTAATGGCTAATGGCTAACCAGCAACAGCTGATGGCCACTCAGCCACAGCGGATGGGCAACTGATCACAGCTGATGGCCATCCAATAACCAAGCCAGCACCTTTCCACGTGAGGCCGAGAGCCTGGAAAGTGGTCTATGGGACTCTGTCCCCACAGCCACCTTCACTCTCAGTGGCAAGTGGACAGGGACAGACCTGTGCCTCCAGAGGGCAGAGCCAGGACTGTTTAGTAGAATTTCCAAGGATGCCCAACATAGAGAAAATTCAAACTATCGGAGCTATAGAGCAAAGAAATGAGCTACATTCTGAAGTTGTGAGCACACTATGGTGGGAAAGATCAGCGGCCATTTGGTGGGTATGTTGCGGCATAATGTTCTGGACAGTCAGAAGCTGGGCTGGGTGACTTCTGTGGATCAGAATCTCAGCTTGGCGATGAAGTTTTCATGGCTTTTGTATAGGTTTAGCAGTTTCTTTGGGACATTGCACCTCAATTGAAGAATGGCCAGCTCATCATGACAGGGACTTCCAGACCTGTGCAAAAATGACCCAGTTGGTGAGCTCGCCCAGGCTGGCATTGGGAAGAATTGATGGCAAGACTCCAGGCAGGGGATGAGCTGTGACAATGGTAGAGAATGCCCCCTCGTGTATGGCTCAGAGCAGAGGCTGTGTGCCTACGTGAGGAAAGCAGGAAACCATGCAGGCTTCAAGACGTAATAGCTGACGCCAGCCTGGACCCAGGTCCCAGCAGTGTCTAAGCCACGGGA
Source organism: Rhinolophus ferrumequinum (assembly GCF_004115265.2). Taxonomy (NCBI): domain Eukaryota; kingdom Metazoa; phylum Chordata; class Mammalia; order Chiroptera; family Rhinolophidae; genus Rhinolophus; species Rhinolophus ferrumequinum. The sequence goes on from NC_046302.1 coordinate 2,695,616, forward strand.
TGTTTCTCAGGGGTGCTCTAGTACAGCTATAAGTATAGATGTTTCCAAAATGCCCAAGGGCTTTGCTTTCTTTTCCCCAGGACTCACGGCCACCCTGAGAACTCTGAGTGGCCGGGGGCTAAAGCTCTAATGGATGCTCTGGGACAGGGCTAGCTCTAACTTCTATTCCCCCCAACCCCCACGCCTTCCATCTCTTCTCATAGACACATTAGTCCAGGACAAGAGCCAAAAGCCGTCCTGGGCCCCACTCTTCTCTCTAATTGAACCCTTCAAATCCGTCAGTATGTCTAATCTTGAACACATTTCCAGTCCAATTACCCCTCAACACCACATTCCCTCAACACTGGTCCCAGCCACAAGTTCGTTTCCACCTTAGACCTTTCAACTCGCTCTTTCTTTTGCTCAGAGACCTTTCCAGAACTCTGATCCAGATCTGTCCCCTAGACCTTTCCATGACTGTCACTTTCTCATTCAGTTCTCAACTCAGATGTCATTTGCTTAGGGAAAGTCCCACAGAACAAGCTAATTAAATACCCCCAGGCCCTCCCTAAAACCTACCACCTTATCGTCCTCAAAACATTCATCAGGATCTGAAATGTTTCCTGGAAAACTGAGCACTGCCTGGTTGCAAACTCCCCAGTACCCAGAACTGTGGCTGGGAAACAAGAGCTGCTAGATAAATTAATCCCATGCATTCCTCCCCCGTGGCTAAATCAAAGCCCCATCTATAGGTCCCCCAAAGCCCTTCCCCTCCTGCTTCACCAAGAAATTCAAGGCCTTCCCATCTCCCTAATCCTCTCCCAGCTCCCTCTGGATCCCATCCAAAGTGACACAAGTGTCCTCATGGGGAAAGGTCATAGCCCTGGACAGAGTTAGGGATAGAGAAAAAGTTTGGCTGAGAATTACAAAATGCCACTGCTCAGAATTACATCTGGAAAAATCAAGGTACTGAGAGTGATTGATTTACTAAATTACACAAGTAATCACAAAACCTTATAATGTTGATCTAGAAGGATTCTTACAAAATGTCTAGCCCAGTAGCTTTCAAACCTAGAGGGAAGACGTGTTGCTCAAATGGACTGTTGCTCAGAAGTCCAGCACATTACAGAAACGCAGGGGCACATCTTTGTATGAGGTAGGGGAAGGACACACCCAGCCTCTCCTCCCCACTCTGCTGCCCCTGGGGGACCTGCCATAGGTGGGACACTGCAGCCTCTCGCAACCCCACAGGATCATGGTAGTCAAGAAGGGGAGCCAGAGCTGACTCTGCCCTGCTGCTGGTGGAGGGCGAGTGCATGAGTGCAAGCCTGGGACACTGTCCATCTTTGAGCCTCTGCTCAACTATTTATTATTTCTCCAAATTGCTGACAACTGGTTCCCTGGTGCAGCTGGGCTTCTTTCTGTCACAGAAAACCCACCCATTTTCTAAGCAGCTGGCACATGATCCAGGGAAGCCCCAATTATGAGCTAAGTACCTCTGGGATCACTGCAAAGTCCCTCCGGCTGGCCCTCTCCACATGGGCTACGCAGGCTGCAGGCAAACTGGAAGCTGTGAAGAGCTTATGGCTTTGACAGTGAGCCTACCCACGCTGTCACCTTGCCTGGTCAATCCAGGGCTGCCAATCCAGCCCCTTTGCTGGTCTCTCCCCCCGTGTTACCAGCACGTCTGCAAACCTAAGCCAGCCTCCCCGCATGAAGTGCTTTCTGTGGATCTATTAAGAGACTGCAGACCAGGCACCCTCCATTCACTGGGGTTGTTGTGGCAACATGCTCCTTCCTATAGATGAAGTTCCTGACACTCATGGGGTCCCTCAGCTCTGGAGATGCTGCAGGAAGGAGGCATAGAAAGGCAAAGGGAAAGAATTCAGTGATAGTGTGCAGGAATATCTAAGTGTCCTGAGGAGGCTCATGAGCGTGACAGCTGTGTGTGCCTACCACATGGAGAGGCAGCTGGGTCCAGGCTGCAGGACTCTGATGGAGCCATGGCTACGGCCGACAAACACTGACAGGCCCGGGTACAAAGGGGCAACGGGTTCCTGCATCGCCAAGGCCCAAAGCAGGTCATCCCTTTAAGGCCACATACAGCTGTGGGGGTGACTAGTGTCTGGACCTGGCCACATCTCATCCTCTGAAGGGAATGGAAGCGGACCTTGTGGGCCTGCTGCTTCCAGCCCAGCCCCTTCTCATTGACTCCCCAACAGCTGGCACAGTGACCTTTCAGATACCTCAACCCTACCCTCAAATGACCTCTAGCTGAAGCCTGCACCCTTCAGTGCCCTCACAGCCTTGATTTGGGCCCCTCTCCCCTTCTGCCCACTGGAGCTGCTTCAGGCCACTGTGCCTTAACTGGGCTAATTCCTAGATCTGTCTTACAGCCACTTCTGCCACCACCTCCGTCAAGAAGTCTCCATGGCTCGGCTCAGCCAGTCAGTTACTTTGGGCTTTTATTGCCTCCACCATGGTATACACACCCCTCCATGCTAGGTGCTAGTTCCCTGCCCTGTCCTTCATCTCCACCAGGCTGCCAGCCCCTTGCAAGTGGCAGAGCCTATGTCCGTCGTCACCATATCCTGGCACTGAGTAGACCTGGAAAGTAGAGCAGAGCTAACCACCTCTCCATGGGCACGTGCTTTCATCTCCCCATGGCCAGACACGACATAGTGACATGGGACTAATGTGTCACTTCCTTCCCAGAGCAGAAATCCCAGCTGATCCATGTCACTTCCACACACATAGGGCCTCCTCTGGCTCAGGCCCTGTGCTTAAGGCATCTGCCTGGGGAAAGAGCACTGCCTTACTGTGTGCTTACCACGGCCACTGGCCCGAGATGGACATAGTAAGCACAACTCCTGGGACATACATCCAAAGCACATCTATTTTTCTCTCTATTGTCCCTTTACATGTACACAGTAGAGGAGGGTGGTCTCCAGTGGGTGCAAACAAAGGCGACCCACGGATTTTCCTGGCAACTTGTAGTACACTGTCTCTCTTGGGCACCTAAAATGTTCAGTCCCACACAGTGTTTCCCAGAGTGCCTCTACTTCTCCTCAACCCTGCCTAGCGGTCCTGACCCCTCTAAAATGGGGGTTCATGGAAGCAGCAGAGCCCAAAGGCGACTGAGCACTGGGGTCCTGAGACCACCCCCCAACCCCAACACACATCTCCCCCAGGTTTCACTCCTCCATCTCCAGGCCCCGCCAGTGTTGGTGAGCTCTCCCAGCATCACAGCAATGGGAAGGCTGCATCTCCATCTCAGCCCCTAGGAGCCCATGGGCACCCTCCTCTCTCTGCTGGGCTCTGCCCCTTCCACGTGGCTTGTGGCCTCCAGGAAGTCCTGTCCCATATGGAAGACACAGCTCCTCAGAACCCAGCATGCAGAGGGGTGGGGGCATGGTATGCAAATTTCTCTGATTAATATCATCAATATTAATTAGAAAGCAGCCATTGGCGTAGTACCTGGTACAAAATGAATGAGGAATGGTTAAATGGTACCTGCTGAATGAGGAATGGTTAAATGGATCAATACAATTAGATGCAACAGAAGGGGAATTCTTAACTGTGCCTTCGCTCCAATGTTAGATAACAGTATGTTTCAAAGGACTCTTGATCAATTAGGTCGAGATTTGGCTATGGATGACAGAAAGCCTACAGTAACAGCAGTTCTAACCACATGGAAGGCCTTTCCCTCTCATAAAAGCCAGATGTTGGTGATGACCCCACAGTCTGGAAGGGCTCCAGTTCCCTCTACCTGTCTGCTTTAGCATCCTACATAGGCTCTGTCATCAGGGTCACCTCACTTCAGTATCCAAAGAGAGGCAGGACGGGAAGACTCCAGCTGAGGGAAGCCTTCTCCATGACTATTCATATCCCTCACTCAAGTGTGCTGGGTTAGAGTGGAGTCACAAGAATGAATCCCACCCTCAGCTGCAGAGAGGCTAGGCAGTACATGTTAGCAGGGGTCTTTGCCACGCCAAATAAAACTGGAGTTCTAACATCAGAGAAGAAAGAAAGAATAAATGAGTTGACAACTAGCAGTTTCTGACCAGGCTCATGCTGTTCTGTGTTCGTGATTCTCATTCAGCTCCAAAGCTGCCCTGGCTGAGTGGCCATCACGCACTGCACTGAGGTTGGTCCACAGTGGCCCAGTGCACAGTGTTTCCAGGAGGCCGCTGGCAAGCCAGGGCCATGTGGACTCACTGGTGATTTGGTCAGTCTTGAGTCATTTGCAATCCAGAAAACAGGGCCACTGGGAATGAGAGCATTACAAGGCCTGGGTTTCAGGCTGTAACCCATCCCTGGACACTGGGGAACTTGCTAGATTTTTCTGGGAGCCATTTTCTTTGGGCCTTCACACAAGGACAGCAGTAGTAAGCTGAAGTGTCTTGTATAGGAACCAACGTAAATCTTCTGACAATGGGACATCACTAGAACATTGAGTGTTCTATCCACACTGACTAATAGAAATAATGGCACTCTATGCAAGAAACCAAGCGATCCCTCAATGGAAGAAAGAAAATGATGACAACAATGAAAGCTACCCTTTATAGTCAATTACTGTGTGTTGGGTTGTTAGTCCTTATGACAATGTGTTAAGGCAGGAATTACTAAGCCCCTCTCTGTGGTTTGAAGAACAAATAAATGATGCTCAGAAGGGTAAACTGGCTGCCCGAGGAGCATTGCTAGATGCTATTCTAAAACACCTAGAACAGCTACATCTGGCTTATTGTCATGTGGCCGGACTTCCCTTTACCATTATGATTGGGAATGAGAACAAATCCACAGCAGATTCAAAACTGAGAGACTCCAGACAGGGTTTTCATCAAATGTTGGGAATGATAAATCTTCCTCATGCTATTAGAAGAAACAAGAACAATTCCTTAGACCAGTTCTAGTCAGTAGCCTGTTAGGCCAAAGAGCAACCAATGAAAGTCCAAAGGAAACTGCAGGGCTGATGAGAAGAGGGGATGGGATGGCACTGGGAGGGAAGTGGTGGCTTCCCAGAAGTGTGGGAGCACTAAGGACCAGCACCCACAGGAGGGAGGCTGCATCCTGTGACAGGGTGCTTCCTGGGAAGAAGAGGGTGAGAGCAGGCAGGCAGTGGGAAAGAAGAGCCAGGAGGAACAGAACCAGAATGCAAATGCAAATGGTGCAGGGGCAAGTAGAAGGGTTCTTGTGCACCACCAGGCTCTCCTGAGAGGACATAAGAGGGAACCCAGCCTGGTAACAGCCCAGGACATTGGGGAAGCTGCCTGTCTCGGGAACAAACAGCACCCCACGGTCTGTAAGATTTTCTCAGTTACCTCTGAGTAGGTAGCACCAAGATCCTTTGGGGGCTCCAAAGAACCATCCTTTGGCAACTACACATCTGCGCTTCAACCAAATAGTGTATCACAACCAAATAGAGTTCAGAGGTGGACATGAGAACCCAGCTTTTTCTATTTAACCAGACATTGAGATTAGCAAAATTTTAAAACAATGCCACTCTTCTTACTAAACTATTTTTTTTTATTTTGAAAACTAATAATTTTTTTTCATTAAAAACGTTATGTACATTAATGTGGTCAGTTTATTACTGTTATTTTTAAATGCATAAATAAACTATTTTTAAAATATTCTGCTTCAATTTTTAATATGGTGAATATAGACAGTTATCACCCATATAAACAAAAGCTCTTTAGGGTCCTCAATAATTTTTATGAGTGCAAAGGGGTCCCAAAACAAAAAGTTTGAGAAGTATTGTCTGGATATTTTTTTTTCTGATTAGTTCATTCATTTATACTTTTCTTTACATTCCACATATAAGTACGAACATATAGTATTTGTCTTTCTCTGTCTGACTTATTTCACTAACCATAATGTTCTCTAGGTCCATCCATATTGTTTCAAATGATAAAATTTCTTTCTTCTTTATGTCTGCGTAATACTCCATTGTATAAATGTAGCACAGTTTCTTAACCAGTCGTCTACCGATGGGCATTTCAGTTGTTTCCATGTCTTGGCTATTGAGTATAGTGCTGCAATAAACATAGCTGTGCATAATTTTTTTTTAATTAGGTTTGGATTTTTCCAGACAGATACCTACGAGTGGAATTGCTGGGTCATAAGGTAGTTCCATTTTTAGATTTCTGAGATACCTCCATACTGTTTTCCATAGTGGCTGCACCAATCTGCAATCCCACCAACAGTGCACAAGAGTTCCCTTTTCTCCACATCCGCGCCAGTACTTGTTGTTTGTTGATTTATTGATGATAGCCATTTTGACTGGGGTGAGGTGGTATCTCATTGTGGTTTTTATTTGCATTTCTCTAATGATTAGTGAGGTTGAGCATTTTTTCATATGTCTGTTTGCCATCTGTATGTCCTTTTTAGAAAAATGCCTCTTCATGTCCTCTGCCCATTTTTAATTGGATTCTTTGTTTTTTTGAGTTGAGTTGAGTGAGCCTTTTATAAATTTGGGATATTAACCCCTTATTGGATATATCATTAGCAAATATCTTCTCCCATTCAGTAGGATCCCTTTTTGTTTTATTGATGGTTTCCTTTGCTGTGAAAACACTTTTTAGTTTGATGTAATCCCACATGTTTATTTGTTCTCTTACTTCCCTTGTGTGAGGGGATATATCAGTAAAAATCTTACTCCTGGTAATGTCTGTGAAGTTTCTTCCTATATTTTCTTCTAGGTATTTTATGGTTTCAGATCTTACATTTAAGTCTTTAATCCATTTTGAATTTATTCTTGTATATGGTGTAAGGAGGTGGTTCAGCTTCATTTTTCTGCATGTGGCTGTCCAGGTTTCCCACCACCATTTAGTGAATAGACTGTCTTTACACCAGCATAAATTCTTGCTTCCATTGTCATAGATTAAATGGCCATATAGGCATGGATTTATTTCTGGGCTCTCTATTCTGTTCCATTGGTCTATGTATCTGTTTTTATGCCAGTACCATGCTGTTTTGATTACGGTAGCCTTGTAGTATAATTTGATGTCAGGTATTGTTATACCTCCCACTTTGTTCTTATTTCTCAAGATTGCTGAGGCTATCCGGGTTCTTTTATGCTTCCATATAAATTTTAGGATTATATGTTCTATTTCTGTGAAATATGTCCTTGTTAATTTGATAGGAATTGCATTGAATCTGTATATTGCATTAGGCAGTATGGACATTTTAACTAGATTAATTCTTCCGGTCCATGAGCATGGTGTTTCCAAATATTTGTATCTACTTTAATTTCTCTCGTTAGTGTCTTATAATTTTCTGAGTACAGATGTTTTCCTTCTTTGGTTAAATTTATTCCTAGGTATTTTATAGTCTTTGAAGCAATTGTAAATAGGACTGTTTTCTTAACTTCTCCTTCTGATATTTTACTATTGGTATATACAAATGCAACTGATTTCTGAATATTCATTTGGTATCCTGCTACTTTACTAAATTCATTTATCAGTTCTAATAGTTTTATGGTGGAGTCTTTAGGGTTCTCTATATATAGTATCACGTCATCTGCATATAATGACAATTTTACTTCCTCCTTACCAATTTGGATGCCTTTTGTTTCTTTTTCTTGTCTGAATGCTGTGGCTAGAACTTCCAGCACTATGTTGAATAGAAGTGGAGAAAGTGGGCAACCTTGCCTTGTTCCTCACCTTAAGGGGAATCGTTTTAGCTTTTCCCCATTGAGTATGATGTTAGCTGTGGGTTTATCATATATGGCCTTTACTATGGTGAGATATGATCCCTCTATTCCCACTTTCTTAAGGGTTTTTATCATAAAAGGCTGCTGAATTTTGTCAAATGCTTTTTCTGTATCTATTGATATGATCATATGATTTTTACTTTTCATTTTATTAATGTGGTGTATCACATTAATGGATTTGCAGATGTTGAAACACTCTTGCATACCAGGAATGAATCCCATTTGATCATGGTGTATGATCTTTTTAATGTATTACTGAATTCTGTTTGCTAATATTTTGTTGAGGAATTTTGCATCTATGTTGATTAGAGATATCGGCCTCTAATTTTCTTTTTTTTGTACTGTCTTTGTCTGATTTTTGGGATCAGGGTGATAGTGGCCTCATAAAAAGTGTTTGGGAGCCTTCCCTCCTTCTGGATTTTTTGGAATAGCTTGAGGAGAATTAGTGATAATTCTTTTTTGAATGTTTTGTAAAATTAACCTGTAAAGCCATCTGGTCCAGGGCTTTTGTTTGTTGGGAGCTGGTTGATTACTGATTCAATTTCTCCGGTGGTAATCAGTCTATTCAGGTTTTCCGTTTCTTCTTGAGTTAGACTTGGAAGGTTGTACGCCTCTAGAAAATTGTCCATTTCTTCCAGATTGTCAAATTTGTTGGCATACAGTTGCTCATAGTAATTTGTTGGCATACAGTTGCTCATAGTAATTTCTTAGATTTTTTTGTACTTCTGTGGTGTCTCTAGTCGCTTCTCGTCATTCATTTCTGATTTTATTAATTTGGGTCCTCTCTCTCTTTTTTGATGAGTCTGGCCAAAGGTTTGTTGATTTTGTTTATCTTATCTAAAAACCAACTCTTGGATTCATTGGTCTCTTGTATTGTTTTTCTGGTTTCTGTTTCATTTATTTCTGCTCTGATCTTTATTATCTCCCTCCTTGTACTCCCTTTGGGCTTATTTTGCTGTTCTTTTTCCAGATCCCTTAAGTGTGAAGATAAACTGTTGATTAGTGATTTTTCTTGTGTCTTTAGGTAGGCCTGTAATGCTATGAATTTCCCTCTTAGGACTGCTTTCGCTGCATCCCATAGATTTTGGGTCGTCGTATTTTCATTTTCGTTTGTCTCGAGATATCTTTTGATTTCTTCCTTGATCTCATGGTTGACCCATTCATTATTTAGTAACATGTTATTCAGCTTCCATGAATTGGTGTGTCTTCCAGTTTTTTTCCTGTAGTTCATTTCTAATTTCATAGCACTGTGGTCAGAGAAGACAATTGGTATGATTTCAATTTTCTTAAATTTATCAAGACTTGCTTTGTGGCCTAACATGTGGTCTATCTTGGAAAATGTTCCACGTGCGCTTGAGAAGAAAGTGTATTTCACAGCTTTGGGGTGAAATGCTCTGAAAACATCAATGAAATCCAAGGGGTCCAATGTGTCATTTAAGGCCATTGTTTCCATATTGATTTTCTGTCTGGAAGACCTGTCCCTTGTTGTCAGAGGTGTGTTGAAGTCCCCTACTATGATAGTGTTACTGTTGATCTCTGTCTTTATGTCAGTCAGTACCTGTTTTTTATATTTAGGTGCTCCTATGTTGGGTGCATAGATGTTTACTAGGGTTATGTCTTCTTGTCGGATCGATCCCTTTATTATTATATAGTGCCCATCTTTGTCTTTTAACATACTCTTCATTTTAAAGTCTACTTTGCCAGATATAAGTATTGCAATTCTGGCTTTTTTCTCATTTCCATTTGCATGAAATATCATACTTCAACCCTTCACTTTCAGCCTGTGTGTGTCCTTTGTTCTGAGGTGAGTCTCTTGTATACAGCATACACAAGGGTCTTGCTTTCTTATCCACTCAGCCACCCTATGTCTCTTGATTGGAGCATTTAATCCGTTTACATTTAAAGTGATTATTCACAGGGACATAGTTATTGCCATGATTAAATTTATAGTTAGATTGTTTTCATCTTTCTTCTGTTTACAGACACCCTTTTAATATTTCTTGCAATGCTGGCTTGGTGGTAATAAATTCCTTTAGCTAATTCTTTTCTGGGAAGCTCTTTCTCTCTCCTTCAATTTTAAATGACAGCCTTACTGGATAAAGCAGTCTAGGTTGTAGGCCTTTGTTTTCCATCACTTTGAGTATCTCCTGACACTCCCTCCTGGCCTTCAACGTTTCTGTAGAAAAGTCATTTGATAGTCTTATGGGAGTTCCCTTGTATGTAACCCGCTGTCTTTCTCTTGCTGCTTTTAGGATTCTCTCTTTGTCTCTAACCTTTGCTATTTTAGCTATAATGTGTCTTGGTGTGGACCTGTTCGAATTTATCCTAGTTGGAACTCTCTGCACTTCCTGGGCTTCTATGTCAGTTTCCTTCACCAGGTTAGGGAAGTTTTCGGACATTATTACTTTAAACATGTTTTTAATCCTTTGCTTCCTCTCTTCACCTCTGGTATTCCTATGATGCGCATGTTGTTGCGCTTGATGTTATCCCAGAGGTCTCTTAAACCATTTTCATTGTTTTTTCTCTTTTTTCTATTTGTTGCTCTGTTTGGGTGATCTCTGCTAGCTTGTCTTCTAAGTCGGTGATTCGATCCTCTGCTTCATCTAACCTGCTGGTAATTCCTTCAAGTGTGTTCCCTATTTCAATAATTGTGTCCTTTAGTTCTAACTGGTTGTTCATTATGATTTCTCTATCCTTTATGTTGTCACTAAGCTCCTTAAACATTCTTATCATCAGTGATCTGAACTCTGTCTCTGATAGGTTGGTTACCTCTATTTCATTTGGTTCCAATTGTGGAGGTTTCTTCTGTTCTTTTTTGGGGGGTATGTTTCTTTGTTTCCCCATTCTGGCTGACTCTCTGTGTTTGCTTCGTTGTATTAGGTAGATCCCCTAGGGTTCTTAGTTTTTCCTGGGTTATCTTATGTACTATATGTCCTTTATATTTAAGTTGCACCACTTCCTTCTTCTCCTGTGCACATGCTCCAAAGGTGACTCTTGTGTTGTGTATATTGTCCTGTTAAAGTTGATCTTTAATTGCTTTTGGCTTGTGAGTAGGTGGGATTGATTCCTAGGCTGACTAGTTGTGAGACTTGGCTCTGCCCAAAGTGGATGTTCTGCTGCGTGAGGGTTGACCGCTCAAATAAGGTTTGGCCCCTACGGGCTCTTGTGCCTGTAGAGAATTCCCTCTGGGTGTGTCACTTGTAGGTCAAACCCAATAGTACTCTAGTTTGGTCTGGAGTTGGCCTCTGGGTTTGTTGAATCTTGTGCCTCTTGAGCTGGGCCCTAGTGCAGGGCAATTTCAGAACAAAGCAAATCAGCAATCACAACAACAACAATAACAACAACAACAACAACAACAAAGAAAAATCCAAATACATTCACAAGTAAAAACAACTGACAACCCCCACTCAACACAGGCAAAAATATCAAAGATATAAAAAGAAAACAAAATTTAAAAAGTAGTGCCTGTCTTGGCTTAAGCCCACCAAGTAATCTCCAGGTTGTCCTCTGATGTACCAAAGAGTCCTCTGAGTATTGTGCAGGCAGAGACGGTCACCTGGTGCCCAGAGTGACTCTGCGTGGGGCTATGGGGTCTGGATGGTAGTTTTTACAAAGTCAGTGTAGTTTCTGCTCTTGCCTGGACATATGCGCACTGAGAGTAGCACAACCAGCCTTTTGCCCTGGTCTCCTGAGTCTTAGGGCACTTCTTCTGTGTGTGTGTGTGTGTGTGTGTGTGTGTGTGTGTGTGTGTGTGGTGAGCGGGAGATTTCTGAGCTGCTGAAAGCCCAGAGCTGTGTCTGCCGTCTACTGCTGATCCCCGGGATTGTCTCTGCAGTTGTAATTAAAGGGTGGGGGCTGGGGATGAAGGAGTCTTCTCTCTCCCAGCCCAGCAGTGTCACACTCTTCCTGCAGGCCAGAAAACGTGGGGGTTGGGGGTGGAAGAGTCTTCTCTCTCCAACCCCAGCAGTAATCACACTCTTCCCAGCCTCTTTCCTGGGTCAGAGCTGGGCTGCACACTGGGTCTTCCCAAATCCTGAGCGCTATGGCTCCTCTGTAATCTGACACTACTCCTCAGTTCAGGGGCCAGTTTAAGTCTCTGGGAGGGTGGGGGTAGGATTGGGAGAGTGGGGGGAGGGGCCCAGGTATGGAGTTTATGTCCTTTGTCCGACCTAGGCCCAGCTGGAGGTCTCAGCTGAGATTACTGCCTCAAATGCTGGATATGCTGCTCTCTTGGCAGGAGACATCAGCTGTGGGATGCAGGAATAGAGCCCACATCCTGGCTTCTGTGGTCTCTGTTCCATCCTGGGACCCCCTGCTTCTCCACAGCCAAGTCTGAGGGCCATGTGTCCACTCCACTCCGCTCCCTTCCCACTTCCCCTGCTCACCCAATTTGTCCATCTTCAAATAATCCTCGTACCCGTCTCTTAGCTGTTCTGTGTGATGAGCAGAGAGTCCTTTGATGGATTATAGATTTTCAACTTGTGGTAAGTTCCGGAGGAGAACTCAAGAAGTCCGCCTCGCTGCCGCCATTCCTACCATCATCTGGATATTCTTGAACCACCCTGTGAGGCAGGCAGGCCAGCTCTCTATTCCCAGTGTATCAAGAATCTCAGGTCCTAGAGACATTCAGTGCAGCAGGGAAAGTGAGGCTAAACATAAGAGGGTGGAGGGCTGGCCCTTGCCATGGATTCTCAGCTAATACTGTGGGTATAGCCTGGGGCTCTGACGGCCCAGCGTCCATTTCCATCTTAACTCCACCTTGAATTCTGTACTAGAAATATCTATTTCCATTGGATGTGGTCTTGAGGTATTTTAATCAGGGACCTGCATGACCCAGGCAAGGAAACTTACATCCCCTCCTTGCACTCGGAAACTCGAGCAATGGGCACATAGTCGGAGAGCAGCTGGCATCCCCCTCTCTACTGGCACCTCCCTCTTCATAGCTGCTTCCTGATTTGGGGCCACTCTGGTCCTCCAACATGCCCAAGCCTCGTTCCCCATTTTTCTGCCCCCCCTGGGAATCCAGATGGTCTTTCAGCAAACCCCTTCTTATTATGTTAGCCAGTCTACCTGAGCTGCTTGCAACCACTAGCCCTGCCTAGCTCACTTTCATGGCCTCTGCTTGCCTTCTGCTCCAGTCCCCATGCTCACCATCTCAAACATGCCAAGCCACCTCATACCTCCACACTGCTGTTTCTGCCCTGGGATTGACACACTGACTCCTCTGCCTCAGCTCCACCTTCTAGCCAGGACCAAAACATGCCTTCAGATCAGGCTCAAGCACCATCTTCTGTCGTGACCCCCTAAGGAGGAAGAAGCCCCTATGCTTTCACCTGCCCCTCCTGGGTTTCTATCATATCCTCCACCTCACCTCATGTCACCTAGAAGACTCAGTGCTCCCGGGAGGAGCCCCGTTGGAGTCTTCTCAATACCCTTCTCTCAGTGTAGCACAGGTGTCCAATAAATGTTCATTTCTAAATGGCTACATGTCTGATACACTGAATCTTCCAGGGGAGCTCAGTTGCCACCTCCTTCAGGAAGGGTTTCAGACACAGCCTCCTCTGTGCTACTCGACCTCCTACTGACTGTGGCTGCCCTTGTCACATGCTGTTGTGAGCATCTGTTCGTTTTCTCCCCACGGTGTAAACTGGAGGACAGGACGTGGGTCTTATTATCGCTGCTCACCGGCCCCCCTCTTCCCAGCACCTGGGCCTGCGCCTGGCACCGCAAAGGCTGCTGAGCACAGGTGATTTGCACAGTCCTCTTAGACTCTTGAGCCCTGGGCGGGGCAGTGTGAACATTGCAGCTTCTGCATCTCGTGCCAAGAGCATGTCGGGTAAACAGAGTTCCTAACAAAGGCGATAAACTGTACCGTTCGGACGAGGTTGGGGGTGTTGGGAGGCGAACAGGACCACACACACCTTTCCTGTGCCTCCAAAGAAGCTGTCCAAGAGCAAGTGGCTAAGCCCAAGACCATCTAGCCTATCTGTCTGTGCAGCACAGATATGGGCTTGATGTGCTTACTGCATTTGCGGACTGACCAGTGATGCTCCATATGAGGATGCACTGAGGATGCACGTTTCACTTCCAGAAAAAACTACTAGAGTTAAAGGCAGATTTTAGAAGAGGCAAAATATCTGAACAGTCCCAAAGCAGAATACACTATGTCTACCAAACTGGATGGGTGGCATTTTCCCTGTTTTTGAGAATAGAACCTAACAGGTATCTCCAAAAGACTACCCATAAGTTCACTTGTCTGAAAGTCCAACATGATGGTGTGAGCAGCCTTTTATCACAGAGGCAAAACTGTGTGCCTGCACAAAGGAGTCCAGACCAATGTGCAGGCACACAGCTTTGTTTATTTCCATCAAAGTTTGTCAGTAAAGGAGCTTCTATTTTCTATTTTCAGAACAGAACGAGCCTTGGTAATGATGTTTCAATTACCATGTGTTTTAATAAATACATTTAAACAGTATTCATAGATCAAGCTTTTAAAGAAATCAGCACAATTGGGCAGACTCTCCCACCCTTAACTTTCATCACATATCTGAGACATCCCCTTCTTTCTAGCATTACTTAGAATGTTTCTCCCCACTCATGTTCATTTTCTCCTCATGGGTTTTCAGTCCCAGGACTTCACATTCTGGGAGCATGGGCCCACCTACTTCTCATTCTTGCAATTCTCTTTCCACGTTTCCTGCTGACATCAGACTTCCTAGGTTCTGCCTCCGTCCAATGCTCCTTCTCCTCATTTGGGGGCAGCCAAAGAGAATGACAATGGCAAGGCAACAGAGGACATGCAAATTCCCATCTGTTTTATGTATGAGTGATGGGCAGTAACTTATCCTTCCACTCACCAAAAAAGAGAAAATGTCTTTCTTTCCAGAGGCTGCTGGGAACAGATGAAGTACTGCTGGGGCTTAAATAGAGTATTTGTTCTTTTGATATATGCCGCCTTCCTGAAATTTCACAAATTATCTTATATTACTCTCTGAAATAGTTCATATCTTTTACTGCAAACAAGTACATTTTGAACAACAATTTTTACACAAAGTATTTTTCAAACTGTGATTCAACTGATTTTGCGATATGTGTTTTGAAATTAATTTCAAAGGAGTCCAGACCAATGTGCAGATTCTAGGGGTCTTAGTATAAAGGGGCAATCAGTTCTGTCTGTCAAGAGGTAGAGGAAGCTGGACGAATGAGGGAGTGAGGCTAAGACGGGATTCAAAATATGGAGAGGGAAATCTCAGTGTTCCCAGTACCTGAAGTCACAACTCTGATTAAAGAACCTTTTCTCAGTGGAGCTAGAGTCTCCATGCCTTGAAACAAAGTGTTCAAAACTCAAGACTGCACCAGGAACCCACAATGACTAGAATTAGAAGGACCAACTATGCGACAACCTGGATGGATTTTGAAATTACCATGCTAAGTGAAATAAGTCAGACAGAAAAAGTCGAGAACCACATGATTTCACTCATATGTGGGATATAAAACTGAAAGCAACAAACAAACAAGACGAAAATACAAACTCATAGAAACAGACAACAGTTTAGTGGTTACCGGAGGGTAAGTGGGGAAGGAGGATAGAAGAGGGAAAAGGGGATCAAACATGGCAACAGAAGAACTGACTCTGGGTGGTGAACATACAATGCAACATATAGATGGTGTATTACAGAATTGTACACTTGAAACCTATATAATTTTATTAACCAATATAACCCCAATAAATTCAATTTAAAAAACCTTTAAAAAGAATAAGAAAGACCAACCAACTGGCCATGCACACCCTGGCTGCCTAACCGCCAGGCCTCTGTTTCTACTCAGAGCATCACTCTGGGGAGGTGGGCATGGAGCTCGCCTGAGAACATGTACCAGCACTGACTTCCGTGTACCAGTCCTATGACGCCAGGAGTGTAAAGTAACTGAGGTCAAAGTCAGCGATGCTCACCAAGCAACTCCTCTAGCCCACAAACTGAACCTAGAGAAGTCGGGAAATGCAGGCATACAGCTCACCCATAACTAAGTACACCATGTGGGTGCTATGGGCCAGAGTCGTGCTCCCCAAAGAACACCGATTTCCTAAAACTCTGGCTTTTGTATTTCAAAATTTGGAACTGTAGTGGGACACAAAAATTTGATCCTTTGTGTTAAGTTTCCTAGCGTTTGATATTTTGTATTTGAGACTTTCTCTTAAAAAGTAAATCAGAAGAGGAAAGAGGATTTTAAAAAAGAGAAAAACGGCTAGAACAAACTTTCCAATCATCCATTTCTGCACCCCTCTTTCCTTGACCCTCTTTGCTACCAAAAATAATTTGAAACAAGTTCAATTCCTATCGTCAATTCTCAGTGAAAACATCAAACCTATTTTTGTTTCTGCTTTACTTCACACAGATGCATTTTCTTCATGGTTTGTCAATGCCTATGGATTCCAATGTCTAATTTTAGAATAGTTTAAAAATGTTGGTGGATATCTGACCTTGTGGGGATAATATAGCTCAGTGTGTAAGTAGTATATAAATTATTACCTAAGTAAAAAAAAAAATAATTCCTTCCTTTATTGCAAAACTTACTAATTAACTCAATTCAATATTAAGTACATAAAAGGTTCTTGCTAAATGTTTACTAAAGATTGTAAAAGACTTTTGGGAAAGGATTTCCTTTTTTCCTACCTAATCTATAGGGGAGGGAATTTGCCTATTATGAGCACCTACTGTATGCCAACCCCAAAGAGCTTTTATATAAGGTGCGATCAAAAAATACGGTGAATGTTTAAATTAAAAAAATGTATTACAGTAAAAGACACATTGCCATTAATCCTCCTCAAAATACTCCTCCTCACTTCAAACACACTTATCCCATCATTCTTGCCACTTTCTGAAGCAGTTCTGGAAGTCTTCTTTCGTATCTTTACCTCATCCTCCATCATGACAATGCTCTGTGTCACACATTGCTTCTGGTACAGCAATTTCTGTCAAATAAAAACACTACAGTGTGTCCTCATCCATCTTATTCACTAGATCTGGCACGCTGTGACTTCTGGCTCGTCCCCAAAGTCAAAATGACTATGAAAGGAAAACATTTTGAATGAATTCAGGACATCGAGGCAGCCACAACAGTGCAGCTAAACACACTCAAGAAAGAGGACTTCCAGAACTGCTTCAGAAAGTGGCTAGAACAATGGGATGAGTATGTTGAAGCGAGGAGGAGTATTTTGAGGGGGATTAATGGCAATGTGTCTTTTACTGTAATATTTTTTTTAAAATTTAAACCTTCACCGTATTTTTCTATCACACTTCATATAGTTCAGGCCATTCCACAGACAAAGAACCTGAGGTTCAGAGGTGCAAAGTTGAGCGAGTTAGGACCCGGACCCAGCTCCAGTTGTATCTCACCCAGGACTCCTCTTTTCCATCAAAGAATGATTTTGAAAACTTGATACTAAGAAAAGTAACAGATACAAATAAGTATTTTGATCCTTCTAAAAAAAGAATACCTAGATGAGCTAAGACATGAACTCCATAAATGAGAACAGAAGAGAAAATAAATCTGTAACCATCAGTGTATATTTGCTCTCCAAGCTGTGCAAATGCAAACAGGAAATGTCACAAGTACTGAGGAAATCTATACAGATTTTAACATAAGCCTAATGTTTGGGGGCTTCAAAAAAGTATTTTTTAAAAGGTTCTATTTTCATATCTGTAAATAGAGCCCAACATATGTAGAGATAGTGAATAAGCAATCTCATAAATGTGTTAGAAATCCACAGCCCACAGGTGCTTCTAGGCTGGGTGACAATTCTCTAACGTGGTCAAAGAAGAAAGGAACCGAGAGCCTGAGGACCACAGGTGACAGCCATGGCTAGCTGGTACACTGGACTGAAAGATTCTGAGCGACTTAGAAGATCAACAGTAAATTAAATAAATAAAATGAATTTTTAAAAATGTAAACGCTCATCGGTCCCCACGAGCAGCACACACCAATGCAGCACTGCACCAGCCTTTGGGAGTCAGCGAGCCATCTGCACCTAGTGGGAACACCTCCTGGGAGCCAGTGGCCAGGATGAGTAGATCCGGTCCTGGCTCTTCCAGAAACCCTACACATGTGATGTTGCCTTAGAAAGGTCCAACGGCTTTATATAAAATGGAGGGAACATCACTTCCTTACAGATGGCTGTGAGGAGAAAGAAGACACTTTCTGATGTGTGTCTACTATAGGGCGTGGCAATAGTAGGTGTTACGTGAATTGCAGCTATCGTGATAATTATTATTATCAACAATTAATTTGTTAAAGAAATTAAGTTCTAAGTACTGAGACAATGAATTAAAGAGCTGAGGCAGGATCATAGTTCACAAAGAAAGGACCTCCATGGTGGAGGTCCAAGACTGTCTGTTAGCTCCACAACCAGAATCTCCTCGGCACTTCACTCCTGACGAAACACTTTCACAGCATGTTCTGATGAGACCTTCCTGACAACAGCTCTGCGTGGCAGGCATCTCCACGCTTGAACTTAGAGCTCAGAGAGGCTGAAGGAGTGGGCTGGCAGCCTAACTGAAGGTAAGAGGGACACCTGGGGATGTGAGAGGCCGGAGAAACACCAAACACAAAGTGTTTCATAATCCCCAATGGCTCCCCACACCATTCAGGATTAAAGTCCCAACTCCTAAGTCAGACTCAGGGCCCTTCAGTCTAGCCTTATGTCCACTACTTTCCTCAGGCATCCGGCAGTTAGACATAATCAACACCAGCCTCCCAGAAGATGCCATGCCATCCACACGTCTCCACTTCTGCATGGACTGTTCCTTGCTCCTAGAGTATCTGCCACCAGGCCTCCCCAACTCTACTTTGCAGCCTTCACAACCTTCATATCTCACATATAAATGACCAATAAACTCAGGAACAGACTGTCAGCCTTAACATTAATTCAAGACATGCAAATAGGACACAAGATACATTCTGCCTATCAGGCAAAGAAAGAAGGACTGCTCTGCATCTTTTGACATAGTGCGGGGAGGTTGAGAATTGATGGAACCTATCCAGGGGGCAATAAGGCAAAAATTTGTATCAGCATTTTTAATGAGCACTCTTGTCATAAGGAAATAGATAAGTATAGAGAGATGTATATTGAAGGATTTTACTACAGCATTATTTATAATAGGAAAAAACTAGTGACTATGAGTAGAGGAGCAGTTAAATCAATTAAAGGTATATCCAAAGAATGAAATACTATGCAGATTTTCAAAAAGTAAAATAGATAATTATACATTGCCAAGGAAAAATGTTCATGATAAAACATCTGCTCTTATTTATATAAAAGTACTTGAATATACACTTAAATAAAAAATAAGGAGAGAGAGAGAGAGAGAGAGAGAGAGAAACACAGATTGACAGGTATGTCAAACAGCTCCCTGCAGGATTGCTGTTTGGTGCCTCTGTCCCTGGACTTCTCTCAGAGCACTTTTCAACCTTGCTGTGTCACTGAGTAATACGTCCAGGTCCCCCATCAGACTCTGAGTGGCCAGTCAGAGCAGGCAGGATCTGAATCTTAGTCAACATTGTGACTGAAACCCCCAGCACCCAGTATAGCACATAATACGAGGGAAGGTGGATGGATTGAATAAAAGGAAAATAAATTCCTAGTGTGACCAACACACAACTTTGCCTTGGTAAGCCCTGGACAGGCCACTTAGCACTTTCTCAGGCGCTCTGCCACTGCAAGCAAGGTACTTTTGTCAGGACTGGGGCACTGGCTCTCTGCCGAGAGGCAGATCTACTTCCTAACTCAGGCCAGAAATAACCAGGCCTCCCTCACCTCTGGGAGTCCCTAGGGAACCATCAGCAAGGCCAATTCAGGCAGTGAGGCAGAAGATATATAAGCCTGGGTGTTCTGGAGTTGGAGGGCCTCAGCTGACGCAGCCTCACTCTGAGGCTTGCTTGCTTGGTCAGTAGACTCAAGCCAGCAGGAGTAGGAAAAGGAGTAGCTATGAGCAGAGCATGAGGTGGGTAAGCCAAACACCACTTTCACCCAGCATACCTGTCCCCTGAGCTCATTACATTGCCAAAAGGCAGTTCTCTGTAAGAGGTAGCTAAAATTATCCCAGGTGAGAACTTTCCCTTTTCAGCACAGTAGCCCTGAGGGGGGATTAAAAGGGTGGCCTTTGAAGGGGTAGGGTGGGATGCGAGGGCACAGCACCCCATGGAACAGGATGGCCAGAAATGTGGGATGGGCCTATGTGCCTCTGAGCCTCCCCGGGATAGCAAAGGGAAAAGGCTCTCTTGCCCCGCCCCCCCATTTTTGGGACTCTTGTGATTACACTGGACGCACCCAGGATAATTAACCCAGGATAATTCCATCTGCAAACATAATTTCCCGGTGCCACCTAAAACAAGATATTCATAGATTTGAGGGATTACAAAATGGACATCTTTGGGAGCCAGTACCCCACTACCACAGAGATGATGCACTCACGTCTTTCAGGCTATCGCCAAAACCCATTTCTTTTCCTCTTTTCAATTAATAAACACTTATTTGGGGACCTTAGCTCTTTGGAAGAATAAGACGAGAAAGAAGATAAGTTAATAAATGCACAAATGCTCACCCTGAAATAGCCTGAGTCATTCAGGTCTATCAGTGTGCACCGGGCCCAGCTCGATGCAGGGCTGGGGGTGGGAGTAAGTGGCCAGGAGAAGCTGCACCCACAGTGCCCAGTGCAGGATCCTGAGGGCAGGTTAAGAGGCGAACTGCTCAGACTGCTGGGAAACACGAGAGCACCAAGAGAAGCAGGAAGCGCGTGGTGTGTGGGTCGGAGACAGTCCCCATCTGGGGCAAGGAAGTGGGAACTGCCTGGGGCATTGCAGACTCAGGCACCTCTGTGCAGACTGAGCCTGGGAGACCAGCCAGGACAGCTGGAGCGTGCAAACAGGATCCAGAGTAGGCAGGCCCCACACACAGACTCCACTGCCATTAACTTCCTATCAAGAAAAAGGCCCCGTTCCACAGGTCACAGTCTACAAACATGGGAGCTGCCAATTTAAGTATCTCTTTGACCCGGGCAGATTTCTTTCTATGGTACATTTGATTATTGCTGTGTCCATTTGTTCTGGAGGGTCTTCAGGAATCCCAAGAACCAGGTCTCTGTGTGCTAGATCTAGGCTGTCATCCGCCACATCTATCGGCCACTGGGGTCGTCTCCCTCCTTTCTCCACACCTCCTATTTCCTGTCCAGGACTTCTTTTAATTTCCCTGAGTACACTTTCTACCAGTAAAACTTTAAAACCTAAGAAAGAAAAAAAAAAGTCTGCTTTTACCTTGAGTACTGTGTTTCTCTCCTTTACCATTGTATCATTTTTTTATATGCCTCTTGGGGGGCGTTAAGCTCTCCTTTTTAACTCATCCTTATGTGACTGAGCTCTCTAGGCCTGGAATTTGTCCCCAAAATAGTGTGAATGAATAGGTTTCGGTTAGATCCTTATCATCACCTAGATTCCTCAGTATTATCCTCTCAGATATTAAGCTAGCAGGCGATAATGACATTTATATTTTAAAACTCTGTGAGTCAATATGGTGCAAGGGATAGAGTAGGGGGCTTGGAAGATGGGGAACTTTGTGTGGAGCTATGGACTGAATGTTTGTCTCTACCCCCCATTCATATGACGGAATTTCTAACCCCCAGTGTGGCTGTATTTGCAGACAGGTCCTCTCAGGAAGTAATTACATAAAATGAGGTCATAAGAGTGGAGTTCTGACCCAATAGAATTATTGTCCTTATAAGAGACACCAGAGAGTTTGGTACTCTCTCTCTCTCTCTGTGCATGCACCTAGAAAAAGACCTGAGTATCAGTCAGGGTTCCCCAGAGAAACAGAAGATAGAGCAAGAGATAGAGACAGACAGAGATAGAGACAGGGAAGTGCAGCAGTGTGTGGAAGAATTGGCTCATGCAGTGATGGTGGCTGAGAAGTCCCATGATCTGCCATCTGCAAGCTGGAGAACCAGGAAAGTGGGTAGTGTAATCCAGTTTGAGTTTGAAGGTTGGAGAACTGAATGCCAATGTCTGAGAGCAGAAGATGGATATCGCAGCTCAGGCAGAGAACAAATTTGCCCTTCTTCCGCCTTTTTGTTCTATTGAAGATCTCAAAGGGTTGGATAATGTCCGGCCTCATTGAGGAAGGCCATCTTCTTTACTGAGTCCACCAATTCAAATGCTAATTTCTTCTGGAAACACCTTCACAGACACACCCAGGAATAATGTTTTACCAGCTATCTTGGCATCCCTTAGCCCAAGTAAGTGGATCTAAAATAAACCATCACATCATGTGAGGATACAACAAGAAAGTGGCTGTCCACAAGCCACAAAGAAAGCTCTCACCAGGAACCAAATTGAGTGGAACCTTGGTCTTAGACTTCCAAAACTGGAGAAGTAAACTTCTATCCTTGAAGCCACACAGCCTATGGTACTTCGTTATGGCAGCTCGAGCTGACTAGCACATGTAGTTTCTACTCTATTCTGAGTGAGCATGGTGTTTTGTGTCTAGTTTTCTGAGTGGTCTGGCCACCACTGCAGATCCACGGTCTGCCTGTGGCCTGCCACCTGGAGAAGGTATGGGTCAGAGAGGGGCCTGCTTCTGCAGAGCCACCTCCATACACTTCTTCACTGCCCCGCCTCTCCTGGCGACCATCCACTCTAGTCTCTGTCTCTATAAACACAGGGGATTGTGCAACTTGGCTGTTCCTTCCTAATAATTTCCTTCAGAAAGGGAGTCTGCCAGTGGCCACACTGGCTTTTTCTTCTGACTCCATGTGCACCACACCTAGTACACTGTCACACATGGGCAATGTCTCCTTGACCAAGGAGCAGTGCTGACGGCTACTTTTTCTTTCTCTTCTTTTAAACATCATTTTTTCTCCTTTCGTCCTCCTAGAAATCTTATTTCTGCTACATAGGGGGGGAGTTTGGGTGCAGTCCTATATTTATATTTTGAAAAATTTCCTACCAACACAACTTGGAAACTAGTATGATAAATGCCCATGTGCTTCCTCTAGATTCATCACTGGCTCAGGTCCGCCACATGTGTGTTCTCTCTCTCTGTCTCTCTCTCTCTCTTTCTCTCTTCTGGGCTGAAGCTATTTGAGAGTTAGTTGAAGTTATCACGACACTTCACCCCTAAATACTTCAGCTATATCTCCTAAGAACAAGAATATTCTTATATTCTCCTACATAAAAACAAAACAATGACCAAACTCAGGACATTTCGCATTAATAGAATACTAATATAAAATCTACATTTCATTCTCCCCAATTGTCCCAAGAATATCCCCTAATTCAGGGCTCAGTCAAGGATCACACATTGTATTTCATTGACATGGCTCTTTATTTTCCTTTAATCTAAACTATTCCCACCTTTCTTTGGCCTTTCAGGATACTGATATTTTTGAAGCGTCCAGAAGAACTATTTTGGAGAATGTCCCTCAATTTGGATTTGAATGATTATTTCCTGATTAGATTCAGGTTAAAAATTTTAATAGAGAAATGACATAAGCAACATAGCATCCTTCCCAGAGTGTCTCATTAATGGGGATAAGAAATTAAGGTGCAGACCACTAGACTTCTCCTTCATAAAATATGGCAGATATTTTTTAGAGATAATCACAGCAATGTCTCCCGTCACACATGCTCTGTTTATAATGTTATGTGACACTTCTCCCAATGGCATATGATAAAAGTGACATTCATTATGTGAGTTGGGAGGCTAGATCATAAAATTCCTTGCACTTCTACCTTGCTCTCTTGCAATCCAGCTGCTATGCTATGAGGAAACCTAAAACAGCTAACACTGAGAATCACTTGTAAATGTTTTGGCCAACAGTTCAACTTAGGTCCCAACTGATAGTCAGCACCAACTGCCAGATGTGTACAATGTCTGACAATTAAGTTTGCAAACTTGTTGCAATGATGTTGCTAACCTTTTTTGATATCAGACAGATTATTCATTTTGAATTTATACCACCTGGACAAACAGTTAACCAAGTTTACTATTTGGAAGTGCTGAAAAGACTGCATGAAAAAGTCAGACGGCCTGAACATTTCTCCAACAATTCATGGCTCTTGCATCATGACAATGCAACAGCTCACACGGAACTGTCTGTGAGGGAGTTTTTAACCAGTAAAGAATGATCACCTTGTATTGGAACATCTTCCCTACTCACCTGATCTGGCCCCCAATGACTTCTTTCTTTACCTGAAGATAAAGGAAATATTAAAAGGAAGACATTTTGATGACATTCAGGACCTCAATGGTAATACGACAACAGCTCTGATGGCCATTCCAGAAAAAGAGTTCCAAAATTGCTTTGAAGGGTGGACTAGGCGCTGGCGTTGGTGCATTATCTTCCCAAAGGAAGTACTTCGAAGGTGACCATAGTGATATTCAGCAATGAGGTATGCAGCCCTTTTTCTAGGATGAGTTCGTGAACTTAATTGTCAGACCTCAAAAGTGAAAGAGTTCTAGATGGTCCCAATCCCCAGACATGAAGTAACCCCCAGCCTTCATGTGTTCCCAGACAAGGCCGAAGGCATTATGAACAGCAGAGCTAAGCTGTTCCTGTGCATTATCTGAACTATGGACTCACAGTACCCATGATTGTGATCAAATGGTTGTTTGATGGCACTAAGTTTTGAGGTGATTTATGTTAAAATATATAACTGCAACCATATCCTTTCTCCTCCATGATTAACAAGTAATCTGAGGGGTGGTGTTGTAAGATCATGTGATTAACCTATTTCCCAACCATCTGGTATCCAATAGTTTTAGATCGATTCATGGTTTTTTGCCTAAATTAATTATTATTACAATTGTGGCAGAAAAATGATCATCATTCTTCATATATTTATTAGTTGTCACTCTTTTGTAAAGACAGTTTTCCTTTCCTTATCTTCCTTTTGTTTCTATATACTTTTATATCAGTATGGGCTTTTATATCAGTATGTAATATGTTATAATCCATTTCTGAGATTATTCATTTTGTTGCTCAAAATTGGCCAGGGACCTCGTTCAGGGCAGCTCCTCTGTCCCATGTAGACTCACCTACCCTCATAATTTTTGAACACTTCCTTACTTTTTCACAAAATAAGATGGTTTATGATCACCTTGTCAATTTCCTGCTCCATTCTTGGAACCAGCCAGTTTCCAAGGAGCACTGATTCTTTTCAATTAGGAACGGTAGTTAGTAACCAAGATCTAGGTAACAGGAGTACTCACTGTTACTAAGGTGTCTTTATTTTTTATGTTCTTTCAGTGAACAGAACTAGGAAAAATGTGTTTCTTAAAAACCATGAGTTTGTATTGATTCCTCTAATTACAAATCAACACCACAGGACTCTGTCTCTTCTTCCTCCATTCTGAATCTGTACCTCCATCCTCTTCCAGCAAGAACTCTAGTTCCTCATAACATCAATACTCACTTGTTTAATCCCATAATATAAATAAAATCGTCTGAAATTGCCACACCAATTCTACTACTGAAAGCAAACCTACTAAGTGAAGTTCAAGATTTCTTTTCTTCCTTAGAATATATGCCTTTGAGAATGTACAGAGTACTTTGTTCAAAAGTTACCTAGATTCACTTGTAATTAAATGTTTTATTTTGAGACAATTGCAGACTTACAGGCAGTAGTGACAAATAGTACAGAGAATCTCATGTATCTTTCACCCAGTATCTCCCCATGATAACATCTTGCATCACTATAGGACAATATCACAACAGGAAACTGACACCGATATAGTCCATGAGTCTTGTTCAGATTTCACCAGTTTTACATGCACTCGTTTGTACATATTTAGTTCTACATTTAGTTCTATGCAATTCTATCAGATGTATATATGCATGTAATCACTATCACTATCAAAATATAGAAAAATGCCACCACGCCAAGGATACCTGGTGCTCCTTTATAACCATACTCACCTTCTTCCAATTTCCCACATCTCTGAACTCTGCCAACCACTAAACTGTTCTCCATCACTATAACACTGTCATTTCAAGGATGTTATAGAAGTAAAATCTTACAATATTTAACTAGTTGGAGTGGGCTTTTTTTACTTAACATAATTCTCTGGAAATTCATCTAAGATTCATCTTTGTATCAGTAGCTCATTCCTTTTTATTACCAAGTAGTACTCTATAAATGGATGTACCACCTTTGTTTTTGATTGACTTCTTGAAGAATATTTGGGTTGTTTCTAGTTTTTGGCTATCATGAATAAAGCTGCTATGAACGTTCGTTTTGTGTAAATGTAAGTCTTTGCTTCTTTGGGATAAATGCCAGAGTATAATTGGTTATATGGTAACTGTATGTTTAGTTTTATAAGAAATTGCCAAACTATTTCCAGAGTAGTTGTACTATTTTACATTCCCACCAGCAATGTATAAGTGACCTAGCTTCTCGTCATGCTCACCAGCATTTGGAGTTGTCACTATTTTTTATTTTAGTTATCTTGATATGTAATGATATCTTATTGTGGGTTTAATTTGCATATCTCTAATAGCCAATGATGTTAAATGTCTTTTCATGTGCTTATTCTCAATCTATATATCATCTTAGTTAATTTTTTAAATTGGATTGTTTGTCTTAATTTACTTTGTCCACCAGTGAGTTTTAAGAGTTCTCTACATATTCTAGATACTAGTCCTTTGGTTGATACGTGGCTTGCAAATATTTTCTCCTAGTCAGTAGCTTCTCGTTTCATCCTGTTCACAGGGTCTTGCACAGAACAAAAGTTTTTAACTTTGATGAGGTTCGTTGTATCAATTCTTCCTTTCATTTATCATGCTTTTGGTGGTTTTAGTTTCAGTTTCCAAAGTTGTTAGTATACAATATGTAATACAATTGATTTTTGTATGTTGATCTCATGTCTTGTAACCTTGCTAAACTAATTTACTAGTTCTAGGAGGTGGTCTTGTTTTTTTGCTTGTTTGTTTGTTTAGAATTCATCAGAATTTTCTGTTGGTTACCACATCATATGCAAATAGGGATAGTTGTATTTCTTCCTTTCTAATTCGTATGCCTTTCATTTCTTTTTCTGGTATTACTACAGTGCTTAGTGTCTTACTAGTGGCTTAACTCCAGCGCTGTGTTAAATAAAAGTAATGAGAGTAGATATCCTTGCATTGTTCCTAATGTCAGGGGAATGTATTCAGTATTTCATCGTTACATACGATGTTAGCTGTACATTTTTTGGCAAACGCTCTTTATCAAATTAAGGTAGTTTCCTTCTATTCCTAATATTCTGAATTTTTATCTTGAATGGGTGCTGGTGTCTGTCCAGTACTTTTCTATATCAGTTAAAATGATATCTTTTTGTCATTAGCTTGTTGATATGGTGGATTTCATTGATTGATTTTTAAACGCTGACACAACCTTGCATACCTGGAATAAACCCCACTTTATATGGTTTATATAGACGTGATGTATAATTCTTTTTATACATTGCTGGATTTGGTTTGCAAATATTTTGTTGAGGACATTTGTGTCTAAGTTCATGAGAGATACTGGTCTGTAGTTTTCGTTCGTCTCTGTCTGGTTTGGTAATACGATTTGTCTGTCAAGGTAATCCATGCCTCATAAAATAAGTAGGATAGTTTACCCTGATTTTCTATTTTCTGGAAGAGATTGTGTAAAGTTGGTTTTAATCATTCTTTAACTGTTTTGTAGAAATCTCGAGAGAAACATTTGGGCCTGGAATTTATTTTTCTGGAGTTTTAAAATCATGAAGTCAATTTCTTTAGCAGTTACAGAACTATTCAGATTATTAATTTCATCTTGTTTGAGATTTAGTAGTTTGTGGTTTTCAATGAATTGGTCCATTTTTTTTATGTTGTCAAAGTTATGAGCATAAAGTTTTTCATAGTATTACCCTCTTCTAATGGCTGTGGATTCTGCAGGGATTTAACGAGTTTCACTGCTGATATTGGTGATTTATGTCTTCTTTCTTTTTACCTTTGTCTTGCTAGAGGTTTATTAATTTTATTAATTTTTTCCAAGAACCAGCTTTTTGTTCATTAATTCTTCTCTATTGTTTCCTGTTTCAATTACATTGATTTCTGTTCTTAACTTTATTATTTCCTTCCTGCTGCTTTGCTTGCTCGGGGTTTATTTTGGTTTTTGTTTATTTTTTTTCCTAGTTTCTTGAGGTAGAAACTTTAATTTGAAACTTTTCCTCTTTACTAATGTAAGCATTTACTGCTATAAATTTCCCTTTCAACCCTGCTGTATCCCACATATTTTAATATGTGAGCTGTATCCCACATATTTTAGTATGTTGATTTCAATTCTTTTAAATTTGTTAAGATTTGTTTTATGACCCAGGATATAATCTATCTTGGTTCCACAGGTGCTTGAAAAAATATATATTCTGCTATTGTTGGAGTATTCTTTATATGACAGTTATATCCTGTTGGTTGGGTGTGTCATTTAGATCTTTTATATTCTTGATGATTTTCCAACTAGCACTACGTCAGCTGCTGAGAAAGGGGTGTTGACATCCCCAACTATTATTTTAGATTTGTGTATTTCTCCTTATAGCCCTATCAGTTTTTGCTTCATCTATTTTAGGATTCTATTCTTTGGTGTATACACATTTAGGATTGTTATGTCTTCCTGGTGGATTGATCGTTTTATCATCATATGATATCCTTTGTATCTGGTAATTTTGTTTGCTTTGAAGTACTTTACCTGATATAATATAGCAACTCATGTTTTTTTCGTTCAATGTTTGCATGATGTATCTTTTTTTCATCCTTTTACGTTCAATCTAAGTCACTGTATTTGAACTGAGTTTCTTATAGACAGCATAGGAGTGTGTATGTGTGTATATAATCTACCCTGACAATCTCTGCCTTTTAATTGGTATATTTAGACTATTTACCTTTAAGGTAATAAATGACATGTTGTAGCTAAAGTCTACCATTTTATAATGTTTCTGTTTGTCCTCCATTTTACTCTTTTCTTGCCTTTTTTCCTGTGAGTTATTTAAACATTTCATAGGATTCCCTGTTGCTTTATTAAGAGAGTTTCTTAGTATATTGCTTCATATAATTTCGTTAGTGGTTGCACTGAACATTACAATATACATAGGTAACTTACCACAATCTACTGGTTTCAACATTTTACTACATAAAATATGGAAACCTTACTTCTTCCCCTTAGGTTCTTTATTTCTCTCCACTTTTTAAAACCTTTGCTTTGAGCATTTTTTCTACATACATTTCCCTCACATCAGACAGTGTCATATTTTTTGTTCCAACCATCAAATATGATTTTAAAAACACATGATAATATATTGTATTTATCCATATTTTTTGCTTTTTCCATTGTTCTTATTTTTTCATGTTCCAAGATTGTTACTTATATTATTTTCTTTCTGTTTAGAGAACTTACTTTTGCCATTTTTAAAGCATAGATTGGCTAGCAACAAATTCTCACACTTTTCTGTAATCTGAGAATGTATTATTTCCACTTCATTCCTTAAAGGATAGTTTTGCTGGGTATAGAATTCATGGCTAACAGATTTTTTTCTTTCAGCACCTGTAAAAGATGCCATTTCCTTCATGCCATGATGGTTTTAAAGGAAATTCCACTGTCACTCAAATTGGTGTTACTTTTTTAACTAATATGTTGATTTTTCTCTGTGTTCAAACATTTTTTTGTCCTTGGTTTTCAGAAGTTTTCATTATCATGAGTCTAGGTGTGGATTTCTTTGGGTTTATCTTCTTTGGGATTTGCTCAGCTTCTTCAGTAAGAGCCTTTATTGCACTGTTTTGGTCTGCTTGGTTCATCTGAGGCCACTTGAGCTCTTGCTGATCCCTGCTGGGGTTGCCTGTGGGGGCAGAAAGTGCTTCCCTAGGTTATGGGGACAAAAAGTGCTTCCTTGCAAGCCACTTGTTGTGGGGGGGATCCTTCCTACCAGTGTCAGGCTTCCCAGTGTCTCCAGGTGGGGGAAGGAAGTCTCTGACTTACAGGACACAAAGAGCACTGCCCCAGCAACCTGTGGCAGAATGTCCCCCAGCTAGTCCCCTGCTGGTGTCTCTAGGTAGGAGAAAGGACTCTCTGGTCCACAGGACAAAGAGTACTTCCCAGGACAGTTCTTCCTAGCCACCTGGGGTCTCTAGGTAGGGAAAGCAGTCTCTGACTTACTGGACAAAGAGTGCTCCCAGTTGGACCACTTGTTGTAGCACAATCCGCTGTTGGTGCTATTGAGCCACTTGGGGGTTTCTGGGTGGAGGAAGGGAGTCCCTGGCCTCCAGGAATGAAGAGTGCTTCATGGGGCCACTTGTCGGTGGGGTTCCCACTTACTTTTCCTTGCTGTTGCCACTGGGACTATCCAGTATGGCTGGCAGGACTCCCTCTCAATCTGGTGGAGCAATGAGCCTACCTGGGCAGTTGACTGCCACAAAGGTTGGAGGCTCAAGATAATGGCACTGGGTTGTTTTCTGTCATTGGGTGGGGGCTCATGAGGCATCAGGCTGTGTTATTCCTCCAGTCGTAGGGGCCCTAGCCAGTCTCCTTTCCTCTTCCTACCTTTCAGAGTTCTCCTATGGTTGCCTCTGAACTTCTTTTCAAGGTTCATAGTTGTACTTAGTCGGAATAAACAGGAAAAGATGAATCTAGCCATCTTTCCCAGACTAGAAGTCCACCTAAATTAATATTGTTTGTTCTGTGTGGGATGCTTTCTATCTAATATATAGCTAGGATCATTAACTTGTTTGTATTAGTTTTTAAACCCATCTTTGCTGATTTAATTTTTGAATGTGCAACACATTACCATGGTTCAAAAGTCAAACTACATACAAAAAATACTGAGAGATGTCCCATTCCCTTCCCTGTCTTCCCAGCCAATTTCCACGCACCCCCTGTAGATAACAATCTCATTAGCTTCTAGTTTATCCTTCCTGAGTTTCTTTTTGAAAATGAAGTAGATTCACACATTTCTATCTTTTTTTCTTATTTCAGCAGAGGCATGATTAGGATCTCAGTCAGCAGTTGATCATTCATAGCCCAGTGACTTAAAATCTTTATACTATGGATGTTTCTCTTATCAAACCCCTTCAGTGCCTCTCTGATCCCATTTAAACCTGTTCCCTCCATTCTGTTCATATTCCTCAATCTATTGAGTCATTCATCTCCTTTCTTTCTTTAAACTTTATTGATCCAGTTTTTTATTGACTTTCCTCATAATTCTAATTCTTCCTTCAATCATTAACATATTTGAGAGTCCATCTAAAAGAAAAAAGGGTGTTTTTGGAATACATGTATTTTGTTAGCTTGCTTTGAAGTGAATTTCTATGAAATGAATCCCATTTTCCAATGAAGTACATTCCAGTACACGGTGTGTGTGTGTGTGTGTGGGGGGGTGTCATAGGACATAATTAATACCACATAAGTGCTGCCTATATTTTTAAGATCGTGTATTCATGAGGAAAACGAAATATTTTCAATAAAACACTGCTGACAAGACATAAAATGTTAACAATCATACTTCACAGTTTTCAAATGTCACAAAATACAAATACCAAAAATGACAACACAACACTGTCACAGTTCTGGCAGGCTAATCTGTTACCTCATACACAGTTCCCATGTGCGGGCAAACATCCCTGGAGTCTTGGCAATTTAGATCAGTTTCTTCTCACAAAGCTCAGAAACCTTCACGTTCGCTTTACTGCTAAATACCTTGCTGCTGCTTTTGTATGATTTGGACTCACCAGGCCCCTTTCCAAGTGCCCCTCGCCCCCTGCCCATACACACAATTGCAGTCATGTCCATTGCTGGGTACTGGGGTTGGTGACAACCTGCTTAGAAAGCAGGTTTCCCTCCAAGTTACCTGCGAGCTCTTTTTCATTTGCTTATAAGTCGTACAACAAGCATTTAGTGCTTATCTACAAAGTAGCAGGCTATACGAGCCACCCA